>NC_134547.1:10559631-10866763 GCF_050624435.1 Tenrec ecaudatus
GGTACCTGTGTGTCAGAGTGGATTTGAGTCCAGTGCCAGGCGTCTGTCTCAGTTAGGGAGACATGTAGACACCCCCCCCCCCAAGGCGGAGCACACAATTGCACTCAACTGCTTGCTGAATGCTAGGTCAAACCCACGCAGACGTGACTTGAGACAGCTAAGCCTGGAATACAGGAAAGGAGAGACAGCAAATTTGAAGCCTCTGTCCTCCTATCTTCCATTGCGTTGACTCCAGGGGAGCCAACACCATACGGAAGGTGGAGTGGGCTGCTGTTCTGGCTAGTCCGTCTGAGCTCATTCTGAAGGGGGTCTTGCTTTCTGAAACCCCAGGTGAGTAGAGAGGACGGTGACAGGATCATACGCTAGCACACACTAGCAGGTTATTGTTTGGAAGCCATCATGACGAGGAGTCACGCACATCAGGCCTCCACCTGTCTCCAAGTGCAGTGACTTTCAGAGTGCAACCCCACTGGAATGTTAGGCAGAGGGAGACAGGCTTATTCCTTCATGGCCTGACTTGTCTGTTGCAGACTTCAGGGATTCTTTCTCAAACGCCATTGAGCTGTATTCTGTCTTCTCCTGGGCTCCGAGAACAGAAACGGATCTGGGCCCATAGAAATGGAACCTGAGCTGTAGGCACCGACAGGAGAGGTAAAGTTAGAACTTGCCGGGCAAGTGACTTAAAGGTTTCTAGATTAGAATAAATCACGGTGGAAACGTCAGAGCCTCTGCCTGACCTCAGCCTCTGAGAATGAGGGCTGGGGAGAACCTGAGAGGACAGGATGGCTGCTGAAGAGGCCTGAGTGTGGAGCACACAAAGGCTCCAACAGCCCACCCTTCTTTCTCTCCCTAGGTCCTGGAGGTGCAGAAAGCTAGGGGCTTTGCTAACTCGGGTGCTTTGAAGTCACTGTAGGCAGTGGAAATCTCTCTGGAAATGAAATCCACACCTGGTGTTCCTGGCCTTTGGGAAAGTCACTGGCCCGTCATCTAGTCCGTTACATTGCTTGGTGCATTCTTCCCAGAGCTTTGAGAAGAGTGTATCTTCCAAGAACAGAGCAAGTATAGAAACTGAGGCAACAGACTCAGCTGTAAGGGAAAAGGGGAGAGTTGCTGAGGGTGTGCAGAAGGGAAGAGAGACCCATCCTCCAGATTCAGGCTGAATGAACTGCGGGGCCACTGCTGAGTCCATTGAGGACTTCCCTATAGCTCGAGCGAGAGCAGCTCCTGTGGGGGCATTCTGAGCGGTGTCCAACCTCTGAGCTTCTGTTTGTTTGTTTGTTTGTTTATAGGTTTGTCTTCTAAGCTTACTGACTGGCTCCCAGACAAGGAGAAGCCACAAATCATGGTGAGTTTGGAACTCTATTGTTGTGGTTAGCTTCCCTGGAGTCAACTCCAACCCACTGAGATCCCGTGGACAGCAGGTGGAACTTCTGCCCAGCCCTGCCCCATCCTCCCAATTGTTAAGTTTGATCCAAATATTGCAACCGTTCTGTCCTGTCCTATCCTAAGTATGGAGGAAACCAGCCCCTCACAACTAGATCATGGGTCCGATAGGCACAATTGCAAAGTTATGATATGTAAAGATTGCAGTAAAGTCTTAGAGAATAAGAGGGATAGAAGAGATGGTAAAATAAAAGAGTCCGACACATTTCATGGTAGCATGCTCACCTCCTGGACGGCCATGATCTCACCAGCCAGGTCTGCACACCGTGTGGGTGGAGCAGGGGCAGGAGAGAGAGCTTGTTTTCTAACCAAGGCTTATATATCTTATGGGGACATGCAAGCTCCTGATTACAGGTAAAGACATAATGCACAGAAAGGGCTTATACTATAGGTAATACAATAATGGGAGAGGGTGATCTACACACAATAAGAAGGGGACGAGTTGGGGGTACACATGTGACAAGATGAGCAGATCCTAGATTCAGGAGGCAGCCTAACTTTGGATACGACTGAGCAGGTTTGACCACTTCTCTGGCGCTCCGTGGAAACAATGACAGTCCTTATCAGTAGGGCATGACGATCATTTACCATTAGTTGCAAGCAGTGCCCTAGGACTGACACATGTGGCGGGGAGTGGAGCTGGGGACCAGTCTTTTTATATCCCACATCTAAGGTGTTTCAAAAGAGTCTTTAACTGACCCCTTACATGGCCCGTCCTGGTGCCTTTGAAACAGCCATTTGAACTAACCATCAGCTGTGCAGGGAAAGAGGAGGGAGTCTGCTTCAGAATGATTGACAGCCTCTTAGTCTCCTCGGTACCATGACAACCCTACGAGGCCGAATGGACTAGTCAGCCATGGTTCAGGGGCTTATTGCGATCCCCAGAGATTAGGTTGTCGGTGACACTGGTTAGCTGTGGATAGGAGTGCAGAGCCCACCCCATGCCCTTTTGGAGGGGTGATACCAAAAGGAACCCGAGCCAATCTCCTCACAGTGAGATCCAGCCATAACTTGTCATCCGGCAGTAGCCTGCCTCCACACAGACACACACATCACACAGCCTTGCAAGGCTGCACACGAGTGGCTCACAGATTTGCCATTTAACTCAGCGTTAGCCAATGGCAGCTGTGGGCAGCTCATGGGGCTGTTCTGGCTTCCTCTGCGCCTGAATAGACACAGTGTCCTGTGGCCTGGCCCCACCAGGAGTGATGGGAGTGGATAAATGATGTGTTTATCACTGTGACCCCCAACCATGTGACCCCCTCACTGTGACCCCCAACCGTGGTGATACAACTGTCTGTAAAGGTCTTTCCTTTTGAATATTTCTGTTATGTCATGCGATTTTTTATATGTTGCCACTCTGCGTGGTGATTGAAGTGTTGAGACCTTTATTAGGACAGATTGTTAAAATTCTTAAAGATACTGAATTACACAGATCCCATTGAGTCTCCTGAACTCTGTAGCTTTACCCTTCACAGGCCCCCCTATCGTGGAAGTTTCCTTCCATCTTCTCCTTGAAATCCTCACCATTTCTTCCTTCCTAGCGCAGGTCCCACTTCCAGAATGTCTTCCATTCTTCCGAGCCCATCCTATATCTTCCCCTGCTTCAATTCCTCCATTATCAATCCTGAAACGCACTTATTTTTCTACTGCCTAATGTCATTCGGAAGAGAAGCCTTGGTGCTGTCCAGAGTTATACTTTGGGTTGTTAACAGCACAAGGTCAGCAGTTCGAATTCACCAGTGGTTGTGCAGGAAGAGAGTGGCTTTCTTACCCAATGAGGATTTACAATCTTGGAGAGACCCACCTGGGCTGTTAGACCCTGCCCTTTGGGGTCGCTGTGAGTTTCCGACAATTCAGTGGCAATGTGTTTTAATTTTTTAATGTTGTAAGATTCATTGACAAACTGTCTTGTGACCTCACACCCATTCCATCCCAGGCTGTGGTTTGTACATCACTGCTGCCCACAGATGTTGGCCCAAGGCCAGGGATCTCCCATGTTCAGCAGGAGTTCTGTGGAGAACGGTGTTCTTTGAAAGGCTTAGATGACTTTCCGTAGATCCTCAAGTTCCAGATCCAGGTCTTAAACGCCTTTCGCTGGGAAAGCTGATGTGGATTCCGTGTTCATTGATTCCTTTTAGGAGCCTGTTATACTGGAGGACGTCACCATCGTCTTCACAAAGACAGAATGGAAGGGACTGAGCTCTGAGCAGAAGGATCTGTACAAGGAGGTGATGCTGGAGATTTACGGGAGTCTGCTCTCATTGGGTGAGGATGTGCCTCTTCATTCCTCTCCTGAAACCTAAATGTTTATTGATCATCTACTATGTGCCACTGCAGCTCTCAGGAATTAGTTGAAAGGTTGCAGGTTTAAAGCCCTCAGCTTCTTTATGGAAAGAAATGGCTGGAAATGGTCTTCCCTAAATATTTATAGCCACAGAATCCCTATGGGCCACTCTACAGTGTCTCATAGGAGTGCAATGGGGCATAATCTGGTTTTGTTGGTTTGTGTTAAGTTTATGATCAAAGGGTTTCTATACAAAGTTAACAGGTCACTGTTCTTCCTGGATGAGGATAAATCAACCACACACAAGATTAATTAAGATTAATAAGCCTTTTTTGGCCCTCAGTCAAGAGGCAATGATAGCCCAATTCAAGCTCAACCCAAATACTTAAAAGAGGGGGGGTTTATATTGTGGAATATACACAGCACAATGGCTCATGGTGGCATTTTATATGGAAAAATGATAACTTATAAATATAAAAAGGAGATACTTCAAGCAACATCAACAATTTCGATACTGAATGCCGATGGTTCCGCAGTTGCATTAGTTGCTACGTGGCCACTCGTGGGTCACTACAAAACGGCCCCAGGCTAATTAACACAGTCTGGTTATATTAACAAAATGGCCACACCTACGTTACCGGTAATGAATACACTTTGGTTGCATTGGCGCTAAGTGGGGTGGATTACTGCAGTCCGTCGCAATGCAGTTTAGTAATGCTCAACCTGTGGGTCTTCAGGTAGGCTATGTTGCAGTAGTTTTTCAGACTAGTTCATAAATATCCAAATCCCATGCCTTTCCACGTAGGCTCACACTAAAGGGGCTCCGCTGCAACTCTGCCTCACCAAGTCCAGCTCCCCGGCCCCAGCTAAGGGCCCAGCCTCGTGCGCTAAATCCCTGGACTTGACTTGCTCTGTGCACTGAGAAGTCCACCACTGTCTCTTATGTTGAGACTCCTGGTTGTGTTGCTGTTGATGCTCCCCTTCTTCCACTTTGGTGTCACCGCTGTCTTCTGGCTCAAGGAGGTGCACATCCCAGGACAAGCTCTACTCCTGACTCCTGTTGCTAGTCAGATTCCCCATGCAGCTTCTGAAAGCTCATCTTATAGGCAGCAGAAGGGCAATCACAGTGAATCCTATTAACCAGCCCTCACCACTGAATCCTCTCAGTAACTCTCCCCCCACCCTTTTGTATTTAGACCTTCATCCTTTGGTGAGAGGGACGAGGATGATGGCTGGCAGAGCCACCTCAGTAATTGGATGCCCTGCAGGAGTCTGTCCTGTTCGGGATTTGTGTTAGTCTGGGTAGACTAGAGAAACAAATTCATGGACACTTATGTGTGTATAGGAAAGAGCTTTATATGAAGAGTAATTGTACGTTAAAAAACACCCATCCCAGTCCAGATCAAGTCCATAAGTCTGATATTAGCCCATATGTCCAGTTCAGTCGGTAAATTCGTCTTCAGACTCACATAACACAATCAATGATGCTGAGTGCGAGATCACAGGCAGGGGGTGGGAAGTCTTGTGGATCCAATGGCGCTGGAAGCATCTTAGTGCTGGCATGGGTCTCCACATGGCTCCTTCAACTCCAAGGATCTAGTGATGCTCCATGTGGTTTGTCAACAGGAATGCCTTGCAGGGAATAAATGTGTGTCCCGCCTCCAGCGAGCTATTTCTCTCCTTAGAGCCTCCAGATGACGTCATCCAGCCGTGACGTAAATGACAGGCTAGACTCCACCCTGTCACAAGTTGACAAGAGATTATGTAACTGCCACCGGATTCTATTCACCTTCTTAGATGCATACCTGACCATCTACAACAGTGGTTTTCAGCCGTCCTAATGCCATGACCCTTTATTACAGTTCCTCATGTGGTGGTGACCCCCAACCATAAAATTATTTTCATTGCTACTTCATCACTGTAACGTTGCTACTGTTCTGAATTGGGCGACCCTCTGAAAGGACTTCCCAAAATTCTTCTAAAGTTTTCTTTGCATCTCCTTCCTTTCGTTGATTAATCGTTCTGTAAACTGTTTTAACCGTCATTTCCACAAAATTGTTGACGGCGTCCAAACACCATTCTTCTGCATTTCGTAGCAGGCAGTTCCATTAGCTATTTTCCCCCAAAATGGTTTGTGACTCTGTATTTAGATCGCTTATTTAAGTTACTCTCTCTTGCTGCTCTCTGTGATCTAGCTGTATGCTTTGTTTCAGATGTATTGTGGAGGTGGCTGTTTTTGTATCTCATGCGTGATTGCACTCTCTCCTGGTAGATGTGACAGAGAACGCGAGCTTGTGCTCAGTTCTGTGTTCCTGCAGCGCAGCTCAGTGTGTGTCAGCCTGGTGTTGGCCCTGTCTTTTGATGGTCAGGTGGAACATTCGGGGTATTGGCCAAAACCTAGTTGTTTAGCTTGCAGGAGGTACAAGGTGGTCTGTTTGTGGCTTGTTCCTTTCCTCTGTAGCTCAGGCTTCCAGAATTCTCATCTAGTCATGCCTGCTTGGACAGAAATGCTATGTTTAGTGTGGTTGCCTTGTCCGCCCCCCATTAAAGGTGCATTCTACTCGATGGCAAGAAGTCCGTTTGTTTTTCTCTGTGTGAAAGGTTCCTGCGGGAGGCTAACAGTTGCACTACATGAAGCTTAGGTTGGTGACTCGAAGCCCGCCTGTGGCAGCACTGGAAAACTTGGGGCACTAGGCCTCATTCGGGAATAGAGCCTATTAAGCCGTGGGGGGTCAAGCAATGAGAAGTAAATCGACAATAAAGCAACCTACAGAGCAGTTCCTTTCGGAAACCCAGGTGTAGGCCTTGAATTGGAATTGACTTGATGCCAACTCATTTAGATATTTGAACATTGTTGGTCTTTGTCTCTCTCATGCACCAGGTAACTTGGTGGACACTGAGAACACATAAGTAACGGTAATACTTAGAGAAGTGGGTCCTGCTTGGCTTCTCCCTTCAGGTACAGAATGATAAAGTAGAACCAAGAAGCCTCAGATATGAGAAGACTTCAAAAAGCTATTGGAATTCAACGGATAAAATATATGAACTACACATTTTAACTGTCCCCCTCCCTTAGGGAAGCCGTAATAACCACCAGTCGTCCACCCCTAAAACTGAGAATCTAGGACAACCAAATGTGTCAACGAACTTTTTTTTTTTCTTGGCAAAATTAACTGGGGAAATTGTTTTTTTATGACTTTGGACAGCAAATTCAGTTGGAAAGAGGTAAATGAGAACTGTGAAGTTAATGCCTAGTCGTTTCCTTTTGGTGTTGTAGTTGTTAACTGGGATTGAGCTACTTCTGACTCAGAGCAGTTTTATATAAAACAGAAGTAAACGCTGTTCAGTCTTGCACCATTAATACTCCATCAAATTAAGTCTTATTTACTGAGAGAAATCGGCAGGAGCATTGTCTTGGTGGAGAAGTACTCCGTGGGGAAGAATCTTAGAACATTTTCTGCTGATTTTTCTACCTTTTTCTTTTTTTTAAACATTTTATTAGGGGCTCATACAACTCTTATCACAATCCATACATATATATATATATATATATATATATATATCAATTGTATAAAGCACATCCGCACATTCCCTGCCCCAATCATTCTCAAAGCATTTGCTCTCCATTTCAGCCCTTTGCATCAGGTCCTCTTTTTTTTCCCCCTCCCTCCCCACTCCCCCCTCCCTCAGGTGCCCTTGGTAATTTATACATTGTTATTTTGTCATACCTTGCCCTATCCGGAGTCTCCCTTCCCCCCTTCTCTGCCGTCCATCTCCCAGGGAGGAGGTCACATGTGGATCCTTGTAATCAGTTCCCCCTTTCCAACCCACTCACCCTCCACTCTCCCAGCATCGCCCCTCACACCCTTGGTCCTGAAGGTATCATCCACCCTGGATTCTCTGTACCTCCAACCCTCATATGTACCAGTGTACAACCTCTGCCTTATCCAGTCCTGCAAGGTAGAATTCGGATAATGATAGTTGGGGGGATCTACCTTTTTCTAAAGCAGATGTTAATATTCGTTGGTCCTCCAGAGAGAAAACCAACAAAACGAGGTGACAGTCTCACATAGTGCAGCCAAAATGATTGAGATTTGGAGTTCTACTCCCCACACAGTACAACAACCCGGTGAAGGTCCCAGGGCTCTCATTCTTTGCTAATGCAGACCACCACACCTTTCTACCGTGGTGCATCTGCTGGCTTTCAAGAGCCAGTCATTGAGTGAGCCAACACACGTGTTGCCCAGGCTCTCGAGGATTTCGATAGAAAGTATAATTGATGAGATTGGAAAAGGAAAGCATTGTTGAGAAAGAAGTTGTCGGTCTGTAGGTTCATTTCCAGGGTGGCCTATGATCATTGTTACTTGCTGTCAGGTGAATTCAGACCCATGGTGAATGACCACACACACACAGCCGAGGCCCGCTCCATTTAATTCTCTGTGTCCTATTGCAATCGATGGCTAGGCCTGTTTTCAGAACCTTAGAGCCAGTCATGTTCCCATTGTCTGTTCGTCTTACCCAGGACTCCCTGAGTCCAAGGTTGCGTTTGATGAAGGAAGGTGGACAGACCGGGAGGGCCTACTCATGGCAGTTCTAATGAAAAACTTTCTCTCCACAGCAGAAACAAAGCCAGAAAATGCGTCCTATTCCTCCTGCCTTTTATATATCCCTTGTCAGCAAGTCCTCAGCCAACATCTGCTTCAGGTGTCACAGCCCTTGTGTCCTGAGCATCACCGCCATCCCGCAGGTTCCCTCCCATGGCCTCAGAAGCAACCAGAGCAGCAGGATTCGGGTCAGAGCTACCCAAGCGAGAACACTGCGAGTCGGGAGAGAGACGTCACCTCTAAGGCTTTGTGTCTGGGGACAGTGGACAGAGAGACTTCAAGGAAATCTCCAAGCCCAACCCAGGGACAGTCAGCAAGTCCTACAGAGGGCCACCCAGGGGTGGGTATGTTGCTCACCTCATCTCCACAAGTTTCGCCAACGGGAACAGAAAGAGTCTTGAAGGAACTGGAATCCTCAGGGTTTGGAGCAGTCAGCCGTAGAGAGACACCAGACTGTACCCATAAGGCAAATGTCCACACACACCAGCGATCCCTCCTCCTGGAGGAGCCCCATGGCTGCAGTGAGTATGGGCGAGGGCTGAGCCCTGAGTCATATCTCATCAGACATCAGGGGACCCACTGTCTCGAGAAGCCGTTTGTGTGCAGCGAGTGTGGACAAGCCTTTGTGCAGAATTTACATCTCATCCAACACCAGAGGACACACTCTGGGGAGAGGCCCCATGTGTGCCAGGAGTGTGGGCGAGATTTCACTTGGAAGTTACATCTCATCCAGCACCAGAGGACACACTCTGGGGAGAGGCCCCATGTGTGCCAGGAGTGTGGGCGAGCTTTCATTTGTAAGTCACATCTGTTCCAACACCAAATGGTACACTCGGTGGGAAAGCCACATGCGTGCCAGGAGTGTGGGCGAGCTTTTATTAAGAAGTCACATCTCATCCAACACCAGAGCACACACACACCGGGGAAAGGCCACATGTGTGCCTGGAGTGTGGACAGTCTTTTATTTGGAAAGCACATCTCATCAAGCACGAAAGGATACACTCTGGGCAAAGACCACATGGGTGCCAGGAGTGTGGTCCAGCATTTAGCCGGGAGGCAAAGCTTTGTATTCACCAGATGACACATGCTGGTGGAAATCATGTGTGCAAGGAGTGTGGGCGGGCCTTTAAATGGCGGTCAGTTCTCATGAGACACCAGAAAACCCACACTGGAGAAAAGCCACATGTGTGCCAGGCGTGTGGGCGAGCTTTTGTTAAGAAGTCAGATCTTCTTAAACATGAGAAAACGCACATTAGAGAAAAGCCACACATGTGCCAGGCGTGTGGGCGAACTTTTGTTAAGAAGTCAGATCTTCTTAAACATGAGAAAATGCACATTAGAGAAAAGCCACACGTGTGCCAGGCGTGTGGGAGAGCTTTTAGCGATAATGCAGATCTAATCAAACACCAAAGAATGCACTCTGCTGACAGGCCATATGTGTGCCAAGAGTGTGGGCGAGGTTTTCTCCGCAAGTCCGATCTCCATACCCATCAGAGAATTCACACTGGTGAGAATCTACATGTGTGCAAGGAGTGTGGGCGTGCCTTTGCTTGGTTGTCACAGCTCATCTCACACCAGGGGGCCCACTATGGGGAAAAGCCCTACATCTGACAGCAGTGCGGGCGAGCATTTACCCACAAGTCAATTCTGTGTGTACACCAGCGGAGACACTCCAGGGAAAAACCACATGTGTGCAAGGAGTGTGGGCAAGGCTTTATATTTCAGTCAGAGCTTCTCAGACATCTGAGAACACACAGTGGAGAGAAGCCACATGTGTGTAAGGAGTGTGGGCGAGCCTATAAATATAACTCAGACCTCATTCAACATCACAAAACACACACTGGGGAAAAGCCGCATGTGTGCAAGGAATGTGGGCGAGCCTTTACCCGGAACGCAAATCTAATTGTGCACCAGAGAATACACTCTAGCGACAAGCCATATATTTGCCAAGAGTGTGGGCGATGCTTTCGCTGGAAGTCAGTACTCCTTTTACACCACAAGACACACACACGGGGGGGGGATGTCCTGTGTATGCAAACGGCTAGCATTTAGCCGAAATATAAACCTTCGAGTACACCAGAGGACACACTGGAGAAAAGCCACATGGGTGCCAGGAGTGTTGATAAGCCGTTCTTTTGAAGTCATGGCTTATACACCAGAAAACACACTGGGGAAAAGCCAGATGTGGGCAAGCCTTCCTTAGATGTTCCAGCTCATCAGATCTCAGAAAAGACTTGGGGAAAGTCGTGTGGGCTAGACTTCATTTGGAAGGTACAGCCTAGCAGACATCAGAGACGACACTGGGGCAAAGTCATTAATGTGTGAAAGTGTGAACGAGCACTGAGGCGAAGGTCAAATCTTTGTGATCCCCCCCCTGCCCTGGCTGTGGTACACTGAGGGACTGGATGAGAATGCAATGCAGATACATCCTTCATGCTCACAGTTACGGTTCTGGCATGCCAAGTCCAGTCGGGGAAGGCCTCAAGATAATGAAATGCAAATAAGCCTTAATACACATTCTCATGAATGAACACAGCCCCTCCCAAAGGGAACTGTGAGAAAGAAGCTACCATAAAAGATGAATTATTCCTGCCTCGGGCTGTTCACTATGCCTGAAAGTGATCCATAAATAAGAGCAATCGGATTCGATAGCCCAACCCTCCTTAAAATGTGGCAAACCCTCTTCTGACATCACTTGATGATCGTTTGCACCTTTGAGGGGGGGAGGAGGTTCAAGGTCAACTAGCACTAGGTCAAGACACTGAGTCATTTCGTTGCCTGTTTTGTTACCCCGAGTATGCTATTACCCATTGACTGGGCTATGTGATCACATATTACATGTATGCCTTTTGAAAGCTCTGTAAACCCCATGATGATACATACCCATTGGAAAATACATTCTCCCTCTTGGGAACAAGCAGCCCTTGTGCCCCACTGTCTATTTGTCTTTTCCATGGTCTCAAAGTCACTCCCAAGGACCCATTCAACTGTTGGTGACCAGCACCCCAACAGGCGAAGCATTTAGGCAAAGGTCAAATCTGTGTGACCTCCATAGAGGACACTGAAAAGCCACGCGTGTGCAAGAAGTGTGATGGAGCCTTTGTTGGGAAGTTACAGTTCATCAACCAGAGGAGTTCATCAACCAGAGGATCCGCAAGGGACAAATGGCATGTGTGATCCCAAGTGGCCTCATTTACATTCTTAGCCAGCTGTTAGCGGGTCACAAATTCCTCATATTTGTGTCACCTAACCAGTCATTTGTTACAAATGGCAAAGACCGACTTCAAAGAGTTCTGTGAAGTCCTTCAGTACCCAGAAAATACCTGTGATGAATGCACAGAAGACAATTTCCCTATAGATTGGATTTGTGCCTGGAGTCCGAGCTAATGAATACCACTGTTAAGTGGAACAGAGAAGGGGTAGGAACAAGTTTATTATTTGAAGGTGTTGCGAGTTCGGATAACAAAAGACCACCACAAGTCCAATCAGCACTATTGAAGTCTATATAGGCTCGCCCAGACTGCAGTGGAATGTTCAAAGGGAAATTCTCTCCAGACTGCAGCCACCTCTTCCGTGCCTTTGCTGTCCTGCCCTCCTGCTCAGGCCCAACCTCCCCTTCCCAGGTCTTGGTTATGGGGATAGTAAACGATCAAAGCCTTTGGTTGTGCTGTTGATCCCATCCATCTGGTGGTCCCTCATCCTTCTATCTTACTGTCCCACATTCCCCCGACAAAAGCTATTTCTCTGCCCTTGACTTCAAGGATGCCTTTTCCACCATTCCCCTGGACCCTGAATGCCAGCATTTGTGGCCAGGCCCTTGCCACTGACTTGCAGTGCTGCACACACCGCCATCCACCCTTCTGCAGTATGTGGATGATGTATTGTTGTGAAACTCCTCCTTGACCAGCTCAGCGGAGCACACAGTACAACTCTTAACCTTCCTGGCCTCTAAGGGCTATCGGGTTTTATATTCCAAAGCCCAGCTTTCCTGCACCTCTGTCACTTACTAAGGGCTACGCCAAACCCCCACTGCTAGGGAACTCACGGCTGATGGGCGATGCACAATAGAAAAATTGAAAATCCCCGAGACTGCAGATCAGATACTTTCCTTTTTAGGTTTTGTGGGGTTTTTAGATAGTGGATCCCTAACTTTTCCCTTCTGACTAAACCTCTATATGAGGCTGTGAAGGCCACGCCTGCCAGCAGCCTAGACTCTCCTCAGGCAGTCAGGATGGCCTTTTGCAAGCTTCAAGAAGCTCTTGTGCGGCCCCACCTCTGCACTTCCCCAACCCTGACAAACCTTCCTTTTTGTTTACTGACGCGAAACAGGACATGACTGTTCTAGTCCTAGTTCAGCCACTGGAACCGCCTTCTTCTCCAATTGCATACCTGCCCAAGCAACTGGACATGACGGTTTGAGGGCGGCAACCATGCTTCCGGGCTCTGGTAGCTGCAGCCACATTAACCACGGAGGCCTTCAAGTTAACCTTATTTTTAATCATTTTATTGGGGGCTCATACAACTCTTCTAACAATCCATACATACATCAATTATGTAAAGCACATTTTTACATTCATTGCCCTCATCATTTTCAAAACATTTGCTCTCCACTTAAGCCCTTGGCATCAGCTCCTGATTTTTTCCCCGCTCCCCCTTCCTCATGAACCCTTGATAATTTATAAATTATTTTGTCATCTTACACTGTCCGAGGTCTCCCTTCACCCACTTTTCTGTAGTCCATACCCCTGGAAGCGGGTTTATGTAGATCCTGGTAATCAGTTCCCCCTTCCTCCCCCCACCCTCCCTCCACCCTCCTGGTATCCATTCTCACCACTGGTCCTGAAGGGATCATCCACCCTGGATTCCCTGTGTTTCCAGTTCCTATCTGTACCAGTGTACATCCTCTGGTCTAGCCAGATTAGTAAAGAAGAATTGGGATCATAATAGTGGGGGTGGGGGAGGAAGCATTTAGGAACTAGAGGAAAGTTGTATGTTTCATCGTTGCTACACTGCACCCTGACTGGCTCATCTCCCCGCGACCCACAAACACTTTCTTCACATAGACTTCAGGATCATTTGTAGCATCGCTCCTCTCTCTGCTCCCTCTAGGCTGGATGCAGGAAATCCATCTCCTTTATTATTATTTTTTTTTGAGAATCCTAATTTAGGCCTGCGCCAACCTCCCTCTCTAAACCTGCAACTCTCCTGCCACAGGTGCATGCCAGCCCTGATGACGCATCCTGCTTCCTTTGTGCCTCCCTCCAACGCCCTTCACGGTCTGTGGTTCCCTTGCTAAACTTTCCCCCCAGCAACAGAAGTAGTGACTGCCCTGCCTCACTATTTGGCATTCCATTATTCACCCCCCAAAACAGACCCCAACGTTCCCTCTGTGTTCTCAACAGCAGGAAGTCCCAGCAGACTTGGCCTGCATCTCTAGTCACAATGTCACAGGTCTTAATCCCAGCCTCTCTGGGGACATTTTGTGTTCCGATGGCTTCTTCCCTTTGAGTGTGCTCCGTTAGGCTGGCCCCAGGAAAGCACAAAGGCAGTGAGATCTGGGTATGTGTAGAAAGAGGTTGTTACAAGAAATGGCGCGCACAGTGGAAGAAGTGGGATCATCCAGACTGCTTCGAGTCCGCGCGTCAGGAGTAAGCTGAAGGCCTCCCCTGATTCCTGTAGCTGCGGGACCTGATGGAGAGGAGGCCAAAAGATGAAGCAGTGAGACCACAGGCTGGTGGATGCTGGGCTGAATGAACGAGAGATCAGCAGAATGACTCCAAAGTCAACAGTTCCCTGGTGGCTTCTGGGATCAGCTAGGGCTATCATCAGAAGCAGGATCGCTATCACCAGCTTCCAGATTACACCAAGACTAGGTCATACCCTGAAAAACAGTTCCCTCAATTGTATCAAGGCTTGGTGCAGATAGTGGGTGTGGTGGTGAAGGAAGCAAACAATTTTACTTGAGCTGCTTGCACTCGACAGCAACAAGCTTTGGGGGTAGAGTGGGAATCCACTGCAACAGCCCATGACTTCAATGAGATGAAAGTCACACATGCCTTCACCATGCAATATTTTTACCAATATGGACACTTAACCATCCCTACCATGGCAGTCTTCTCTTATTTTCCCTATTTGGGACGCTCCTTGGGATGCTACAGAGAAATGAGATATTATTCACGAGACTGGGATTCATCAGGAAGTACTAGGTTACTATTGATCAGAGATAACTCTTCAATCATGAGAACCGATACTCAGCAGTGCCCAAGATGCCTCTCGGGGCAATTTGGCAAGTGACCTTCACGACTAAATGTTACAAATATCTTTTAGCTGTGGTTCTACGTCCCTAGAAGCTCTCCACTTCTCTCCACGTCAGCCCGAAGGTGCTCAACTCCAGCCCCATCCATGGACTAACCAGTCTCCAGAAGCCCTCACACTTAAAAGCAAGTAACGTGCTGAAAGACATTCAGCGTTCCCAGTCAGTGGGTCACCAGACCATCTGCCCTTTCGAGTGCTGCTGTTTCTCTGCCAGCACTTGTTGCCATCCCTCCACTGTTTCTCACGGTCTCAGCAAAGTGTTCTAGGTCCTTGTGTCCTGAGTCAAGAAGCTTCTCAACACCTTGATCATGGGTCGATCATGAGTGGCCAATGACATGCTCCACTCCCTCCTCTCCTTGGCGGGCCTGAAATCCAACCTTCCTGTTGGTGAGATGACTCGGTTTAAGCCTAGTGGGTTGGAAACCTGGCCAACCAATTGGGAGGATGGCATTCAACAGAAGGACCCTATGACATGATACACCGCGTGAGTCTGGAATCTTGGGATGTGTAAGCAGCCCCGGTGTTGCACTGGGATAGCATAGGGAGGCCTGTCCCAGGGTCAGAAGTTGGAACCCACTTGCTGCCTCTTGGAGAAACATGAGGCTGTTTCTATCAAGATGGACATTTTTGGAAACCCAAAGGGGCAGCTGTGCTCTGTCCTAGAATCTGTATTATATAGTCGGGTAAGACATGATGGCAATGTTTTGTTTTCTTTTGTCTTATTAACTCACTAGTTGCAAACACATGCCTCTGGACAGCCAGTTGGAGTGTCTATAGCCATGAAGGCCAGTAGAGCCCCTTCCTTCATGAGAGTGAATTCCTAGGATTGGCCAGCAGCTCTAGTAGATGTGCCTGCCTGTCACAAAACAAAGCCTCAGTAGCTCTGTTCCAAGGCTAATTCAACCAAGAAATCCTAGACTCCCTGCAGTGCACTTTCTGTCAGGAGTTTAGGAAACCTGAGAGTCCTCATCTTCCTGCACCGGGAGAAGCTGACAGTCCTCCCAGAGAGTGGGTGTCTGATGACTGAGTCCGTTGGGACACTGCTCCCTGCTGCGCCATCCTCACCACGGTGGTTTGAGCCCCGGTTCCAGGTACTGGATCCATCCGTTCCCTCCCGAGTCTTCCTCTCCTGCTCTGCCCACGTTGCCCACGTACACGAGTGTGACAGCAGTTTTCCGGCGAGGGCATGTCCAGAGGGCAATCTTGGACTGAAAGAGGATATAGTTCGCCGGAGACCCAGAGGAAATCACCTCGTAGCCTTCCGGACCCCGAGTCAGCAGCGAGCTGCGCGCCGCAAGCGCTGGTCTCCGGATCGAAAATGGTTAAAGCAGCAGGAGGCGGGGCCATCAACGTAGGGGCGGGGCCGGCTACGTAAGGGCGGATCTATCTACGTAGGGGGCGGGCCCATCTGCGTAGGGGCGGGGCCACGCATCCGGCGCCAACCGGAATTTTGAGCGGAGAGCTGTTCGCGTCGGCCGGCGCCCGGGGCGGAGGGGCGGTGGGGGGCGCGGGCTCGCTCGGCGCGAGCGGCGAACACAGCAATTTTGGGGTTTTTCCTCTTCGGTGAAGCCCCGAGAAATCCACGCCACGCCGCCGAACAAGACCGGCAATGCCACTTCCGGTAGCCGGCCGGCTTTGTCCTTCAGGCCCGGCAACCGGAAGCGCCCGGGACGGGCCTTTCTCGTGGAAGGACCCGAGTGGGCAGCCCTCCTGGGAACGGCTTTCCCGGCGTGGGATCGTGGCCGCGGACGCCCCGGAGGGACGTGCTCCTCGGTCACGGCCGTGGTCCGCTCTGTGAACGTCTTGCTGCGGCAGAAATCCACGTTGTGAGCAGGCGGAAGCACTCTGAAAGGGTTTGGGGGTTGGGGTCGCTTTTGGGGGGAGGGGCGGGCCTCGGGGCGGGAGGGGGGGCTTGGTGATTGGATGGACGCAGCCCGGACTTCTGGATTCCAGAAGGGACGTGGTTGAGTGAGCCAGCTTTAGGGGAGGGGCGGGGCTGGGCAAAAAGACGACCACTCAAAATGGCAAAAAGGCATTTATTAAACGTGCAACGCCTGCCTGCAGGTGAGGCGGGACCCAGTGGTCTCCAACGGGGACGCTCCATAGAGACTGGAAGCCTCTTCGTCCGACCTTGGAAGGGCTGTTAGCTCCGTGTTTCTTTTTATTTTTTAATCATTTTATTAGGGGCTCATGCAACTCTTTTCTCACAATCCATACATACATCAATGTGTAAAGCACATTTGTACATTCATTGCCCTCAACGTTCTCAAAACATTGGCTTAAGCCCCTGGCATCAGCTCCTCGTTTTTCCCCTCCCCGCTCCTCCCTTCCTCAGGAACCCTTGATAATTTATAAATGATTACTTTGTCATATCTTGCCCTGTCCGACGTCTCCCTTCACCCACTTTCCTGTTGTCCAACCCCCAGGGAGGAGGTTATATGTAGACCCTTGTAATCGGTCCCCCTTTTCCACCCCACCCTCAGTCAGTATGTGTTTCTTGGGCACAGTGCGCAGCCCAATGGTTTTGATGGAGCGAGAGTTAGCCAGCTGTTCGTCCAATGGTGGAGATGAGCAGGATTGGGCTCGAGCTTCCTTAAAAAAAAAAAAGGAAATGTCACAGCTCTTCCTTTTGCAACTTGGTAAGTTTCGGTAGACATCCATCTAGGGAGAGAAGGGCATTTTCAATCGCAATGAATCCTGAGACGTTAGGGAGCAATCTCTGTCCTCCTGTTCTCTGTGAACCGTGCCTTCTTTGTCGCCTAATGGAGACCGTGTATTAACACTAACGTGTTGATCATTACCTGGAGCCTGGTGCACAGAGGTTCCGTGTTGTCATTGAATTTTTACCCCGTGTAAGACTGCTGTTTTCCTCTGTAAAGGGCTTGAAGAAGTAAGCTGAGAATCTGGGGACTCCAACAGGCCTATTGTGCCTTTGGCTGAAACAATGAGCATCCTGGACCTTATATGCAACTTATTCACCTCTGCACAGTTTTTCACCTCTTTTCTGGTCCATGTATTTTTCAGTGGATTGCATTCAGAATGCAGCCATTGGAGTTTGAAAGTCAAAACGAAGTCTGTCACTAGAGTGTGGTGGAGTTGGCGCGTGCACAGTTCTTTTAATCTCACTTTGAATCCCGGGTTAGTGCTGGAGAGGCCATTTCAGATATATTCTCTCTTGGAATGGATATAAACTCATACTGAAACTGTGGGATATGTTGGAGCTACTCTGTGTTTCTCTAAGACTGCAATTCTTTATCAGAGTAGAAAGCTTAGTGTTTTTTAGATGCTACAGCCGTCATGAGTAGCCCTGTGCACCTATCTTAATCATATTTAATCATATTAATCATGTCTGGTCTTCAGAGATAGGGGAGTTTGTGATATGGAAAAAACAACGGAGGCTTAGATTATAGTTCTCCAGAGGGTTACTTTATAATGTCACATTGTCCTCATCCTGTGAGTGTCTGTTAATCTCCCCTGGAGATACCGATTTCTCCATATACTGTGTGCTTCCCGAGTGACATTGATCGTAACCACCAGCCCTTCCTTAGTATACAGTATGTAGTATGGGTGTGTTTAGCCAGGAGCAGAGACTGATGCAGTTCTGTTGGTGGGTGTGGATAAGTACCATATATACTTGAGTATAAGCCGGTCTGATCATCGGCCAAGGCACCTAATTCTACCACAAAAATTGCCTTAAAAGTGTGCTGAAAAAAGCTCAGCTTATACATGAGTATATACAGTATCCAAAATCCCAGAGTTCTGGGTGGGGAATGCTTTGTTGCATTTCTGGGTCCTGAAGGGAATCCAGGTCTTCCTTGCATATCAAGGTATGTTTGATTTGTTTGGTAGCTGAATACAACCCAAAAGGAGACCGTGTGGCTCCTTGGTTAAATTCTCAGCTAGTCCCAGCAAGTCCGTGGTTTCAAACGCCCTGACACTCCAAAGGACAGAAATGGGGTGGGCTATCATAATATATGGCATTGGAAACCCTCTGGGCCCCCTTTATTGTTTCCAACAGCACTGCTGTGAGTCTGAATAGACTCAGAGGCAGTGAGTAAGTTCAGGAGCCACTCCAGGTGCTAGTGACGCAGGAACAAGATGGGCAGGCTTGATGCCTGTGGATCTTCTGTGCTTTGGTTTGTTGGTGGGTCGGGCTGGAAGTGAGTATGTTGCTGATTTGAGATCCCTGGGGGACTGTAGGGATTTGATCGTATGTGGGTTTTCTGGAGGAGTCTTTCGGGGTGAGTGCAAAGTGTTTGGTAAACAATGTGTTGGCCTTTACCCAACAAGTGGCTCCTCAGGGGAAAGGTGTGCCAGTCAGCTTCTGTAAAATGTATGTCCTTGCAGTCTGTACGGGACAGTATCCTAGAAATTTTGGTGATTTTGGTGGTGGGCCAACTCTCAAAAGATGCTCTTTTCACCCCCCTGAACTATGCTTTTCCACGATGCCCTGATGACACAGTCAATAAGCACTAGTCTCCTTATCCCAAGATGCACGGTTTATACCGGTCCTCGGTTCGAGAGATGAGGCTGTGTGCTCTGATTCTGGTTTGTGGCGACAGAAGCTCCAAAGGGCAGTTGTGCTCAGTCTGATGGGTTGCTGTGAGTCTCAGTTGACTTGAGTCCAGTGACTGGGTGTCTTGGGCAGAAATGAGACCTACCCAGGCAGTGCACACGCAATTAGACTCAACTACCACTTTTTGAAAAGTGGGTAGTTCAAATTCACACACAGGCGGCTTGGAAGGTAAGCCTGGCCTTCAGGTACTGAGACATCAGGAACTGGAGAACTTTTGGAGCACTTCTTGCTCAGATCTGAAATTAGAATTGACTCCACGGGACTTCACACCAGCAACCAGGTGAACCGAAGTGATTTCTGGGTAGTATATCTGAGCTCATTCTGAGAATGGCATGACCTTCTAAAACTGCATCTTAGACCAAATGAGTGGAGGACTGTGACAAGATCAGGTGACATACACATGGTGACACTGGTAGGTTATCTTTGTAGAAGTCCCAGTGACTAGGATTGGCTCATTTCAAACCCCCAAATGTCTCTAAGTACTAGGACTTGGGGAGTAGAACACAAGTGGAACTTTCAGCCTAGTGAGACAGGCTTGTTTCTTCATGACCTGATTGGTCTGTTGGACGTTTCAGAGTCTCTTTCTCCAAAGGCATTGAGCTGTATTCTGTGTTCTCTTTGGCTCAGGTCGCAGAAGCTGATCCGGGACCTGGAAATGGAACCTGAGATGTAGAAACCAACCGGCACAGTCAAGTTTGGCAGGTAAAAAGGAGTGTTCCAGGGAACAGATTTGAATCAAGGTGGAAGCCCCAGAGCCACCTCAGCCTGGCCTCAGCTCTGTGAGTGACAGCTGAGGAGGGTGAGAGGACGAGAAGAGGCCTGAGCGTAGAGCCCACACAAAGGATCTACAACTGTAGACAACTTTACAACTAGGGTTTTAAGAAGTCACCACAGGTAACAGAATTCCATCTGGAAAGGAAATCAATTCCAAGTGTTCCCGTCAAGCAATCTGAAGTAGTCATTTGACTTAATTTAGACCATCACATTGCCTGGCCCTTTCTGTCCAAGAAGAGCAGACCTTTGAGAAGATTTTATCTTTAGAGACAAGAGACTGTGGAAACCATGAAACAAGGACTCAGAGCTGGAAGGGCAAAGTTGAGAGTTGCTGTGGGTCTGTAGAACTCCAAGTTGAGGAGGAGTGGACAGGAGGCCACAGCTGAGTCAATTGACTGCTTCCTTGTAGCCCAAGCTAGACAAGCTCCTGTGGGGGCATCGTGGGTGGTGTCCACTCTCGCAGCTGCTGTGTGTTTTTTCGTAGATTTGTCTTCTACGTCTACTGACTGGCTCCTGGAGGAGAAGGAGAAGCATGGTAAGTTTTAGAACGACCTCAGTTGTTGAGGTTCATGCCCTTGGCTCCTCTCCAACCCAATGTGTCCCCATGGACAACAGATGGAAATACTGCCCAGCCCTTGCCCACATCCTCTCGATGGTTGAGTTTGATCCTAATGTTGCAACCACTTAGTCCGCCTGTCTTTTCTAGCGTTTCAAAAAATTTCTCTCGGTGACCTTTTACATTGCCAATCCTGATGCCTTTGAAACAGCGTTGGAACGCACCGTGAGCTGTGCAGGTAGAAGGTGGAGAGTCTGCTTCCGAAAGATCGATGGCCTCTGAATCCCCTCTGCATCATGGAAACACTGAGTCCAGACGGACGACACAGCCATGGTTCGGTTGCTCGTTGTGATTTCCACAGACTAAGTTGTCTGTGTACAACGGTAACTGGATAACTGAGGGCAACCACAGGGCGAGCCCTTTCGGAGGGGGTGATAGCAAAAGGAAACGGAGCTGATAGGAGGCTGTGCTCCAGCAGTAACTCGGCGTCCAGCAGTAGCCCCTGTCCCCCACAGATACACATAGCACACACGCAGCCCAACCAGAGTGCTACAGCTGTCTGTAAATGCCCTCCCTCCACTTGAATTTTCTTTTGTCTCGTGTAATGTGGTTTATATTTTATGGGCTTCTGCTCTGCATGGTTTGAAGGGTTGAGAACTTTATTTGGAAAGATTAAACTTCAGAAAGATAGTGAATATCCAGATCCCATGGAATCTCCTGAATTCTTTAGCTTAATTCTTCACAGGTCCCTCTGTTCCTTCCCACCTTTCTGTATAGTGGAAGTTTCCTTCCATCTTCTCCTTGAAATCCTCACCATTTCCTGATACCTGGCACAGGTCCCATTCCAGGATGCCTTCCCATTCTTTGGAGCCCAACCTATATGCTCCCCTGCTGGAATCCCTCCATTACGAATCCTGTGAAATGTACTTCTTTGACTATACTGCCTAATGGTATTAGGAAGAAAAGCCTGGGTGCTGGTCCAGGATTATTCTGTGGGGATATAAAGTGCAAGGTCAGTAATTCGAATTCACCAGTGGCTGGGTGGGAGAAAAATGAAGCTTCCTAGTGCAATAAGGATTTACAGTGTAGGAAACCTATCGGGGCTGTTATACCCAGTTTTATTGGCATTTAATCCACTTATCACACAATGCAATAGTTCAGTCATAACAATTGTACTATCATCACCGCTATTGATTTTAGAGCATATCCCCCCACCCCTAGTTGTCATAGGAGCTGTATAATCATAATCAGTTCTAGAGACCGCTCCCTCCCCCAACCTCCATTGTTTGCTTTCTGAAACCCCTCACCCTGCCTAATGTTGTTCGGGGAAAAGCCTTGTCCAAGGTTGTACTTTGGGTATTTAAGCACCGGTGCAGCAGTTCGAATTCACCAGTGAGCGTGTAGGAGGAGTTCTAAAATGTCTAAGAAGGATTTTCAGTCTTAGAAATCCCCACCTCTACCTCCCCTGTAAACCTTTACATCAGTTCTTACCTTTATGCCTCTATTCTTTCTGTGCTCGGCCTATTGGAAAATCCAACCAAAACCAGAAAAAAATGAAGTGGTAAGGATAAAATTATAATAATCTCAAGAAAGAAATATAAATAGTGGATGAGAAAGAAAAGACCAGGGAAGAATTTTTTTTTTTTTTTTTTGTGGAATACGCAAAAAAATAAAGAAAAGCTCCCACCTAGAAGAATTTCGTGAGGTTATGCCAGCAGCTTAATCAGGCTAGGTACGCTGCAGATGGGTTTGGGGCTCCCACTGCCCTTCATAGCCTTCTACAAATTGGGTGTTTTGTTTTATTTTTTTAACGTTGTAAGAGTCATTGAAAAATCAATTCCCTGTGACCTCACACACATTCCAGACCCAGGATGAGGTTTGCGCATCATTGCTCCCATAGATGTTGCCCCAGGGCCGTGGTCCAGCCATGTGCAACAGAATCGCTGTGGAGAACTGTGTTCTCTGAAAGGCTTAGATGACCTCCTGGAGATCCTGACGCTCCAGACCCATGTCTAAAACTCATTTTACTGAGAAAGCTGATGTGGGTTCCATGTTCATTGGTTCATTTTAGGAACCTGTTACATTGGAGGACGTCACCATCGTCTTCACCGAGGCAGAATGGGAGAGACTGAGCTCTGAGCAGAAGAATCTGTACAAAGTGGTCATGCTGGAGACTTACGGGAATCTGCTTTCATTGGGTGAGGATGTGTCTCTCTTCATTCCCTCCTTTAATTCCGTAGATTATTATTGATCATCTGTGTGCCCTTAAAGCCCTGAAAGGTTGAAGGTTTGAAACCCCGAGCTACTGTATGGGAAGACATTCTGGAAATGCTCTTCCCTAAAGATTGACAGCCACAGAATCGATGGGCCATTCTACAAAGTCTTCTAGGACTTCCGTGGGGGCACAATCTAGTTTGTTTCTTTTAAGTGTATGATCAAAGGGTTTCTTTAAAAAGTTATCAGGTCATACTTACCTGGCAGGGGAGATACCATGATCACGAAGGTGGTTTTCCCAGGGCGAGGCTTATCCATTGCACTCCGGATGTGCTGACCCCTGCGATTTCCCCAAATGTGGGAAACTCGACTGCATAATTTGTGGTAGTGGGGGAAAAAAAAAAAAAAAGTTATCAGGTCACCATGCAAGTTATTAATGCTCAAGGTGTAGCTGTTTTCTTAGGATGTGTTGCAAAGTTTTCCAGGCCTATTAGTAAATGTCCAATGCACATACCATTCTGTGGTGCGTCTCAAAGGAAGGGGGCTTCCCCTCACCTAATAACTAACCTCGCTATTGCAGTTGTTAACTGAGGTTGAGTTATTTCCGACTCACAGAAATAACCCCGCCTAGTCACGTACCATTGATACTCCATCAAAGAAAGTCTTATTTAATGAGATGACTCAGCAAGAGCATTGTCTGGGCAAAGAAGTATTTTTGAGTGAAGCATAAGGTGACCAGATTTTAACATTGGTACAGCGGGACACCGTTCATAAAACTCATATCCTGGTGAAATAGCCACTTGGCAGCCGGAAACCATATACCCTAGCTTGTCGTACATTCCTTCCAAAAATCAGGACTTTTTAAAACTCCGCAGGATGCGGGAAAAATTGTTAAAAATCGGGACGTTTGGTCATCTTAGGAAGCATCATAAGCAGTTTCTGCTAAAGCTCTCCCTGCTTTTCTCTAAAGCAGGTGTTGACATTCTTTGGCCCTCAGAGAGAAAACTGAGAAACTACCTTGAGAAGCCAACACACACTGCGCTTAGGGATTTCAGTAGAAAGTAGAGTCAATCAGATTGGAAAATAAAAGCATTGTTGAGAAACAAGTTGTTTTTCTAAGTTAATTTGCAGTGTGGCATGTGATCATTGTTGTTGGCTCTCAAGTGAAGTCTGGCCCATGTTGACCACATGGGCCTCTTCATAAAGTTTTCTAAGCAGTGGCCTAATGATATCAGATGTTCAGGCCTGTCTTCAGAACTAGTTCCCATTCAGCTAGGTATGTTTCCCGTTATCTGTTTGTCCTACCCAGGCACTCCTGCAGTCAGAGGCTGTGTGTCATGAGAGAAGGCGCACAGTCCAGGCATGGCCAACTCATGGCAGTTCTAATGAAAAACTTTCTCTCCGCAGCAGAAACAAATCAAGAAATGTGCTCCTATTCCTCCTGGCTTTTACATATCCCTTGTCAGCAAGTCCTCAGCCAACATCTGCTTCAGGTGGCCCAAGACTTGTGTGGTGAACATCACTTCCATTCCAAGGGTTTCAGCTTAGGGCCTCAGAAGCGACCAGAGCCGCAAGATTCTGGTCAGAATTGCCGTAGTGAAAACCCGGAAAGTCAGGAGAGAGACGTCACCCCTGAAGGCTTGTATGTGTGTCCAGTGAGCAGAGAGACTTTAATGGAACCCTATTGCCCAACTGAGGAAGACTCCGCAAGTTCTAGAGAGAGCCACACCAGAGTAGGTGTGGAGCCTAACTCATGGCCAACGATTTCAGCTTTGCAGACAGAGAGAGTCTTGAAGGGATTGGAACCCTCCAGGTTTGGAGCAGTCAACCATGGAGAGCACGGACCAGACTGTGCCTACAGCGAGAAAATCAACACACTGCAGACGTCCGTGCTTCACGAGAAACCCCATGTATGCCAGGAGTGTGGGCGAGCGTTTATTTACAAAGTATATCTCACCCAACACCAAAGGGTACACTCCGAGGAAAAGCCCCATGTGTGCACGGTGTGTGGGCGAGCCTATAAATGGAAGTCAAAATTACTTCACCACCAGAAAACACACACTGGGGAAAAGCCGCATGTGTGCCAGGAGTGTGGACGAGCTTTTAAAGAGAATGCAGATCTCACCAGACACCAAAAAATACACTCTAGCGACAAGCCATATGTGTGCCACGAATGTGGGCGACCCTACAGCAGGGAGTCGGATCTCCTCCTCCACCAGAGGACACACTCTGGGGAGAAGCCACATGTGTGCCAGGAGTGTGGGCGAGCCTATAAATGGAACTCCGAACTCATTAAACATCAGAAAACACACACCGGGGAAAAGCCCCATGTGTGCAATCTGTGTGGGCGAGCCTATAAATGGAAGTCACAATTCATTCACCACCAGAAAAAACACAATGGGGAAAAGCCACACGTGTGCAGCGAGTGTGGGCGAGCCTTTCTTTTTAAGTCAGAGCTTATCATGCACCAGAAACGACACTCTGGGGAAAAGTCCCATGTTTGCAAGGAGTGTGGGCGAGCCTTTTTTTGGCAGTCAAATCTCATTCACCATCAGAAAACACACACTGGGGAAAAGCCACACGTGTGCAAGGAGTGTGGGCGAGCCTTTGTTTTGAAGTCGCAGCTTACCACACACCAGAAAAGACACACTGGGGAAAGAACACACGTGTGTCAGGAGTGTGGGCGAGCCTTTCTTTTTAAGTCAGATCTTAACATGCACCAGAAAAGACACTCTGGGGAGAAAACACATGTGTGCCAGGTGTGTGGGCGAGCCTTTTTTTGGAAGTCAAATCTCATTCACCACCAGAAAAGACACACTGGGGAAACGCCACCTGTGTGGGAGGACTGTGGACAATCCTTTATTTTGGAGTCACATCTTATCACCCACCAGACCCCCCACACAGTAGAAAAACGCTATGTGTGCAAGGAGTGTGGGCAAGCTTACAAGTGGAAGTCATCGCTCCTTGAACACCAGAGGAGACACTCTGGGGAAAACCCATATATGTGCAAGGAGTGTGGGTGTACCTTCAAGTGGAAATCAGGTCTCCGTAAACACCAGAAAACACACACTGGGGAAAAGCCATCTGTGTGCATGTAATGTGGGCAAACTATTTGACAGTTACAGCCCCTCACACATCAGAAAAGACTTGGGGACAGTCATGTATGAAAGGAGTGGGCGAGCATTGAGGCAGAAGTAAAATCTTTGTGACTACCAGAGGATCCCCTCGTGGGTAAAACCACATGTGAAGCCAAATGGTATCATTTTCATTATTAGCAAGCTGCCTCTTGTGGGCCACGCATAGCTCATATTTGTATCATTCTAGCCACTCATTTGGTAGAAGTCTCAAAGATTCCTAGAAAGTCACTCAATATCTACCTTTAGGAATGCACAACAAAAATTTCCTGAAAGTTCCAAAAGGCTGGTGGAAGTGTTTCCTAACATTCTTGAGCACAAAGTACATGTGTGTGAACAATATCTTAAAATGCATGTTTTAAGTACCTTGGAGTTGGTTGTAACTCATAACTAACTTGATGGGCAACAGAAAGAAACACCACCCAGACTTCCTGAGTCCTCACAGTTGTTCTGTGTTTGAAGCCAAGGTTGCAACCACTGTGTCATGGGTTCAACTCTATTTGGGAGTCCCTGTTTTATACCATACATGATGTCCTCCACAGACCTGTGTTTCCTGATAACATGTCCAACTTGCATGAGGTGAAATCTGGCATCTCTTCCCTACATTGAGGATTCTGGCTGTACTTGGAAGACATATTCCGGGAAACCTGTGATGTGGATATTCTGTCCCATAGTCCTTTCAATTAAAAAGGCCACACAAGAAAAAAACTATAAAATACATAATGAATTATGTAATACATTCCCTTAAGATCTCCTTTTCATATGACTTCCCCTTATTCCTACATAAAACATGAAGGTTAAAGGGATCAATGCAACTCCAAATAGGATTCATGGAGGAATTAGTATTTTGCAGTTTTCTTTGAACTCGTGGGAAACTTGAAGCATACAATGATAAATGGAAAAACTGCAAAGTTGATGGAAATTTCAGTGAGTGTCATCTTGCTCTTAATACATTAACAAGGAACTTTCAGGAAACCAGGCTGGGTTCAGCAGAATGTAGAACAGGGCAACATTGCTGGTGATGTGAGCTAGATTTTGTGCCTATGTGGTTGGCCTTCTCTAGATGTTCTAATGCTGAAAGAGGTGTATTGATAACTTCAATTACTGTGTACTCATTTTCTTTCAATTGATCAATATTCCTTTCTACGTTTGTGCTGTTGTTGAAGGCATATGTATTTATGATACGTTTTGTTTGTAAATTGGCCCTTTTATAACTGTGATATATGTGTTTATCTCCTAGCAGGTTTTATACTTACACCTACTTTGTCTGAAACAGATTTGTCCCTCTGCTGTCTTTTGGTTGATAGTATTTTATCCATCTCATGTCAGTCCACCTATTTGTTGGCTTGGGTCTATGGAATGTCTCAGGGAAATTACATATAGTTGGATGATGCTTTTGAGCCCATTCTAATACTCTCTTTCCTGTGGGACATTTAGTTTATGACCATTGAAATTATTGATAAGGAGTGACTTAGGTCCAAAGAAAGTGGCTCAGTCTTTTTCCTTTTCTATTACTGCTTTTGTGTTTTGATGACTTATTCCTTTTGTGTACATGCTATGTCAGTTGGAACCCTGTAGAGAAGAAATCTCTGAGACGTATATGTATATATACACACATATGTATATATGTAGAGAGTTAGAATAAGTAATGGCTCACCAATACTGAAGGAGGAGACCTCACATTGTCTGGGGTCACTCCTGAAAAAGAGACCACCGATCTTGAGGCTATACAACAGCAGTTCACAACCAATGGGTCGCAACCCCTTTGGAGGTCAAATGACCCTTTCACGGGGGTCGCCCAATTTATAACCAGTAGTAAACTTACAGTTAAGAAGTAGCAACGGGAAAAAAAAAAAGTAGCAACGAAAATAATTTTATGGTTGTGGGGATCACCACAACATGAGGAACCGTATTAAAGGACCATGGCATTAGGAAGGTTGAGAATATGCAGTGATGTTGTGTACTATATAACACCAAGACAAGGCTGGAGCAAAACAGTAGACACAGGAATGGAAGGAGAACCTTGCCAGAAAATCAAGCTAAGACCAGGGGAGAGAAGCATCTACATCCTGTAGGAGACATTGATCGTTCTGTTGGTGAATATGGTGGGTCATTGGGGAAAGAGTAGCTGCACATCTGGATTTGTAGGGGGGGTGTTAATGATCCAGATTTTATGTTCCTGGATAGACACTGAATATGTTTCTAACTAATCCTCAGTGAAATACACCATGAACTAAGCACAATGACAACCTTGGATCCTGACCTTGAGGGCAACATGGTACAACCCAAGGTCTACACCAGAAGGATTTCACATAGAGGAACTTGCAGAATGAACAGTGCCCTGCCGAGGACTGAGGACTTGGCATTCGAATGAGAGAAGAAGAGACGTGACCGCCCCAGCCCTGTGGAAGTGGCAGTCATCGAACCTCAAGGGAACCCCTGGTTTGGGTGTTTGTCCAATGGAAAAGGACCCAGGATTACCATATATTTAGGACATCCTTTCCCCCCTTGCAGGGACATAGCTGTTTTGAGCTGTTGGGTAGAGATTTGAACTTGGAAGAACTGATCCAGGAAACTTCCCCCTGGCACTTATCCCCATGCCTAGGGTAAAACGGCACAATCGAATGGGAGATCAAACTGTGTGGAGCAACAACTCGGGTTGCGGCTGACTGTGGAAATGTATTTGCATAGACTCATACCTACAGAGTCCACAGTGAGGTCTCATTGGAAAGGTTGATGTTGTAATGCAAATCACCTTACACCACAGGGTTGATTGGCAAGGATTTACTTTCATATTCCAATGGGTTTTTGTTTTCCCGTCTATATTTTGTCTTGTTGTCTGCTAGTTGGTTTGTCATAATCACAAACACCACAGTAAACCTGAGGCATGCATATCCTGCGGACAAGCAGGTGGATTCTTAGCCCCAGCTTAATTATGGATAAACACTTGAGGCTCTGGAGGAGGAGAATCTTTGCACTTGTGAGTTGGAAATGAAACCCAGTCGTTCTAACTAAAGTTATCTCTCCCACAGTGTCCCCACTCAATACTGCCAATCTTAAGATTATTGCAAGCTTATGGTTGCTTCCTGTACACTTAAAGGTTATCTACATGAAAGTGATCTGTGTGAAGGTTTTCTGCCATTGAGAGCAATCAGACCCTATTGTCTGCCCCACCCTTTGTTCAACCCACTCCCTTCTGATAAGGAGCACAGATTGTTCACCTGGAAAGAGCTCAGGGACCCCTAACTAGTCAGCTCAGGGATGACCAGGGTTAAGCCGCCATCTTAACTTAGGACCTGCCCATCCTTTAGTTAGGCCTTCCTGTTACATGTATGCCCTAGTACCTCCCCTTTTTATTAGGTGTATGACCTGAATACATGCCCTCCTGTTAACCTACGTGTATTACTTAGCTTGCGTGCCCAGTGATTATATAAACCTGTTGGAGAATACACTCACACACAACCCCCCTGGTTCCAGCATCCAAGAAAGAGGTAAGTCCTTGCATGTCTTTTCTGCTATTGATTTAATTTACACTTCAATTGCACAAATGCCCCTTAGGACCCATTCAGTTTTGGAGACTGGTCCCCCACAAATAGAAAT
Organism: Tenrec ecaudatus; assembly: GCF_050624435.1. NCBI lineage: Eukaryota > Metazoa > Chordata > Mammalia > Afrosoricida > Tenrecidae > Tenrec > Tenrec ecaudatus. The sequence continues at coordinate 10,589,135 of NC_134547.1, forward strand.
TTTCTTTGAACAACTGGAGAAGACAAAGGAAAATATTACAATGAATTTTTGAAAGGCCCAGAGTTAGAAAACGAAAAGGAAGAACATGCTCAGCATATCTCAAATTGAAACAAACATTTCAAAAGCCTTGTATTGCAATATTGAAAGATTCCGTGGGCACAATACTGAAACATGTAGGAAGCATCAAAAGAGAATAAAAAAACAGTGTAAGCAAAATAATTGACATCCAAACATTGTGAGAGGTAGCACATGACCAAGAACCAATGATACTGAAGGCAGAAGTCCAAGGTGTGCTGAAAACAGGCTCCAGGAATTTCTGTGATACCATTTAAAGTTACAACAAGGTGGTGTAGCTCTGGAAGCACTCGTGTACCCAAAGAACTATGGAGACTGGTCAAGTGACTCGAAGAGATCCATGCTTATAGGCAGAATGCACAAAGAATGGAGCAATACCACTGATAGTACATGCAAGTAAAATTTTGCTAACACTTCTGCAAGTGTAGCCGGAGAGCAACAAAGTTTTGCTAGAAATTCAGGCCGCATCCAGAAGAGAACATATGAATGTTGATGTCTTTTGAACTGTGTCAGGAAACAGAAACTGCTAGAAAGATGTCTCCTTGTGTTTACTATGCAAAGTCATCTGACTGTGTGGACCAAACCCAACTATGGATGGCCTTGAGAAGGAAAGCAATACTGGAACACTTCATTGTAATCATGGGGAATGTGAACATGGGTCAAGAGGCAATTATGGGAGCTGAACAAGGGAATCAGGTAAGGTGTGCCACCTGAGTTGTATCTTCTCACTCAGTCTGTATGTTGAAGAAAAGCAGAGAATTTGGATTACAGAAAAAAATATGAAAAAAAATTTAATGGTATCAAAATTGGAGAAAGGAGGGCTCAAGTGGAAAGGGTTTTGGAATGATGGCAGCATATGTACAAGTGTGTTTAATACAGTTGAATGATGGATTCTTAAGATTTATAAGACACACACCGGCCGCCAATAAAATGAATAGTTAAAAGTTTTTTTTTTAATTGGAGAAAGGCTTAGTATCAAGCTGTGATTGTGAACGTGTGCAGGACTTGGAGTACTTGCTGATGAAGAGCAACTGCAGCTTTTGGGATGGATTTCAACTCAATGTAGAGAAAACAAGGTTCCTGAACCCTGGACCAACAAATCACGTGATAAACAGAAAAGATTGAGGCTATCAAAGGATTTCCTCTTGCTTGGAACCACAATCCATTCGCATGGAAGCAGCCGTCAGGAAATCAAACCAACCATTGCATGTGGCCAACTTCTGCACAAGACCTCTGTAAGGTGTTGGAGAGCAAGGGTGTGACATTGAGGGCTATGTTGCATCTGGCCCCAAAATTGCATTTCCAATCGCCATCATACACATGTGCAAGTTGCATATTAAGTCAGGACGCCGAATGAAGAATGGGTGCATTTGATTTATTGTGCCTGTGAAGACAAATTACCACAGCCTGCCAAAAGAACAACCTCTGCGCTTAAGTCATTACATTTGCCTATCCAATATCCCTTTTTTTTCCCACAGAATCATTGTTTTGATGATTGCATTGAGTAACCTCGTGTCTTTTACCTTCTATAAGCTCTAATTTTATGCCTTTTCATAGCAGTTTACATCATTCAATCTGCTAAGTCCTTGGATCATTGAAGCAAGTGATACCATGTTCAACTGGATCCAGTAAAGGTTTTTTTTTTACTTTTTTCTGGTGTGTGGGGGTTTTCCTGGAAAACCAGAAAACCTGCTAGACAAATTCTAAAAGAGCTGTTAACGTTTATCATTTTATTGGGGGCTTATACAGGTCTTATGACAATCCATACATAAACACCCATTTGTCAAACATTTGTACATATGTTACGATAATTTTCAAAACATTTTCTACTTGAGCATTTAGTATCAACTCCTCTATTTTTACCCATCCTCCCTCATGAACCCTTGATAATTTATAAATTAATATTTTTCATGTCTTATACTGACCAGTGTCTCCCTTCACCCACTTCTCTGTTGTCTGGAGGATTATAGGTAGATAATTGTGATCAGTTCCACCTTTCTCCCTCCACCTTCCCCTTACCCTCCTGGTATCTACTGTCATTATTGGTCCTGAGGGGTTTATCTGTCATAGACTCCCTGTGTTGCAAGCTCTTAACTCTACCAGTGTACATGCTCTTGTCTAGCTGGATTTGTACAGTAGAATCGGGGTCATGATATTGGGGGGAGGGCGGGAGCATTAAAGAACTAGAGGAAAGTTGAATGTTTCGTCAGTGCTGTACTGCACCCTGACTGGCTTGCCTCTTCTTTGTGTCTACTCTGTTTGTGTCCCTCCCTATTTTCAATACTCTGTATTCCCTGCGCCAAAGTTCTCAGGTTTGCCTCAATTCCCTTATTGATGACCCTAGCTGTTTGTGGGTTCATGGAGTGAGGTAAGGCTCTTGCTTCATTTTTCTGCATATAGGTATCTTTTTTTTCCAGCACCACTTGTTGAAGAGGGTGTCTGCTTCCCATTTGATATTTTTTGAGCCCTTATCGAAGATCATTTGTATGCTGATTATCTTCTGGGCTCAGTTCTTTTCCATTGGTCTGTGTCTGTCATTATACCAATAACCACGTTTTGACCACTGTGGCTGTATCAGGTGCTAAAGTCAGGTAAACCAAACCCTCCCATTCTATCCTTGAGGAGTTCTCTGCTAATTATGGGCTTTTCCCCTCTCCATATGAAGTTGTTAATCAGTTTTTCCATTTCTTTGAAGAACGATGTTATTTATATTGGAATAGCATTGAAATCGTATAGTGCCTTGAGCAGAACTGACATCTTTACTATATTGAGGTTTCTGATTTCATGAGTATGGGATGTTCTTCAATTTGTTGAGGTCACTCTTGGTTTCTTGTAATAGTGTTCTGTAGTTTTCCTCGTACAAATTTTTGGCTTTTTTAGTCAGGTATATCCTAGTTATTTCACAATTGATGTTAGCCAAAAGGCTGAGAAGTGATCCCTAGATATTTCAATATGTGCTTTGCTATTGTGAAAGGTACTGCCTTTTTTATCCCTCCTTCCGTGGTCTTGTTTGATGTGTATGATTTTTATCCCTTCTTCCGTAGTCTTGTTCGATGTGTATAGTAGTCTGATAGACTTCTGTTTGTTAATCTTGTATCCTGTCACTTTGCCATATTTCTCTATTGCTTCCAGCATGCCCCTTGTGGAGCTTTTGTCATTTTCCATAAATAAAATCTTATCATCTGCAAATAATTTCTCTTCCTTCACCAGGTGAATACCTTTGATGTCCTTTCTTTGCCTTATGTTGTTAGCTAGGACTTTCAGTATGGTGGTTAATAAGATTAGAGACATGGTGCATCCTTGTCTGGTTCCCTTTTTCAGTGGGATTTTCATCTTTTCTCCATTCGCTGCCACTTTTGATGTTGGTTTTTCATATATGCCTTGTTTTATATTGTGGAATGAATGGATGTTGTCGAATGCTTTTTCCACATCTATCAATAGTTATCATGTGGTTCTTAAAATTTTTCATGTCAATGTGTAAATAATACTAATGGTCTTTCATATGTTGAACCATCCCTGTAACCCTGGTATGAATCCCACTTGGTAATGGTGAATTATTTTGTTTTACATACTTTTGTATTTATTAGCTAGGATTTTTGCATCGATGTTCTTAGGGATATTGTTCTGTAATTCTCAATTCTTTTGGGATCCTTGCCCACTCTAGGTATCAGAGTTATACTACGTTCATAGAAAGAGTTCAGGAGTTTGCCATCTTTTTCTTTGTACTGGAAGAATTTATGTAGATTTGGTGTCAATTCTTCCTTGAATGCTTGGTAGAATTCCCCTGTGAAGTCATCTGACCCTGGGGATTTTTTTATTGGTAATCCCTTGATAATCTTGTCTGTTTCTTCTATTGCTCAGGGTCTGGAGATTCTTGACACCCATTTGGGATAGTTTAAGGAGGGATTGTTTTTCCAAGTATTTGTCCATGTCTTCCAAGTTGTTGAATTCATTTGAAGTACAGGCCTTTGGAATACTGTGTAATTATCCTTTTGATCTCATTAGGGTCTGTTGTAATGTCTCCTTTTCATCACCTCATCCTTGCTATTGAAATTTGTTCCTTCCTTTCTTTGGTTAGGTTTTCCAGCAGTCTGTTGATTCTGTTAATACTTTCAGAGAACCGACTTGTAGGTGCATTAATTTTTGTCATGGTTTTCTTGTTTTCCCTCATAATTTTTATTATTTTTCTTTTACTATTAGTAGGATTGTCCTATTTACTCTGCTCTAATTGCTGTGTTTGTGTCAGCATATCATGTCTCTCTTCCTGTTTCATGTGTTCATATATTGCTATTGAACTTCCCCTGATAACTGCCTTTGCTGTGTCCCAAAAGTTTTGGTTTGTTGTATTCTCATTCTTGTTTGTTTCTAGCAACTTCCTAGTTTCCTCTCTGATCTGGGCCAGTACCCACTACTTGTGCAATAGAAAGTTATTCATCCTCCAATTATTTTCCCTTGTTTTCTTAATTGTTCTATATTTCGTTTTCAGCCTTGTGGCATAGTAGTTGAAGAGAGAAGTCTGTATGATCTCTATGTTTCAATTTACATAGGTTTGACTTGTGTCCCAGCATATGGTCTATCTTCAAGTATGCCATGTGGATTTGAAAAGAATGAATATTTTTCCATTTGGATTGAGAACTCTGAAAATTTCAATCCAATTTCAATTCAAAAAGTTCAATTTCAAGTTGTCTAGTTGTAATGTTTAGACCTGTAGCAACCTTGTTAAGCTTCTTTCCCTGTGATCTATCTTTCTCAGAGTGGTGTATTAAAGTCACCTACAATGATTGTTGAGCCTGTGATTTATTTTTGGAGCATTTGATTAGTGAATTTTGCTGGTTTCATTGGGCGAGTATATATTATGCTTACTGGTTTTAGGTCTACTATGCCCTTAAGCATTATCTAGTGCCCCTCCTTATCCCTTGTTATGGCTTGCATCTTGAGATCAATTTTGTCCGAGATTAGGATTGCAACCCCTTGCTTGGTTTTTTAAAATCATTTTACTGGGGGCTTGTACAATGCTTAACACAATCCATACATATATCCATTGTGTCAAGCACATTTGTCCATTTGTTGCCATCATCCTAAAAATATTTGCTTTCTACTTGAGCACTTGGTATCAGGTCTTCATTTTCCCCTTCCCTCCCTGCTTCCCCCTCCGTCATGAACCCTTGATAATTTAAAAATTATTATTTTGTCATATCTTACACTGTCCAACTGTGGGAACAGGTCCAGCCCGGAGGGGAGCAAGGGAGACGGAGTCTGTGTGCACACAGACTCTGGAGACCAGGCTCTGATGGTGCAGATCTATTTTATTGTCTTTCAGCAGTTTATATAGCGCGCATAAGCCAATCAAATGTTACCATGCTTACTTCCTTGTTCTAAAATTTATCCTTATATGGTTATGAAATTCCGCTAATGAGGAAGAGGCTGCAGGCTTTGGCCAGGGGAACGGAGAGGAATGCGGAAGTTTACAGAGCATGGTAGTTCTCGGAGGCATTTTGTCTCATTTGTTTGCTGGGAGCCATTTTACAGAGAAACGGTTTGCCATTTCTCAGGCCCGCTGAGCAACATTCTGTGCTTACTACGCTGTTCCTCTGCAGTCTAACTCCACAGCCATTACCCCCCAGATTCCTCCTTTTCCTTTAACTCAAGGCTTAATAAATGTTTTAGTCATAGCCATTCTTGCGCATAAGCGCAGGAAACATTCCTACAGTAATGTACAGAAAGTAAGCAAAGTGCAAAGCGCAAATATAAGACTACTGGGAGAAAACCCATGATAAGAACTTACTGTGCACATCAGAAAAAAAGGGAATTCAAGGTATTTTATATATTTAAAATCTCTACTCTTGTTTTTACACGAACAATTTCTTCAGACATTTGTTGCAGAAGACCAATAATAGTTTGATTCCATGTTAGATGCAAATACTGTTGTTGAACAATTAAGGCCTGTGTTGAATTTAAATGAGTTTGGTATTGGGTTAAACATACCTGAATACTGCTGGTCACAGGTTACATGTATTAACTGCCACAAATTTTCCACATCTTTAGAAACAAGCCCAATTTGATGCTGTAGTGAGGATAAGCCTGCTTGTAACAAGGTATTTACATGTTACTGCGTAGACAAGCTTGAGCTGTACTAAAAAATTGTAAGTATGTGCGGTTTGTATTGACTGTTGGAGAGCCACAACCATGGTGGCCGTGGCCGTAGCTGCTGCACAGTTCTGGCCACAATTACTACCGAAATTCCAAGATCTCTTTTATCAAGATGCATTAAAGAATAAGTTTGTCTTTAAATCTCCTTGCCATCTTTCAGTAGCATTCACCAGGAACCATAACAGAGATGGAAAATGAACTAGGGAGGCTACTAAGCCATAACACCAATTCCAACAAGAGCCAATTGTACAATTAAGCAATGAACAATTCATTTAAAAAGGGGGAAGTTCTGATCCTGCTGAGAGTATGTGGGAACCAGCTAAGTATATCCAAAGGGTAGCCAAAGTATGAGACCAAAAATCTTCAGTGGTATTTTGAACCTTAGCCGTTTTGTTTTTTTCCAAAATAATTTCCTTCTTCATAACACTTGTTCTCAGTGGGGATTGTAGAGGGTGTTTGTGTTGCACCCAGTGCTGCACCTGTATTACACTGTGGATGGCAGAGTAAGTAAGACCATTAAGTAACAAAAGGCCTGTAATCTAAGTAAGAAAAGGAACCACACAAGAATGGTAGTCCCCAAACTGAAAAAGGCTCCCAACCAGCGTCCTGCTCAGCTGGATTGCAGGCGCTAAAAGAAGGAGGCATAAGGGGATGGGGGCGTATGATTAAAACCAAAATCGGCCCCAAAAATGGACATCTTGGCCCACTTTGTGGGGAGAAGATGTAAACAAACATCCCTGAGACTAGACTGTCACGAAAACCCCAGCTTTCACAAAGTACACAATTTCTGGTTATGCTATTCTTTGACGATGGTTCTGTTAGCTCCATTCACTGGGTTGCACCAGTCCTTTTCATGAGGGGCAAAATTATCTGTTTGTACATCACTGAGCACAACAAATTGTCCAGGGCAATCAGACACATTTAAGCTGGAACCCCATAAAAATAGTCATTTGACAAAGGAAACACATCTGCAGAGGATGCCCAATAACTGTTGTTCAAAGGAACATATTCTCTCCCATGGTGCCATTGGTAGAAAAGGTCATTGGTATCCTGGACCGCCAAGTAACTGAAGCAAGAACTGGGGGGTGCTGTACTGCCGCCCATTGGAAGGGCGAGGCGTGCACCACTTGTGAATTGGCAGTAATAATGGCACACATTAACAAAAATAAGGTATATGGTCCAATCTGCTATCAGGAGACATTGCTTGAGTCGCTAGGGCCTTCAGTGCCCCCCACGTTACTGGCGGTTGTTGGTTAGGGCCTCTGTGATGATGTCTGCATGAACGCTGTGGTCCTCCCGGTGTTCAGGGGTTTGTTGACGGTGGCCCTCCTTCGTCAGGCTCATCCTCACTCAGCGACAGGCTCTCCATTGCTGTGTGCAGAGGATCCATCTGTGTAGGGTCACACCAGCCGGCCACGCACCCAAATTGGCTTTTCTGCTCGTTCTGGAAAGACACAAGCAAAAACGCTCCCTTGGGTTAGCATAGGATCAGGGCCCTTCCATTGATTGATCCTTCCATTTGACCAAAGGTAATGAAGTTGTTCATGACAACATTGAGCCACAATGCTTGTAAGCTGGGGTAAAGCGTTGTTTGTTAAATTTTTATAAAATTCAATGTAAATAATGCCACTGTTAACTTCTCCTGTGGTCTTTTTCCTCCTATGTGGTCCACGCTTTCCAATTGTTTTTTAAGAACTGCATGAGCACGCTCAACAATACTTTGTCCTTGCGGATTATGCGGAATACCTGTAGTATGCGAAATGTTCCAAGAAGCGCAAAATGAAGCAAAAGAGGACCTAGTGTAAGCCAGCCCGTGATCAGTTTTCATAGTACAGGGAATGCCCATCACAAGCATGACAGTTTCGACTGCAGAAATCACTGCTGCTGCATTTTCTTTAGACAAGGCCGAAGCAAAAATATATGAAGAAAGTGGAACTATAATTTGCAAATTTTAAACAGCCAAATTGGGGAATATACATTACACCCACTTGCCAAAGGACATTAGGGCAGAGCCCACGGGGATTTACACCTATGGGTTGGAGGGGGCCCAACGGGAGTAAAGGTTGTAAGTAGAACAAGTGCGAGCCAAATGTTTACATGTTGCCTTAGATAACCCTGGGAATAGATGCTACAAGGCCTCAACCAAATGGTGGCGCTGAGTGTGCATACAGTGAGCTAACTTTTAATAAGTGGACACCACTCGTTTGTTGTTCTGATGGCCCACAGACAAGGGATTGGGCAACATTTGATGGGAGCGAATATGCTGCACCTCGACAGGCGATTTCTCTGTCCAACAACAATTGCAGGGAGGTCGTTTTGGCATGGAGAGCATCTGGGATAGCTTAATGACCGCAAATGGAAGGTTAAGAACATTGACAGTACACTGGCTAGCAGAAAAAACATCGACGGGGTTAGGAAAATTACGCAAAAGGGCCAATCATTCTCCATTCTGCACAGACCCACAGAACTCAAGACGTATAAATAACATGAGGATTTTCTTGGGTTTTTATTGTGTAATCAGTGAGATTTAGAAGAATCAATAAATGCCAATGATGCATGTGGGATAGGCTTAGTTGCCAAAATCCGTTTGTGTCCCATTGAGAAACAAGGAAGGGTGGGTAAAATTTTGTGCTTGGGGTAATGATTATCACTTTGTCCCTGATAAGTAGACAACCCTAATTGTGCCGAAGGGAACTCATCCAATGCCCAAGCAACCAAATCTTTAGCTAGTGAGAGCACCAACGCATCAGCCCCCTTGCCAAGGAGATGCTGCGCAGTCTTCAATATCTTTCTTGCCATAATAAAAACATTGTTCAAAAAAGGGGCTTCAGTGGGGGAGGTGGAGTAAGCCATATGGACCCAATAGACCACTCCTGTTTCTTCCTGAAAAAGGGATCCTATGGGAAATCCTTTCCTTGGCAGCACCGAGCTAGTAAAAGTGCCTCCGGTCGGTAAGGAAAGAGTGCCACCTCATTCAACGCCTGATTAATTATTTGCAGGGCCTCTCGGGCTTCTGGAGAAATGTTAATACTCTCCTCTGGTCGTTAAGGGCCTTTAAGCAGAGAAAATGAAGGTGAACATTGTTGAGTGGTAACATGTAAAGCCGGGCGAATTCATGCTATGTGGCCCAAGAATTGCTGCAGAGACGCCAAAGTAGGGGCAGAAGGAAAAGATAAATGGAGCTTAGCAGTTTACCGGTTAAGTAGTGTACAAGAAATAAACAAGGCTCTTGGTTTTGAATTTTTTCCTCTGCAATACAAAGTCCTCGAAAATGTAATTCCATTGTGATATTTCTAGGAAGGACTGTAGGACAACAGGGCGGGCTTTCATGCCCTATTAGGATGGCATCCACAAGTGGGTGAGGTGACCTCGAGAGGGACATTCTGCTAATGCCTGCCAAACATATAGGTGACGTGGTCGGGCTATTTTTCATGCCCTATTCGGATGGCATCCACAGTGGGTGAGGCAACATCGAGAGGGACATTCTGCTAATGCCTGCCAAACATATAGGTGACATGTGGTCGGGCTATTTTTCATGCCCTGGGGCAAGAATTTCCACTGAAATCTCGTAATTGTAGCACAATTAATAGAAGGGATCGAAAAATGCAAATTTTTCCTTATCCTGGTCATGTAAGGGTAGAGAGAAAACAGTCTTGTGTATCAATTGTAATTTCATATAAAGTCATAGGCAATGCAGACAGACCAGGCCGGGTGGTACTCATGGATTTTATAATTGCATTAATAGCACGTAAATCATGCAAAAAAAAAATGAAACTTGTCAGGTTTCTTTTTGGTAACAAAAACAGGAGAATTCCAGGGGCTAACTGATGGTTCTATAAGGCCTTGATTTAACTGCTCCTGGACCAACTGATGTAATATGGCTCGCTTTTCATGAGTCATTGGCCACTGATCCACCCAAATGGGATTTTCGGAACGCCATGAGAGCTTTATAGGAAATGGGATCCCTTTGGGGCAGCAGCCATTAGAATTGGGGTGATGATCTGTTTTTAGTTGTACACCCATGTGGTGCAGTACATCACGACCCTACAAATTGTTAGGGATATTTTCCAGAACTAGGGGTGGAAATGCCCCGGATGGCCTTTCTTGTCTGTCCAACTGAGGGGGATGGGTGACTTGCCAAGAAGTAATCTGACCGCCAATTCCTCTAATGGGCGGTCCTGCAGGACGATTCCATGAGTGGGAGCTGCTTCTTTCTGGATGCAAGTAACTTGCGCTTCGGTGTCAACTGTTCCTTTATAAGGCTTCCCGTCTATGTCAAGAGTCATGTGCGCTTAATGAAGGCCTAGTAGGCTACTCCAAAGGACTTGTGAAAAACCCCGTCAATGAATCTTCCTTCAGTCCATCCAATCATGCCCCTCCACCCACACCTGCATCTGCGGCTCCTCCGCCTCCTTCATCTGCCCCAGTTTTCCCTCCTCTTATAATCCCTCTCCAGTCATCTCCTTAGCCCCTCTAGCTCCTTCTGACTCCTCTTACCTGCCATTTTTGATCCAGTATTGTCAGGATAGCCAGCCTCTAACAAATCATCATGTGTCCAGTAGGCGCAATTGTACAGCAATAATAAGTCAAGATGATAGTAAAGTCATAGAGAGTAAGGGAGATAGGAGAGAGTAAAGTGAAGTTGCCATGTTTCCCCAAAAATAAGACAGTGTCTTATATTAATTTTTGCTCCCAAAGATGTGCTAGGTCTTATTTTAGGGGATGTCTTATTTTTCCATGAAGAAGAATACAGTACACATTTATTGTTGAACAACAAAAAAGGAAATTTATTACCTATATACGATATGGTAGTAGTTGTCATTACAAACCAGCGTAACCAGACAAACTATGAATCCTACAGTATCAAGAATTTCTTGTTACTACCATTATTTCCATGTACAACAATCTATGGTACATTTACTCATTTATTCAATGACAGTCATGTCATCTTCTGGAACATCATAACAATCCAAACCCTTATTTTCGGGGGATGCCTTATATTTCAGTGAGAGGTAAAACTGTAAGTAGGTCTTATTTTCCAGGGATGTCTTACTTTCAGGAAAACAGGGTAGACACATTTCATAGTAGCATACTCAGCTCCTCTTTGTGGTACAGGGCAGGAGAGAGTGATTTATTGCTAATCGAGACATATATCTTTGGGGTGTGCATGTCTCAATTACAGGTGAAAACAGGTCACAGGGAGGGGTTGTACAATAGCCAATGCAATAGGAGGGGGCTATACAATGAGCAGAAGCACAACAGGAAGGGGATGAACTAGGGGTATACATGAGAGGAAGGGGAGGGATTAGGAATATACATGTGACAAGATAAGCAGACCCTAGATTCATGATGGTTGTCTAACATTCGTCACCCTTGAGTGGGCTTGACCTCCCTGGGCTCTCCTTCAGGGAAGCAATCTACTACTATCCTTATCAGAAGGGAGTGAGCCCTACTTACTGTGGGATAAGCAGTGGTCTACAGCAGAGCCCATTAAGTATGCCTCCAAATTTGTCACATAGGTTACAAAATGATGTGTACTGTAGGATCAAGGCTCAGTGAAATTAATGATTTTTACCCTTTCACTATATATTTTTTACTATATTCTTAAGAGTCTGTGTACTCCTGATTTTATTGATAACCCATTAGATTTGTTATTTTAATAGTGTTTAATTTCCATACATTTATTTAGCTTTCCGTACTTTTTTTGTTACTGACTTGTAGCTTCATTCTGTTCAGATTAGATGCTTTCAAGTTTTAGCTTTTTGAAACTTACTGAAATTTACTTTGTGTCTAAAAATAGTCCACACCAAACCTCTGTGCAACGAAGTAGAGTGTGCACCGGGCAGCTGCTGAGGGGTGTGGGCTGCTCTGTCTGTTAAGTTGAAATGGTTACTATTAGACAGGTCTTCTTTAGTCCCTTGTACAATGATTCTGTCCATCATCAGAGGTGTTTCATATAATATCCTTCTCTGTCTCATAATAAATTTTCACTTAAAACTTGCCGTGTGTTAAACATTGCTCACTTTGTATTACTGCCTCCTTATTATGTCAAGTATCTTCCACCCCCACTTTATCTATTCACCTGTGCTTCAGGTATGCCCGCTGTCATACAGATGTGTCATATTTGTAGTCCAGTCTACCACTGTTTCTTGACTCGAATGTTTAATCCACTTATAATCACTGTAATTAATATTAACAGAGATGAATTTACTTCAAACATTTTGCTAAATGTTCCTACCACCCCTTCTCCTGATGAGATTGATGGCATTTTTTGTTCTCTACTTTCAAAGCCGAGTTCTTTTTAGGAATATATGTTTTCCCTTGTTATTATTGGTTTATTTTGAATGATTTTTATTTCCAAATCACTCAGATCCCCTTTAACACCTGAAAGCTATACCAGTCACCTCCATTTTATTTTTCTGTTCTTGTTGATTACACCTGTGTAGGCCAGACATCCCCCCATTTCATTGTAAATTTACTTTATTGCATGTATTCTGGTAGTTATTTACTGTCGACATTTTGGATTGTTGGGCTGAGAGCATGTTTTCTTTCTAGAGAACTCCCTTTAGCACTTGTTTCAGGGCTACTCTGGTGATTACAAATTCCCTTAATTTCTGTTTATCTGGGAAAATCCTAAATTCACCCTCACTTTTGAATGATAATGTTGCTGGGTAAGGTATTTCTGGTTGATAGTTGTTTTCTTTCAAGGCTTTGAATATGTCACCCCATTTGCCTTCTTACCTGGTGAGAAATCAGCACTTAATCTTTTTTTTTTTTTAACAATTTATTGGGGCTCATACAATTCTTATCACAATCCATACTTATACATACATCAATTGTATAAAGCACATCCATACATTCCCTGCCCCAATCATTCTCAAGGCATTTGCTCTCCACTTAAGCCCCTTGCATCAGGTCCTCTTTTTTTTTTCCCCTCCCTTCCCTTTCCCCCCTCCCTCATGTGCCCTTGGTAATTTATACATCGTTATTTTGTCATATCTTGCCCTATCCGGAGTCTCCCTTCCCCCCTTCTCTGCTGTCCCTCTCCCAGGGAAGAGGTCACATGTGGATCCTTGTAATCAGTTCCCCCTTTCCAATCCACTCACCCTCCACTCTCCCAGCATCGTCCCTCACACCCTTGGTCCTGAAGATATCATCCACCCTGGATTCCCTGTACCTCCAGCCCTCATATGTACCAGTGTACAGCCTCTGTCCTATCCAGCCCTGCAAGGTAGAATTCGGATCATGGTAGTTGGGGGGAGGAAGCATCCAGGATCTGGGGGAAAGCTGTGTTCTTCATCGGCACTACCTCGCACCCTAATTAACCCATCTCCTCTCCTAAACCCCTCTATGTGGGGATCTCAGCACTTAATCTTATTAATGTTCCTTTGTAAGTGACATTTCTCTTATCTTGTGCTACTCTCAGTCTTTCTTTATCTTTGTACCTGGTGAGTTTGATGAAGATATGCCTTGGGGTGTTTCTCTTAGGGTTGAACCTATATGGATCTCTTGTTGAGCAGCTTGGATGATCATCTCATTTTCCAGATTTGGGAAATTTTCTGATTATTTCTTTAAAAATATCTTCTAGACCTCATTTCCTCTCTTCTCTTTCTGGTATTCCTATTATGTGTATATTGTTTTTCTTCATGTAGTCCCACAGAACCCTTGTGCCCCATTCATTTTCTTCCACTTGGTCTTCAAACTGAGTAATTTCAGAGTCTTTGTCTTCTAGTTCACTGATTCTTCCTTCTATGGTTTCCATTCTACCAAGTCACTTTTTATTTCTGTTGTTTCACTATTATTATTTTTGTTGTTATTTCATTATTAAACTTTTGAATTTCTAGTTGCACTTTAAAGTTTCTATATCCTTACTAAATTCCTTAGTTTGTTCTTCTATTCTTTTTTTTAAATTCTTCTAAAATTTTCCCCATGTTTTCCTTTATTCCATCCAGAACACTTAAGACTAATTTTTGGGTGTCATTGTTGAGAATTCCATAGCAATAAGTGCCTGCAATATGAGGTTGATCTTTCATTGGTGAATAAACAGAAAAAATCCACTGCCCGGAAGATTCACAAATGTCCACATCTTTCACAATTCCTTCCAAAGCTCTCTTTTCATCTTTCTGCTCATCAGTGCTAAGTGATGCTAATGTGTCCTCAGGGACTACCTCTGCTGGTACAGCTGGCCGGGTCTCCAAATGGAAAAGATCCTACTGATGACACCTCTTGATCTCTGGTGCCCCGCCCCACCTCCCCACCCCCATGGCGCATATTTGGAGAAACTAGGTGGCTGGTTGACATCAGAGTGCCTCTGGTTTGAGGCTTCACATCCACATTGTTATTACCTGAGGGCTGTTGACGAGGTTGGTGCTGTCCCTTGGCCCCAGGATGTTCATTCCAGCACTGGTCTCCAAAGTGGCACCGACCTTGAAGGAAGAATTGACAAATGGCCATGGACATGGTTAGCCTCCTTCCCTAAATTTTTTTCGCCTCTAAATTCTTCTAAAAAAAATGTTTTTCCATACTTACCTGGCAGGGGAGATACCACAATCACGAAGGTGGTTTTCCCAGGGCGAGGCTTATCCATTGCATTCCGGCTGCGCTGACCCCTGTGATTTCTACAAATGTGGAAAGCTCAACTGCACAATTTATGGCAGTGGGGGACTGTGTTCACGCTTTCCCCTGCATTAAAATATATACCCTGCATTAAAAATATATATATAAATAAATAAAAATAAAGAATGTTTCCATGTCTCATTTCTTTCTATTGTTAATCGATCCATAAACTGTTGCATCAGTCTTTTTTATAAAACTATTGAAGGATACCAAACACCATCCTTCTGATTTTGCTTATCAGGTCCTTCTTGTACCATTCTTCTGAAAAGGCTTCCGACTCCATTTAGATCACTCATTTCAGTTGCCCTGTCTTGTTGCTTCCTGTGGACTGCCATGGCGCTTTGTTTCAGAGGTATTGTGGTGGTGGCATGCTTGTATTTAAAGGATGTTTGTATGTTGCTTTGGTTCTAGGTACTCATACCCTCGCTGCTGGTGGACATGATAGAGCGTGTGAGCTTGTGCACAGTTCTGTGTTCCTGCAGCACAGCTAAGTATGGGTTTGGCTGTGTTGGCCATGTCTTTGGATGGTGAGGTGGAACATAAGGATTATGGGCCCAGACCCGGTTGGTTACCCTGTGGGAGTTGCACCGTGGCTTGTCTGTTGGTTGGTTGTTCTTTTCCTCTGAAGCTCAGGGTTCCAGAATTCAAACCTAATCACACCTGCCTTTGACAGAAATGGTCAGTGTAGCATGGCTGCCTAGTTCTCTGTCCCCGGGGAGCGGTCTATGTGAGGGCAACAAGTGAGTTTGGTTTTCTCTGTTAAAGGTTCCTGTGGGAGGCTAACAAATGCACTCCACTATTTAGTATAGGCTGGTGATCCAAAGCTCAACAGTGGCAGCATTGAAAACTTTATGGTGCGATGTTTTATTCAGGTATAGGACTCATCAAGCCCTGTGGGTGAAGTAACATGAACTAAATCAACAGAGAAGCAATCTGATAGAGCAAAGCCATTCTCTATGACCCAGGTGTTGACCTTGAATTCAAATGGACTTGATGGCAACTCATTTGGTATTTTGAGCATTATTGGTCTTTGTTTCTTTTATGTACTAGATAACTTTGTAGACAATGAGAACAGGTAAGAAAAGGTAATGCTCATGATCCCAATTCTACTTTACCAATCTGGCTAGACCAGAGGATGCACACTGGTACAGACAGGAACTGGAAACACAGGGAATCCAGGACGGATGATCCCTTCAGGGCCAGTGGTGTGAGTGGTGATACTGGGAGGGTGGGTGGGTTGGAAAGGGGGAACCGATTACAAGGATCTACATATAACCTCCTCCCTGGGGGGCGGACAACAGAAAAAATGGGTGAAGGGAGACATCGGAGAGTGTAAGATATGACAAAATAATCATTTATAAATTATCAAGGGTACATGAAAGAGAGGTGAACAGGGAGGGAGGGGAAAAAATGAGGAGCTGATGCCAGGGACTTAAGTGGAAAGAAAATGTTTTGAAAATTATGAGGGTAACAAATGTACAAATGTGCTTTATACAATTGATGTATGTATGGATTGTGATAAGAGTTGTATGAGCCCCCAATAAAATTATTTTTTAAAGAAAAGGTAATGCTAACAATACCTGTTCCCACTTAAGCCTTATATATGAGAAGACTTCAAAGACTGTATTAGAATTTAACAAATAAAACCTATAAACTTTATTTTGAAAAAAAAAGAAGAAGTCACTTTATTTTGTAACCTAAGCCCTCCCTATGGAAGCCATCATAACAACCAGTCATCCCTAAACTGAGAATCTTGGACAGGTAAAGTGTGTCTTTTTTTTCTTTTCTTTTTTTTACAATTAACTAAAAGGAAAAAATTTTATGACTTGCACAGCAAATTTAGTAGGAAAGAGGTACATGAGAATTTTGAAGTTTATGCCTGAAGATTTTTCTTCTATGTAGTCATTAAATGCAGTCGAGCTATTTTTTTCTTTTTTCCTTTTTTTTTTGGAGCCATTTCTGACTGATGTCAGGAGACCCAGCCCCTGACAAATCATCACGGGTCCGGTAGGTGAAATTGTACTGTAACAATAAGTAAAGGTTATAGTAAAGTCATAGAGAATAAGAGAGATTGAAATAAAGGAGTCAGACACATTTCACGGTAGCATGCTCACTTCTTGGACAGCCATGATCTCAACAGGTCCAAGCACAGCTCAGCAGAGAGGGCAGGAGAGAGAGAGAGAGAGCAATTTATTGTTAACTGAGGCTTATATATCTTTAGGGACATGCATGCCTCCTAATTACAGGTAAAGACATACGTCACAGGAAGGGGTTGTAACAGACGATACAAGCAATAGGAGGGGGATATACAATGGGCACAAGTGTAACAGGAAGGGGATGAGCTAGGGGTGTACACATGATAAGAAGGGGAGGGACTAGGAGTATACATGTGACAAGATGGGCAGAACCTAGATTCATGATGGCAGCCTAACCTTGGTCACCCTTGAATGGGTTTGACCTCCCTGTTCGCTCTTTTAGGGAAACAATCTACTACTAGCCTTATCAGAAGGGAGTGAGCCCCACTTAGTGTGGGATAAGCAGGGGTGTCTTCTTGCTCGAGATGGCTGATAGTCCTTAGGGAGAATAACCTCTGACCTACTTCTGCTGACCTCCAAGTGTACAGTCATTTGCCAAGTGTAGCAAGCAGCTAAGTGTGGCATATATTTGGGGGAGACAACTTGGGAGAAATCTTTCTGTTTCCCACAGACTGATAGCAACCTGCTGTAGAGCAGAAAGAACAACTGCCCAGTCCTGCACCATTGATGCTCCGTCAAAATAAGTCTTCTTTACGGAGAGACATCAGCAAGAGCATTGATTTTCTGCCGACTCCTTCCCTTCCTTTCTCTGAAGCAGTTGTTAACGTTCGTTGGCCCTCCAGAGAGAAAGCAAACACGCAAAATGCCTTGACCATCCCGCACACTGCAGTCCAAATGACTGCGAGTTGGAGTTATACTCCTCACAGAGTAGAACAACCCAACAAAGTACCCAAGGCTCTCAATCTTTGCTAAAGCAGACCCACACACCTCAGCCCTCCCCCCAGCCCCACCTTTCTAGCTTGGTGCAACGGGTGGCGTTCAGGTGCCAGTAGTGGAGTGAGTCAGCACATGAGTCACCAGATTCTTAGGGATTTCAATAGAAAGTTTCATTGATGAGATTGGAGACTATAAACATTGCTGAGAGACAAGTTGTCTTTCTATAGGTTACCTAATTTCCAGTGTGGCATAAGATCATGGCTATTTGCTGTTAAATGAATTCTGACCCAGGATGACCACACATACACCCAGAGGCCCGCTCCAAGGAGTGTCCTAAGCTGTGTCCTATTGATATCAGGTGACTGGGTGGCCTGTTTGCAGAACCAATAACCTTACAGCTAGTTATTTTCCCTTTATCTATTTGTCCTACCCAAGGAATCCCTCAGTCAGAGGCTGTGTGTCATGAGGGAAGGCTGACAGTCCATGTAGACTGACCATTGGCTGTTCTAATGAAAAGCTTTCTCTCTGCACCAGAAACAAAGGAAGAAACGCTCTCCTATGCCTCCTGCCTTTTACATCTCCCTTGTCAGCAAGTCGTCGGCCAACATGTGCTTCAGGTCTCCCAAGGCTTGTGTACTAAACATCACTTCCATCCCGAAGGTTCCATCCTAGGGTGGAGAAACAACCAGAGCAGCAGGATTGTGATCAGAGCTGCTGGGGCAAAAACACTGAGAGTCAGGAGAAAGACGTCGCCCCTAAAGGCTTGCGTGTGAGGACAGCGGGCAGAGAGACTTCAATGGAACCCTCCAGTCCAACCCAGGAACAGTCAGCACGTCCTACAGAGAGCCACCCAAGGACAGATATAGAGCCCAACTCATGCCCAAGCGTTTCATCTATGCAAACAGAGAGAGTCTTGAAGGAATTGGAACCCTCCAGGTTTGGAGCAGTCAACCATAGAACAGAACAGACCACGCCCAGAAGACAAATGTCAACGCAAGACATAGACCCATTCTTCAGGAAAAACCCCATGTGTGCAGAGTGTCTGGGCAAGTTTGTAGCCGGAAGTCATCCATTCTTCTTCACCAACGGATGCACACTGGGAAAAGCCACATGCGTGCCAGGACTGCGGGCAAGCCTTTATCCAGAAGATCAGTCTCATCCGCCACCAGAGGATCCACTCGGGGGAAAGGCTGCATGTCTGAGGAGTGTGGGCGGGCCTTTATCCAGAAGTCACATCTCATCTGCCACCAGAGGATCCACTCGGGGGAAAGGCTGCATGTCTGTGAGGAGTGTGGGCGGGCCTTTATCCAGAAGTCACATCTCATCTGCCACCAGAGGATCCACTCGGGGGAAAGGCTGCATGTCTGTGAGGAGTGTGGGCGGGCCTTTATCCAGAAGTCACATCTCATCTGCCACCAGAGGATACACTCTGGGGAAAGGCCCCACGTGTGCCAGGAGTGTGAGCGAGCCTTTGACAAGAAGTCACATCTCATCCACCACCAGCGGCTACACTCTGGGGAAAAGCAACATGTGTATCAGGAGTTTGAGCAAACCTTTCATTTCAAGTCACAGCTTATCATGCACCAGAAAAGACACTCGGGGGAAAAGCCACATGTGTGCGAGGAGTGTGGGCGAGCCTTTAAATAGAAATCAGGTCTCATTATTCACCAGAAAACACACACACGGGATAAGCCATCTGAGTGCAAGTAGTGTGGCGAGTGTTATTTGGAATTCCCAGCTCTTCGGACATCAGAAAAGACACTTGGGAAAGGTCACTGTGGGTGAAAGGAGTGTGGGTGAGCATTTAGGCAGAAGTCAAACCTTCCTGACCACCAGAGGAGACGTTCAGGTGACAAGGAGTGTGCAAGGAGTGTGACCTAGCCTTTCTTGAGAAGTCCAAGTTCATCCACTAGAAGATCCAACCTGGGGACGAAGCCCATGTGGGAAGCCAAATGGCGTCAATCACATGAGTAACAAAGCACCCTCTTTTGTGGGCCGCCCATTCCTCACGTGTGTTTCGCTCTCACCAGTCATTCGGTAGAAATCAGAGTGTGGCTCAGAGAGTCCTATGAAGTCATTCGGCATCCACCATCACCACGCACTCTATTACGAATGCACAAAGAAGAAAATCCCCTGAAGATCGTTTTAAAGTGCTAGCAGCCTCGTGCCCCTATGTATGAGGCACATGCCCAGAGCAAGAGAGGCTAACAAATATGCTAAGTGGAACAGAAAAGTGGACTAAGCCTTTTATTGGTGGAAGGGAGCTAAGAGAACATCTGAGAGAAACAGGTGGGTTAGTGGATGTTCCACGTGTTTCATAGCTCAATATTTGTGTATATTTTTAACCCTCTGAAGCACGTAGTCCATGCATGACAGCAATCAGTCAAAATACACGTGTGAAACACCTTGGAGTCGCTTTTCACTCTAACCACGCTGTGGGTAACAGAAAATAACACCACCTCATCCTGCCCCGGCCTCACGTTCTTACGTTTGAGCCCATTGTTGCAGCCACTGTGTCGATGTATGTCGTCATGGGTCCTCCTTTGTGTAGATGCCCCTGCTTTCTGTTAATGCATATTGTTCTCCACAGACTGGGCTTGCCTGACGACATGCCCAAGGTGCATGAGATGAAATCTGGCATCTCTTCCCACTGATGAGGATTCTGGCTGTGTTTCTTCCCAGCCATATTGTGTATTCTTTCGGCAGTCCATGGTCTCTTCCATAAAATACCTAGCAGACCACCAAAAAAAGCCATAAAACACATTAAAATAATTTTATAATCCATTACCTGAAGATCTGTTTTTCATGATTTCCCCTTATTCCTACATTAAGCATGAGAGCTGAAGAGGCCAATTCAACTCCAAGGAGGATTCGTGTAGAATTAATATTCCACACTCTCGTTTAAAAAGGGACTTTGGCAAAATCGATGGTGCTTCGATGTGGTCCTTGGAAAATTCCATGAATGTCATCATGCTCATAACCCACATTCTACATAAACAAGCAACTTCCAGGAAATCAAGCTGGACTCGGAAGACGATCTAGAACAGGGAAAACACTGCCGGTGACCTGATCGAGAATTCGGTCCTGTGTCCTTGTTGACCTTCTCTCTAGACGTGCTAATGCCGACAAAGGCGTCTTGGTTACTTCAACTATTATGGTGTAATCAATTTCTCCCTTCAACCGATCAGTAGTTGCTTTTTAAATATATGCTGTGGTGTTGTAGGCATATACATTTATGATCGTTCAATTTGATTGATAGATTGACCCTTTTATCGCTGTGGAATACGTAGGTTTATAAAAGCCACCTTGTCTGATAGTGAGATTTGTACCCCAACCATCTTTTGGTTATGCTCTATCTATGTTAGTATTTTATCCGTCTTATCCAATTTACCCTGTTTGTTTGCTTGGGTGTACAGAATGTCTCTGGGATATTGTCTGTAATACAATAATATTTTTAACCTTATTCCAATTTCCATGGTAGCAATTAGTGAACTGTCCTTCACTAATTGTCCTTTTCCATGGCTACTCCTCCTTTTGGGTTTTGAGGGCTTGTTCCTTTTTGTGGGTGTCTTGTGTTAGATTGGATCCTGTAATGAAGAAATCCAGTGAGACTCGTATATGTACATATGTAGAAAGAGGTTATAACAAGAAACGGCTTATACCGCTGAAGTAGGTTCATCCGGACTGGTTCGAGTGTGTGGGTCAGGGGAAACCGAAGGCCTCCCCCTATTCCTGCAGCTGCAGGCCTAGTAGAGAGGAAGCAGGAAGATGAGGCAGTGGATGCTGAGCTGAATGAATGTGAGATCAGCAGAATCCCACGTCAACAGTTCCCTGGTGGCTTCTGGGATCCGCTGGTGATATAATCAGAGGCAGGATCCCAATCCAGCAGATAAAATCAGTTAGCTTCCATATGTGTCAGTTTGTACTAGGGCATAACCGGAAGAAAAACACCCTCAATTTTACCAAGGCTGTCGCCAGATTAAGGAGGTCTCTTCTGACGTCCTACCACTTGTCTGAATATGCTGTACCTTGGCGTCCCGTGTGCTGTGGTCTGCTGAAAGCAATGGCATTGTCATATCAGATCCCAGCAGGGCGACCCCAAGTGAACACGTTTCCGCAGAGCTTCCAGATCAATATGCTATGAAGAAGGAATAGATTGTCCACGTTGGAGGATTAGCCACAGGAAACTTTATGAATAGCAGCAGGTCATCGTCACACACAGCATACTAACAGCAGCAGAATATTGTCAGGGATAGTAACATGGCAAGCCCCTCCGGTTGGAGGAGTCTCAGCACATCGCTGGACCAGAGCTGCCTCCACAAAGTACAGTGACCCCAAAGACATGGGTGGGAGGAGAACCTTCTGGACTTGCCTTGGCATCGGACATGACTCAGAAAGAGAGGAAATAGCCGTAAATGTTAATAACTGATCGTTGGAATGTACAAAGTCTAAATCTGAGAAAGTTGGAAGTTGTGAAAAAAGAAGTGGAAAGCGGAAAAGTCCGTACCTGAGAAGCTAGTGAGGTGAAATGGAATGCTACTGGTCATTTGGAATCAGCCAGAGACTGAGTTCTTATTGCCAGGAATGACAAAACTCAAGAGCAATGGTCTCCCATTCAGTCAAAAGGGAGATCCGGAGAGCTCAAGATTGCGTCTACGGCCGTACCCCCCTGAATGCACCCGATCTTGTCCAGATGTATCTTGAGGAATACAAGGCTCTCTGTGATCAGGTAAATCGATAGCCAATCACATCCTACCTTACAACGACCAAATTGATGCATTCAATTCAAAAACTCTCTATGAAGACGTGGAATAAATTGATGTCTTCAGTCCGAAGTTGCTGAAACATGCAACCGAGATGTTTTGGTGGTTATTGGCAATTGGATTACAGTGGTTAGACACAAAGAGGTAGGAAGGGTCTGTGCTAGGCTGGCTGACTAGTGAAACAAAGCCAGTGACACTCGTGTTTAAGGAAGAGATTTGCACCAGGAAGTAATTATCAAGAAAAAGTCTCAATTCAGTCCAACTCAGGTAAGTCCCACTTCAGACTCACACAGTCACATGCACCAATGCAGAATGCAGGAAGATCATAGGTCGGTTCCTGAAAAGTTGCCTAGATTCAAGGTCGGTGAAAACAACTCAGGCTTTCTGCATCTGTCAAGATCAGCACGCAGGAGAAGTCCACGCAGAGAGAGGTTTTCCTCCTTATGAGAAGGGTACTCCCTCAGGAAGCCACCTAGTCTGTGATCTGACCGACAGATTGAACACCACCCTCACATTTATATACAAGTTCACAAGAAATTATGTAACCACCAGAGGTTGACGGAAAAAATATGTCCTGGTGATAGAAACGAAGCTAGCGATGACATGGTAGACATTTGGAAGACCAACGGCAACTTCACAGCAAATACCTTCTTTCAACAAGGAGGTACTTGATTAGGGCAAAGAATGTACAGATGTGCTTTATACAATTGATGTATGTATATGTATGGACTGTGATAAGAGTTGTATGAGCCCCTAATAAATTGTTTAAATAAAATTTTTTTTTTAAAAAACAAACAAGGAGGTACTAGACACAGAGACTTTTCCAGATGGAATCAAATTGACTCTGTTTTGAGAAGAGGCAATGGAGAAGTCAATATCGTCAGCTGAAGACAAGCCAGGGGTGTACTGTGGAAGCGATCAATTGCTCACATGTAAATTCAAGTTGACCCTGAAGAATTTTTTTTTTCCTTTTTGGTTAGCATTTGTTTTCTTTTTTTATTATTTTTTAATCATTTTATTAGGGGCTCATACTACTCATATCACAATCCATACATACATCAATTGTGTAAAAAACATTTGTACACTCATTGCCCTCATCATTCTCAAAACATTTGTTCTCCACTTAAGCCGCTGGCATCAGCTCCTCATTTTTCCCCTCCCTCTCCACTCCCCCCGACATTTACTTTCTATTGAGCCCTTGGTATCTTCTCTTTCCCCTTGTCTTCCCCCCACTCTCATAACCCCCAATAGATTATACATTGTTATTTTCTTTATTTATTTAAAAAATCATTTTGTTGGGGGCTTGTACATCTCTTATCATGATCCATACATACATCAATTGTATAAAGAACATTTTTACATTCATTACCCTTATCATTCTCAAAACATTTGCTCTCCACATAAGCCCCTGGCATCAGCTCCTCATTTTCCCCCTCCTTCCCCACTCCCCCTCCCTCATGAACCCTTGCTAATTTATACATTATTATTTTGTCATATCTTACACTGTCTGACGTCTCCCTTCACCCACTTTTCTGTTGTCAGTCCCCCAGGGAGGAGGTTATATGTGCATTCCTGTAATCGGTTCCCCCTTTCTACCCCAACCTCCCTCCACCCTCCCGTTATGGCCACTCTCACCACTGGTCCTGAAGGGATCAGCCGTCCTGGATTCCCTGTGTTTCCTATTTGTACCAGTGTACATCCTCTGGTCTAGCCAGATTTGTAAGGTAGAATTGGGATCATGACAGTGGGTAGGGAGGAAGCATTTAGGAACTAGAGGAAAGTTGTATGTTTTATCATTGCTACACTGCACCCTGACTGGCTTGTCTCTTCCATAAGGGGATATCCAGTTGCCTACAGATGGGTTTTGGGTCTCCACTCCGCACCCCGCCTCATTCACAATGATAATGATTTTTTGTTCTTTGATGCCTGATACCTGATCCCTTCAACACCTCATGACCACACAGGCTGGTGTGCTTCTTCCATGTGGGCTTTGATGCTTCTCAGCTTGTTTACCTTCAAGCCTTTAAGATCCCAGACACTATATCTTTTGATAGCTAGGCAGCATCAGCTTTCTTCACCACATTTGCTTATGCACCCGCTTTGTCTTCAACAATCGTGTCGGGAAGGTAAGCATCATGAAATGCCAGTTTAATAAAACAAAGTATTCTTGCATTGAGGGAGTACTTGAGTGGAGGTCCAGTGTCCATCTACTACCTTAATAAATATATGCACATAAATGCATAAATGTATGCACACAAATCTATTTACCTATCCTCATATATAAATGTATTTACATATGTACATGTCTTTATATAGACCTCTATAAATGCCCTTTGTTTCCTAGCTTTTTCCTCTATTTCCTTTTACTTTCCTCTTGTTCCACTATCATGTTCAGCCTTCATTTGGGTTACAGTAATCCCTCTTGGTTACATTACCCTTGATCATGCCCCACCAGGCCTTCTACACCCTCCTCACCACTGATTTGGATCACTTGTTCCCTTGTCCCTGGGTTTGTTAACACCACTTCCTTCCCCCCCCTCCCCCTCCATGTCCCCCCAGAACTGTCAGTCCTGTTGTTTTCTCCTCCAGATTGTTCATCCAGCCTGTCTTATTTAGACAGACCCGTGGAGATAATAACACGCACAAAAACAAGCAATAAAAGAAAACACAACAAAAAGCCAATGACAAAACACAACACAACAACAAAGAAAAGCTTGTAGTTAGTTCAAGGACTGTTTGTTGACCTTTAGAAGTGTTTTCCTGTCAAGTCTGTTGGGGCGCCAAGACCTGGTCCTAAAGTCTACTTCTGGTATTCCCTGGGGAATTCGTTGCTCTCATTTTTATCTCACACTGACCGCTGTCTCCTTTCCCCCATGTTTTCTGTTCTTCCCCTTGTAGAGAGGTGTATGGTTATGTGTCAATCATTGCGATCAGTTCCCCCATTTTCCCTTCCTCTCCCCCTCTTCCCCCTACCCTCTGGTATCAATATTCCCACTCCTGTTCCTGGATTCTGTGTGTCGTGAGCTCCCATCCCTTTCTATACCTGTGTACATGTTCTGGTCTAGTCTGAATGGAGAAGCAGCACTGGGGTCATGGTAGTGGGGGGTCATTATGTTCAATTTGTAACAATGAAAGTACATCCTACATATCAGATATTTATATGACAATTCATCACAGTAGCAACATGACAGTGATGACATAGCAACAAAAATAAGTTTATGGTTGGTGGGTCACCACAACACAAAAACTGTAAGAAAGGGTCGCGGCATGAGGAAGGTTGAGAACCACTGCCTTGGAAAGTCATCCTTTTTTCTTCTTCCCTCGTTGAATACCAAACAAATGTGTTGTTACTGGGAACTTTCTGGCACAGGAACGAGACGCGGAGGAACGCGCATTCTGAGGTTCTGGGCCCAAAGCAGAAGTGAGCACTGCTTTTCAAGGTGCGGACTCTAGCCAGTGTTGTGTACAGAAGCAGAAGGCATGGTTATGGAAGAGGAAGGCGTGGTTACCGACACAGAAGGCGCGGCTACTGACGCAGAAGGTATGGTTATGGAAGCAGAAGGTGGGGTTATGGGTGCAAAAGGCGAAGTTACTGACGCAGAAGGCGTGGTTACAGAAGCGGAAGGCGTGGTTACTGACGAAGAAGGCGGGATTACGGAAGCAGAAGGCGTGGTTATGGAAGCAGAAAAGGGTTACGGAAGCAGAAGGCGGGGTTATGGGAGAAGAAGGCGTGGTCACTGAAGAAGGCGGGGTTATGGGAGCAGAAGGCGTGGTCACTGAAGAAGGCGGGGTTATGGGAGCAGAAGGCGTGGTCACTGAAGAAGGCGGGGTTATGGGAGTAGAAGGCGTGGTCACTGAAGAAGGCGGGGTTATCTGTGCGCCGCGGGAGTTTTGAGCGGAGGGCCGCTCATAGCACCTGGCACCTTAGGCGGAGGGGAGGGTGGGCGCCTGCGGGGTCTCTAAGCAGCCGAGCGGCGAACACCGGAATGTCTAATTTTCCCCTTCTGTGTAAACCCAAGAAATCTGCTCAATTCGGTGGCAGCAGCGCCTACAAGCCACTTCCGGTAGCCACCTGGCTCAGCCCTTCAGGTACGGCAACCGGAAGTGCCTGGGACCCTGCCTTCCCGTGGGAGGACCCGGGTGGCAAGCCCTCCTCGGACCGGCGGTGACGTTTTCCTCAGGTGTGGCGGTGGTCCTGACGAGGTAAGGCCGGCCTCCCGAAGTCCACCTGGTGAGCGCGGACGCGCGCCCAGGCCCGGTGGCGTCTGGGCGAAGGAAGATGCGGAAGGAGGAAGCCTCCGGGAAGGTGTGGATATTGGGGTCGCGGCCCCAGGGCGCGCACGGGGACCCTGAGATGGGGTTCAGATCGGAGGCGCGACTCTGACCGGCCACCCCTGGTTTGGAGCGGCGGCCCGAGGGCCTTGGAAGGTTGGCAGATTAGCGGTGAGTCGGGGGGCGGCCATTCCGGAGTTGGGCTCACGCTCGGGGGGCGCGTGCTCGCAGGGAGGCAGGTGAGGCGGTGGGGCAACAAGACTCGCGAGTCAGCCTTAAGGCATTTATAAAATGAGAAACGCCCGCAGGTGAGGCGGGCCTAATCCTACCGTGCCTCTGTAATGCTGTCAAATGGAGGCGCTCCACCGGGGGTCCTCAAACTAAGGCCCGCGGGCCACATGCGGCCCGCCCAGGACATTTATCCGGCCCGCTGGGTGTTTTTTGCCCAGTCTGTTTTTATTTTACTTCAAAATAAGATATGTGCAGTATGCATAGGAATTTGTTCATAGTTTGTTTTTTAAACTATATCCGGCCCTCCAACCGGTCTGAGGGACAGTGACCTGGCCCCCTGTTTAAAAAGTTTGAGGACCCCTGCTCCAAACTCTGCAGGGTCTCTGGAAGCTTAGTGGTAAAAGGCTTTGGAGGGTTGTTATTTCCGTCAGTCTTCGGTATGTGTTCTCCAGCCAGGTTTCAGGTGGGGGCATGCCTTGTGGTTTTGATGGAGGGAGAGAGAGTTAGCCAGCTGTGCATCCAGTGTTGGAGATGTAGGGTGATTGGGCTCCAGCGTCCTACAAATTGACCTGTAACAGCCCCTCCTTTGCGGTAAAATTCCTTTGAAACTTAGTACGTTTGGGCAAACAAAATCGATCTAGGGGTGGGAGGGCGTTTTGAATCACAATGAATCCTGAGACACCCCCTCCTTTCCCCCCTCCATGTCCTCCTGTCCCAGTGAACCTGAGCCTTGCTTGACTCCTAATGGAAGATTGTTTCTTAAGTGTTGAACATCGCCTGGAGCCTGGTACGCAGGGTATAAAACTTGCTTGCTTTTCATTGAGTTTTTGCAGCTGTGTGGGAATTTGTAGACCCTGCTGTTTCCTCTCTAAAGCACTTGAAGAAATCAATGAGAATTTTGTGAATCCAACAGGTCTGGGTCTTTGGCTGAAACAGTCATGTTGGCCAAACAGTAAAATAAGGCATCCTGGCGGAGCAGGGAGGAAGGGGGAAAAAATGAGCTGATACCAAGGGCTCAAGTTAGAAAGCAGTTGTTTTGAGAATGATGGTGGCAACAAATGTACGAATGTGCTTGACACAATTGATGTATGTACAGATTGTGATAAGAGTTGTATGAGCCCCCAATAAAATGATTTTTTTTTTAAAATGCATCCGTATACACGACGGCAACTTATTCATCCCTGAACCATTTTTTTCAGCTCCTTCCTGGTCCATGAATTTTTCAGTGAGGCATTTTGATGATGGATCCAAGTTAGAGTTTGAAAATCAAAATGAGGAGCTGATCCCATAAAAACAAACAAACAAATAAATAAATAAATTGCCAAGGGTTCATGAGGGAGGGGAAACAATGAGGAGCTGATCCCAAGGGCTCCAGTAGAAACAAAATGTTTTCAAAATGATGATGATAACATATGTAAAAATGTGCTTGACACGATGGATGGATGGAAATTATTTTTAAAAGAGAGAAAAGAAAATCACAATGAAGTGTGTAACTAGAGTGTCTGGGCTAGTTGGCCTATGCCCAGTTCCTTTACTCTCAGTTCGAAGCACTGGTTAGTGCCGGCAACACCATTTTAGATATGTTCCCTCTGCTTGGGGTGGATTTCAACTCTTCGTCCCTGTAGGATCTGTTAGATCTGCTCTGTGGGTTTCCAAGATGGGAACTCTTTACTGGAGTAGGATGCTTAGTCTTTTATAGATGCTGCAGTGATCATGAATAGCCTGTGTCCATATCTTAATGAATCGTACCTGGTCGTCTTTAAAGATGGGGGAGTTGGCGGTGTGGAAAACAGCTGAGGCTCAGACTTTATAGTTCTCCAGAGTTACTTTATAATGTCACATCATCCCCTGGAGGCACTGTGATTTCTCCATACAGTGTGCTTCCTGAGTGATGTTAATCTTTACAGCCATTACTTTCTTTAGTACACTGTGTGCCACGTGGATGTGTTTAGCCAGGAGCAGAGCCTAATGTAACCCTGTTGGTGGGGATGTGTCTAAGGATATAAAATCCCAGAGTTCTGGGTGGGGAATGCTTTTTTGTTGCACTTCTAGGCCCTCGAGGTGAGGTAGCTTATTTTGCCAACCTGGCTGATAAACACACGTGGGATTAATTGAAGAACAGAGAGATAAGTGGCTCAGCGAGCCCCGCATTTCTTGTCTCTTGCTCTTTGATCATGTGTGCGGCTGCCTTGCTTGCTCTCTGCCTCCATTTGCAAGCTACACTACCTGTGGGACACCTAACCCGTGGAGTGTGTCACTGTAATTTGAGGTTCCTTCAAGACCTGCTTCACCACGCCATTGGAATTTACATCTCTTGGGCTGGGGACTATCGGAACCTGTCATCTGGCTGACTGTTGGTGTTTGCTGCTTGTGTCCAGATAGCCTGAATTGCTCTACAGAGGACTACCCCTCAAGACTTGAAGGGCTGCCAGTGTCTCCCAACTGTCTCACGGGAGTGAGTTGCATTGAGCCATTTGTACTGTTTTAGAATTTAATGAATTCTCAGCTAGTCCCATTAAGTCGGTGGGTTCAAACTCCCTTGCCCTCCAAAGGATAGAGATGTGGTGAGCTTCCTTAATAATGTATAGCTTTGGAAATCCTACCGGCCCTTTGTATTTTTTCCAACAGCATTGCTGAGTCTGAATGGACGGAGAGGCAGTGTGTAGGTTTAGGATCCACCCCAGGTGATCCTGGAGCTGGAACAAGATTGGGGGGGGGGGGATGACTCTTGTCTCTGTATCGTCTGTACTTTGGTTTGTTGCTTGTGTTGGAAGTGAGCTTGATGCTGATTTGAGATCCCTTGAGCACCAGAGGGATTTTATCAGGTTTGCATTTTGTGGATGAGTATGTAAATTGCCTGACTGGTAACCAAAATGTTGGCCTTTGACCCCACAGTGGCTCTGTTAAGTTTCTTGGGAGAGAAATGCCTCAGTCCTTGGCTTCCTATGAGAAAGCATTCACTCTGAAGCCTGGCCTGTGATCCGAGTGAGTTTTTATAAAGGATAGAAGGAGTTTCAGTGGCTCACACAGGCACCTTCAGGGCACTTCACACCCCGCGTGAGGCCAGAGGAGACAGCTGCATGGCCCACTATGGAGGAGCAGCTTGAGAAAGAAGGGGACTCAAGCCCTGCATTCTGGCTATTTCAGGACCTCCGCTGAGAGGCATGATCAACTGTACTGGTTGATCCCAATGGCTGAATTAAGCTCACCTGGTCCAGATTGGGGCCCAACCAGGTGTACTGCCCACCCACCTCGGTGCACCACCCCTTCCTGGCCTGGAGCCCAAATTTTTGAGCATGCTTGGTGGACGCCCTGATCCTTGTTCTGACTACCTAACAGCTCCTCAGAAAGATATGCCAGTCAGTGTCTATAAAATGTGTGACCTTGGTACCTGTATTGGACAGTATCACTCTGCCCTAGTGGGTTGCTCTAAGTCTCGATTACTTTAGCCTCTTTCACCTGTGGTTCTGGAATATGATGAGGTGTATTGTGTGGTTCGGTCACATCGGTGGTATTACCCGGCTTTAAATGAAGGCCCGCTGAAGAAGTGATCTTGACACAGTGTGCACCGTGACTGCTTTCCGTGTACATGATTCTATTTATGGCCATTCAAGGAGTTCTGGGAGTCACCCTCTGTGTTAAAATTATTCTGTGAGGGAAAGAAAGAGGAATTTGCTTATTTAAAGATGTATACGTTCCAAAGCCTTATCTAGGGTCAGTGTGCGTGGGAATCTACTTGATGGCATTGATCTTTCCTGTGTTGAGGGTGACGGTGAATGGAAGCAAGTTGCTTCTGGAAAATCACGTCAATATCTTTATTTAAAAAAAAAATTTTTTTATGTCAGTATCTCGGTTTCCCTCGGTAGAGGCATTTGCTTCTGCGGACTCAGTGGTGTTAGTCATGGCACCAGTTCCTCCTGGCTCTTCCTTGTCTACAGACATGTCCCTAGCAGTACCTTGACAAGGCAGGTGACTGCGTTCTGTTGGGCTGCTAACCCATTAGCGATCTCCGGATCTGTGCTCTTCCCTGTTTGACTGAAGGTCCAGATTGCTCTTCCCACCAAGGAAAAAGTCCTACTAAGAAAGAGCAACCTAGGCCAGGTCTTTCTTTTAAATAGTTCACCCGTAGGTTCACCTGGTGGTTCACCTGGTGGTCTCCTTTCGTTCTTTTTCTTTTGAATATTTCAGATGATTACAGCGGAGACTTTCACTGTAGGAAGATAAGCTTTAGTCATCCATGTTCCTGCCATGTAACTAAGGTCCTTTCCAAATAATGAGCTTGTCCTTGTTGCTTTTCCCTAATTATTCTGATGGGCTACATCAAATGCATGTCCAGGTAGTGTACAGAGAATCCCTGCCCATTTCTGATATCAGGAAGAGGAATAATATTCTTTGTTCTTTTAAAAAAAAAACATTTTATTAGGGGCTCATACAACTCTTATCACAATCCAGGCATATACATACATCAATTGTATAAAGCACATCTGTACATTCTTTGCCCTAATCATTTTTTTTTCCTCTTTTCTTTTTTTACATTTTATTAGGGGCTCATACAACTCTTATCACCATCCATACATATACATACATCAATTGTATAAAGCACATCCATACATTCCCTGCCCCAATCATTCTCAAAGCATTTGCTCTCTACTTAAGCCCTTTGCATCAGGTCCTCTTTTTTTTCCCCCTCTCCAATATTATTTGTTCTTGCAAAGTAATTTATACTGAAGAAATGATTGCCTTACTTCTGATTGTTCCTGAAGACTGGGACAAATAGCACCTTCTAGTTTGTGCATGCTTAGTGATGTTGTACGATTTCAGTTGTTAGCAAAAGGAATAGGTTCTGCATGGTTCTCGGTAATCTTACGATGTGTACGTGGGAGAAAAGAAAGGTAGCAAACGTAGGTAGGTAGGTAGGTAGGTAGGTAGGTAGGTAGGTAGGTAGGTAGGTAGGTAGGTAGCCAGTTGAATCTTTTTAGCTTATACACATGAGGCTTGTAATGATAGTGATGTGAATTCTAGCAGTCTCGTTTAGTGTGGGAGAAGCCCATGAATCTGAACTCCCATGTGTACTTTGTGGGGACCATATCAGGCACATCGTTGATTCAAGTTAAACCCAAGAATTATTCATCCACTTGGTTTAATACAGGCTGTAGGGATTAAGATGATTTTAATATTCCTAGAAATTTTAGTGCTGGGCCAATTCTCAATAGATACCCTCTTCACCCATCTCCCAGGATGCCCTGGTGGCACATTCAGTAAGCATTGGCTGCTAACCACACGGTGCACACTTCATGCCAATCCTCTGTTCTGTGGTAGGGAGATGATGCTGTGTGCCCTGATAATGGTTTATAGGGACTGAAACTTTAAAGACCAGTGTGTTCAGTCCTGGGGGGCTGATGTGAGTCAGAATTAACTTGAATCCCGTGACTGGGTGCCTTCAGGAGGCAGAAATGTGGACTACCGGGCAGTGCACACAATTAGGCTCTTAACAACTGCTTTTTGAAAGGTGGTCATTTCAAATCCACACGGAGAAGGCTTGGAAGGTAAACCTGTCCTTCAGGTACCGAGCGATCACAGACTTGACTTTGGGCCCACTTCGGTCCTCACATATTAAATTAGAATTGATGCCAGGGAGTTCACAGCAGCACCAAGGTGGACTGAAAGGATGTCCTGGGCAGTGCACCCGCGATGATTCCGAAAGTGGCCTTGCCTTCTAAAACCACCTCCTATACCAAGTGAGTGGAGGACTGTGAGGGGATCGTGTGACACACACAAGCTCACACTAGTAGGTTGTCCTGGGAGAAGTCATAGTTGTGAGATTAACAAGACCAGCTCTTTCCAGCGGACAGGCTTGGAGAGGGGCGCAGTCTGCAACCGAGAAAGAGCGAATAAGAGATAAAAGGCAACGCTACAAAGTCCGGGGGGGAGGGGCACAAAGAGGCAAGACCCTCCAAAGCCCCGAGCTTTCTTCAAAGCAGGTTTATACCGGTGACAAGCTCCCCCACAAAGGGACTGGTGACAATTCCCTGAGGGCATACAAAGGAACATGCATATATGAGCCAATAGGGCCACAAACCAGCGAAAGAGAAAGGCAGGAGCAGGGAGAATCAAGTTCTGTGTTTCAGCCGCCTTCCTGGGAGCAGGAGGGAAAGTGTACACTTACCTTAGAAGTCAGACCACCCTGTGCATCAGAACGGGTAACAGCCCCGTCTTACTTAGAGACGTTCACCCCGTCCCATTAATTCACTCTGCTGCACAGAAGCCCAGACGATGTACTGCTCCAGGTACCCTGCGTTAAGAGAATTTGGCGCCCATGTCTCCGCTGTCAGACTTTTCACACGTACTTCTTACAGTCCGTCTTAAGACAGTTTGCTCCGACACAGTGACTAGAGGTGGCCTGCTGCAGGCCTCAAAGCGTCTTCAAGTACCAGGCCTTGGGGACTTGAACAAAAGAGGAGCTTTGAGCTCAGAGACAGAGGCTTGTTTCTTCGTGACCTGGCTCGTCTGTTGGGCGTTTCAGAGTCTCTTTCTCCAAAGGCATTGAGCCGTATTCTGAGTTCTCTGCAGCTCAGGTCGCTGATCTGGGACCTGGCAATGGAACCTGAGATGTGGGGACCTACAGACACAGTCAAGGTGGGCAGGTAAAAAGTCCATGTCAGGGAAACCGATTGGAAGGCTTCTAGATTAGAAATGAATCAAGGTGGAAACCCCAGAGCCCCTGTCTGCCCTCAGCCTCTGTGATGGACGGCTGAGGAGGGTGTGAGAGGACAGGGTTGCTGCTGAAGAGGCCTGAGGGTAGAGCACACATGGAGGATCCAACGCCTCACTTGCGTTTCCATTCCATGTGTCTTCGATGAAGAGAAAATGAGGAAGTTTGATGGGTGCGGTGTGAAGAAGCTACCCCAGGCAACAGAGATGCTGCTGGATATAAAACACGTTCCAAGAGGCCGGATTTTAAGGCAGTCACTGGACTGGATTTAGACTATTGCATCGCTTGTTCCATTCGGACCAGGAAGCACGGGAGAAGATTTTCTCCTCGAAGCACAGAGAAAGCTTGGAAACCATGAAACAGCGGACTCAGAGACATCAGGGAAAAGGTGAGGGGCTGCGGAATGGGTGGGGGGGGGGGACGGGACACAAAGCTCCTGGTTCAGGTTGGATGTATTGGTGAGTGTATTAGTCTGGGTACATTAGGGAAACAAAGCCATGGAAATTCATGTATAAGAAAGAGTTTTACATAAAGATTAAGTGCACATCAAGAAAATATCCCAACTGACTCATTCACTCACTCTCTCACTCACTCTTACTCTCTCACTCACTCTCACTCACTCACTCTCACTAACTCACTCTCACTAAAAAAATAAAATAAAATAAATATCCCAACCCAATGCTGTCCAAGCCCTCAAGTCCAACATTAACCCATATGTCCAACACCAATCCACACAGTCCTCCTCCATCTCACAAAACACACACTGATGCCAACTGCAGGAGGAAAGCCGAGTCAGTGAACGTGTAAGCATCTCAGCGCTGGCAGGGGTCTCCACACGGCTGCTCCAGCACCCAGGGCTGCATCGGGGTAGGTCCATGTGGCTTCTCCTCGGGGATGTCTTGCAGGAAGTGAGTCTTGCCAGCTGAAGCAGGGAACTGGCTAAGGCAGCTGCACCCTTGTCTGACCATCACAGAGCAAGAGACCCAAGAACTCGAAAAGTGAAGCTCACCGAGCCATTTATCCCTCTGCCCTTCAATTAACCCCACATGTGTTTATCGGCCAGGTTGACACAATAAACTAACTACCTCAGTGGGCACATCTGAGTCAATTGGCTACATTTTCCGTCTCAAGTTAGAGAAGCTACACTGAGGACACAGTGGCTGGTGTCCTCCTTACACATCTTCTTGGGTTGTTTTTTTTTTTGGGGGGGGGGGTCAGGGTTGTCTTCTCTGCCTGACTGTCCCCAAGAGGAAATGGAGAAACCCTCCAAATCCTGGTGAGTTGGAACTCTCTCTGTTGAGGTTAGTTCCACTTGAGTTGTCTCCGACTCACTGGGGCCCCCATGGCTACAAAGATGAAGAGACTGCCCAGTCTTGCACCATCCTCTCACTTGTTAGATTTGATGGCATTGTTGCCACCATTTACCCAGTCTCTCTTGTCTAGGGCTTAAGAGTTTTATGTAATTGACTTTTTCCATTGCCTAAGAGGCATGGAGGTGTAGTTGTCGTGTGTTGGCCTGTGATCTGCATGGTCTTCAGTTCGAAACCACCAGTAGGTGTGGGGTACTACCCCCACAATTGAATGGGTCCAAGGGGAGTTGTGTAACTGAGGGGCAAAATAAAGAGACATGAGACAAGGCATGAGGGGCTCACCTTCGCAGTCATGACTTCAGGAGCCAAGTCCGCGCAGAGAGAGAGAATCTATTTCCAACAGAGGCGTATATACTCTAGGGCAGTGGATCTCAGCCTGTGGGTCGCTACCACTTTGGGGGTCAAACAATCCTTTCATAGGGGTCACCTAAGGCCACCGGGAAGCACATATTTCCCATTGTCTTAGGAACCAGACACTGCTCCTTTATCCTTCTCCAGGCTGGACCGCCCACATGCAGATACGCCCACCTAAGAGTACCCAGCGGGGAGACTGTTACCCATGCTACACCATGCTTCAGGACAACATTTCATTGATTTGTCATTAGAAATAAATATTTTACAATATGGAATGGCAAATTGTTTTTGTGATGAATCACGATGCTTTCGCTATGTTCAATTTGTAACAGTGAAAATACATCCTGCCCATGAGATATTTACATGATGATTCATCACAGTAGCAAAATGACAGTGATGAAGTAGCAACGAAAATAATTTTCTGCTTGGGGGTCACCACCACATGAGGAACTGTATGAAAGGGTTGCGGCATTAGGAAGGCTGAGAACCACTGCTCTCGGGTAACCCTATGCTTAATAAAATTGAGTTGGACCCTGGAGGAGTAACTTGACAGCAGTGCCCCGGGCAGGTAAGGGGGCATGGCTGTCCTCAGAGCCTAGAGAGCCATAGCAGGTGTCTGCGCCTATAGTTAAAGCTGCCGGCTAGATGGCTATCAGCCATGTGCCTGTGTGTTAGACAGGGTTCTCTAGAGAGACAAAACCAGATTGCTAGTAATTATGCATAAATATATTTATAAAGATAGATATATAACACAGGAAATGAACCATTAAATTATACAGCAGTGAGACACTAGCAGTCCTTTAAGTCTTGAGGGCCGCCAGTCCCTTTCTGTAGAGAGATGGGCTATATATACCCAGGCAGCAAACAGCAAAGCAGGTCACCAACTGTCACCAACTGTCGGTCCCCAGCTCCAGAGATGAACATTCCAATCGTGTGGGCTTAAAGGGACCTTAACTTACAGCGACACAGTCCACAGGGTAGGCATCCCACAGGTAGTGTACCCCTTTAAACTGAGGCACAGAACAACCAAGGTGAGGCTCACCGAGCCATTTATCCCTCTGCCCTTCAATTAATCCTACTTGTGTTTATTGGCCAGGCTGGCACAATAAACTATCGCAGCCTGTAAGAGGTAACCTTAAGGTAGCACTCTCATGGGAGGCTATAGTGGGGAACAGTATTAATTATGAGAACTCACAAGGGTTGCTCCACCCCCAGAAACCCAGCCTGCCAGGCTCCTTAATATCTGAGAATAAAGGATTCATCCATAGACATTCTCTTCCCGTTCTGTTTCCTACTAGTAGCTTTGCGGGAGAAAGACTGGCCTTTCTGCCCCCATAAACAGTGCCGGTCTCAGAAACCCACGGCAGTGTCGCCATGAGTCAGGAGTGACGTGTGGGAGTGTGTTTGGTGTTCGGGTTGGTTGCGGCGCTGCCCAGCATGATGTCTGTGAAGCAGCCAGTGGAGCTGACTGACCATCAGCTGCGCAGGTGAAAGCGGAGGACATCTGCTTCTGAAGGACTGACAGCCGCTGATTCTCCTCTGGATCGTGCCAACCCTGTGAGAGCGAATGGACACGGCAGCCACGGTTCAGGTGTCGATATTTCTGCAGCTTCAGTTGTCTCTACAATGGTACTGGATAAAAGAGTACAGAGGGGGTGATACCAAAAGGAACCTGGGCCCATCGCCTCATCCCCTCAGACTGTGCTCCAGCGATAACTTGTCATCCAGCTGTAGTAACCTCTCCCACAGATACACACACGTCACACACAGCCTGGCAAGACTGCACACCAGGGGCTCGCAGATTTGCCATTTGAGAAGGACCTCTCAGCCTTAGCCAATGGGGAACCTCAGGAGCCGTGGGCAGCTCCTGGGACTGTGCACCTGTGCAGGTGTGCAGTGTCCTGCTGCCCGGCCCCACTAGGAGTGATGGGGGTGGCTCATGGGTGACCCCAAGCATGGCAATACAACTGTCTGTGAATGTCCTTGATCTTGAATATTTCGGCTATTTGGGTCATGTGGTTTTTTTAATTTATTGTATATGCTGCCACTCTGCATTTTGATTGAGGTGCTGAGACCTTTATTAGGAAAGATCATTCGAATTCATAAAGTTACTGAATCTACAGATCCCATTGAGTCTCCTGAACTCTTCAGCATAACTCTTCACAGGCCCCTCTGTGCACGCCCACATGTCTCTAGTGGAAGTTTCCTTCCATCTTCTTGAAATCCTCACCATTTCTTCCCACCTAGCACAGGGCCCACTTCCAGGATGCCTTCCATTCTTTCTAGCCCATTCTATATCTTCCCATTCTCCCATCCTATAGCTTCCCATTACTGAATCCCTCCATTATCAATCTTGAAATGACCTTCTACTGTCTAATGTCCTTAGGAAGAAAAGCCTCGGTGCTGTCCAGAGTTATACTTGGGTTGTTAACAGCACAAGGTCAGCAGTTCAAATTCATCAGTGGTTCTGAGGAAAAAATACAAGGCTCTCTAGTCCAATAAGGATTTACAGTCTTGGAAAACCACAGAGCTGTTATACCCTGCCCTGTTGGGTTGCTTTGAGTCCCAGTCGACTCAATGGCTTTAATTTTTTAAATCATTTTATTGGGGGCTTGTACAATAATTTTATTTTTTTAATGGTGTCAGATTTATTGAAAAATTGTCTGTGACCTCACACACATTCCAACCCCGGGCTGTGGTTTGTGTATCATGCATGTTCCCCATAGATGTTGTCCCAAGGCCGTGGGCCCAGCCATGTGCAGCAGAATCTCTGCGGAGAGCCGTGTTCTCTTAAGGCTTACTCCAGACCCAGGTCTTAAACTCATTGTACTGGGGAAGGTGATGTGGATTCCGTGTTCATTGGTTCATTTTAGGAACCTGTTACACTGGAGGACATCACCATCGTCTTCACAAAGGCAGAATGGAGGAGACTGAGCTCTGAGCAGAAGGATCTGTACAAGGAGGTGATGCTGGAGATTTACGGGAGTCTGCTCTCATTGGGTGAGGATGTGAAGCTCGTCATTCCCTTCCTTAAATCCATAGCTATTTATTGATCATCTACTATGTGCCCCGGCAGCCCTCTGGAGTTAGGTGAAAGGTTGAAGGTTTGAAACCCCAAGCAGCTGTAATGAAGAAATTCGGGGAAATCTTCCCTAAAGATTTACAGCCACAGAATCCTTATGGGACATTCTGCCATATCTCTGGGGCACATCTATTTTTCGTTTTGTTTTCTTTTAAGCTTAGGGTCAAAGGGTGTCTAGGAAAAGTTAACAGGTCACAATGCAGGTCAATACTGCTCACGCTAGAACTGTTCAGTTGGGGTAAGTTACAAAGTTCTTTCAGGGCCTTTAATAAATGGTCCAAAGTACATGCCATTCCGCTGTAAGTCTGAGACTGAGGCTCTCTACTCTAGCTCTCTGGCTCAACAAATCCAGCTCTCCTTTCCCAGTTAAGGACCCAGCCTCATGCCCCAAAGCCTGGGCTTTACTTGCTCTGTGCGCTGAGAAGTCCATCACTATGTCTCATGTTGTGTTGCTGTTGGTGCTCCTCTTCCTCCCCTCTGCTGTCACCGCTGTCTTCTGGGTCAAGGAGGTGCACGTGCAGGACAAGCTCTACTCCTGGCTCTTTCTGGTAGTCAGATTCCCCGTGCAGCCTCTGAGAGCTCTTCTTATGTGCAGTAGAAGGGCAATCACAGTGAATCCTGTTAACCAGCCCTCACCACTGAATCCTCTCACTGTCTCTCCTCACCTTCCCTTATTTAGACCCTCAGGGAGCGGTCCTTTGATGGAAGGTACAAGGATGATGGCTTGAAGAGCCACCTCAATAATTTGTTGCCTTTCAGGAATCTGTCCTCTCTTCAGGGTTCTGTCCAGCTTCTTGGTTGCATATCTTATTTTGGCCAGCAATGTTTCTACATTGTTGGTGGGTTGTTTCGTTGTTGTCGTTTTAATGATAAAAACCTTTCCTGTTCTGCATTTGTGTAGACATGTGCTGATGTACTCGTGTGTAAGCTGAGTTTTTCGGCACATTTTTAATGCAGTTTTTGTGGTACAATTAGGTGCCTCGGCTGACATTTGGGTCAGCTCATACTCGAGTATATGCGGTAAGTCATTCCTCTCGATGGTCTCCCGTGTAATTCTTGAGCTTTCTTCAGACTTTATGCTGCTTTTTTCTGATTGTTTTCCAGTGTGAAAGCCACTTCATCCTTCCCTGCTGAGTGGTTTCTTTGTCTTTCCATTGTACCTTCTCTTTCTGAAATCGGGTTCGTCTAATTTCATTCGCTGGTTTGAAGTGGTTTCCATTTTACATCTGTCGTTTCCTTCCCCACATCTTCTGAAGTTTTGTCTGTGTCTCGTTTCATTGTTTCATCAGTCTTTTTCTAGAACCATTGAAGGAGACTGAACATTCTTCAGAATTCCTTGCCAGGTAGTTCCATGAGCATTCTTCCTCAGAAAGGCTTTCTGACTGCGTGTAGATCACTTGTTGAAGTCACTGTGTCTCCGTGGCTTTGTTCCGACTGAAGTTGTCCTGTGTTTCAGCTGTGTGGTGGTGGCGGCGTATTTGTATGTAATGGATGATTGTACGTTGCTTTGGTTCTAGGTACGCCTTCCCTCTCTGCTGGTGGATGCGATAGAGAAGGCGAGCTTGTGCTCGGTTGAGTGTGGGTTTGGCTGGTGTGGGCCATGTCTTTGATGGTCAGGTGGAACATGTGGGGTAAGGACTGAAACCCACTGGGCGGAGTAGCAGGAGATACAAGGTGGCTGGTCTGTATGCTGCTTGTCCTATTCCTCTGAAGCTCAGTGTTCAGTGGGCTTGCTGGAGAAGTATTCTCTGGTGAAGCATCATAGGCAATTTTCAGCTAAATCTTTCCCTCTCTTTTGTTACATCAGGTGTTAACATTCTCCTCCCTTCATAGAGAAAATCAGGAAAATGCCTTGAGAATCCCACCTGCCCTGCAGTCAGAATGAACGACCCATTGAAGCTCCCAAGCTCTGAATGTTTGCTAATGCAGACCGCCACGCCTTTCTACCTTGGTGCAACCGATGGGATTAAGTCGATATTTTCATATATTTCTTTAACCTTCTTAAGCACTCAGGGCATGCATGTGAGCAATAAGTCTTAAAATGTACCTTGGAGTTGGTTTTGACTAGTAACCACCCTGTGATAACAGAGAGAAACACCACCAGTCTTGCCCCATCCTCACAATTGTGTAGCAGCCACTGTGTCTGTCTATGTTTTCATGGGTCCAACTCCTTTCAGTGCCCCTGGTTTATACCATGCATGATGTCTTCCACAGACTGGTCTTTCCTGATGATAGTCAAACTGCATGAGATGAAATCTGGCATTTTTGCCTCTATTGAGGATTCTGGCTGTGTCTCTTCCAGGATACGATGTATATTCTTTGGCAGTCCATGAGGCCTGAATTACCTATCATGAACTGGGTATTGTCTGACCCACGTAATCATAAAGATGGACGTGCGCAGCAACACTCCATTGTTAAATGGAAGGTGGTATACACGAGATCAGGCCAAAGCAGGACCTGAAGGAACAAGTAAGCTGCATGAAGAAGTGGCCCAAATGCCAACAGTCTCCACTCCTGTCTCATTGCCTCCTTTCTCCCAGTCTGCACCTATGGCCTCCTGGGGAGTTCCTTACCATACTTTAAGTGAAGACCAAAAAAGTCATGCTTGGTTTACGGGTGGCTCTGCACGATATGCAGGTGCCACTCATAAGTGGACAGCAGCAACACTACAGCCCCTTTCTGGGATCTCCCTAAAGGACAATGGTGAAGGGAAATCTTCCCAGTGGGCAGAACTTCGAGCAGTGCACCTGGCCGTTCAGTTTACATATAAGGAAAAATGGCCAGATGTGAGACTATATACTGATTCATGGGCTGTGGCTAATGGCTTGGCTGGATGGTCAGGGAATTGGAAGGACCATGATTGGAAAATTGGTGACAAGGAGGTGTGGGGAAGAGGTATGTGGATAGACCTCTCTGATTGGGCCAAGAAAGTAAAGTTCTTATCTTACAAATTGAATAGGTTTGAGAGGGGTATGATCTGCAAGTAGAAATTTATATACAAAAGAGACAGACAAAAATTTAGGGCACAGGGGTCGCTGCAGCATAGATACTCCAGAACCCAGAACTTTATTAGAGGTGAGCTTCTGTAGTCCATAGGTCACATAGCACGCTCATGCCAGGATTACACAAAGGCGCTTCACCATTCTTGAGGCATTCAAAGAAACATTAGCTCCTTAGGCCAGGCTGTTCAAAGACAAGGGAGGATGGGGCTTGGGAAAGTGCAGTAACTGATAAATTTCAGGTGGCTGATTTCTGCAGCCTTTGCCAGAGAGTTGGCGGCAAAGTGTCCATTTTTCTCAGAGATACACCAACAGCCACTTCATTGGCTCCCCAGGATGAACTGTTTGCCTTCTGCAATCTTGGGCCATGAAATATGCTGGTCCTGTCCTGTTTCCCTAAGGAACAAACTAGCGCTCGTTCTCTCTCTCTCTCTCTCTCTCTCTCTCTCTCTCTCTTTCTCTCTTTCTCTCTCTCTCTCACACACACACACACACACGCTCCTTTCAATAAAATACATACCAGCCCACAAAATACATAAAGAATTTTAGAATCCAAATTTCCCTTTATTGTTCCTACATTAATCACGAAAGCTGAAGGAGTCAATGCAGCTCCAAGTAGGATTGATCGAGGAATTAATGT
This sequence comes from Tenrec ecaudatus, assembly GCF_050624435.1. NCBI lineage: Eukaryota > Metazoa > Chordata > Mammalia > Afrosoricida > Tenrecidae > Tenrec > Tenrec ecaudatus. The sequence goes on from NC_134547.1 coordinate 10,631,371, forward strand.
TTCACACTCTTGCTTGAACCCTTGGGAAACAGTTGAAGCATGCAATGGTAAATGTAAAAACTACTTCTGCAAAATCGATCATGCTCCAATGTGGTTGCTGGGAATGTCAATGAATCCTATCGTGCTCAGAACCCACCATACACTAACAAGAACTCCAGGAAAATCAAGCTGCCTGCAGAAAGCATGGAGAACAGGGCAAGCGTTGCTCTTAAAGTGACCTAGATGTTTGCCCTGTCTTTGTTGGCCTTCTCTCTAGATGTTCTAATGCTGAAAGGGGTGTATTGATAATCGATTTCTGTCTTCAGTTGATCAATATTTGCTTTCATAGTACGTATTGTGCTGTTGAAGGCATATGCATATTGTCGCTCAATTTTCTTGATGAACTGACCTTTTTATCACTATGTAATATGTACGTATCTCTCCTAACAGATTTTGAATTAAAGCCCACTTTGTCTGATACTGAGATTTGTCTTTGAATGTCTTTTGGTTATGACACGTGAGTATTTGGTCCATCCTATCCCATTCAACCTATTTGCTTGGGTCTGTGGAATGTCTCGGGGAAATTGTTTATAGTCAGATGATGTTTTCAAGCCCATTCAAATCCTCTGTTTCCATTGGAGCATTTACTGCACTTACATCCATTGTAATTAATAAAGAGTGACTTATCCATTAAAAATAAGTGCCTACGAGGACCTGATGCAAAGGGCTTAAGTGGAGAGCAAATGCTTTGAAAATGATGAGGGCAAAGAATGTACAGATGTGCTTTATACAATTGATGTATGTATATGTATGGATTGCGATAAGAGTTGTATGAGCCCCTAATAAAATGTTTAAAAAAAAAAGTACCTATAATCTCGAGCATAGGCTGATCTGAAATCGGCTTATACTTAAGTATATACAGTAACCAGGGCTCAAACTATGCTTGTCGTTTGCAACACCGCTTGCTTTGTGTTTTAATGGCTTATTCCTCTTGTGTATATGTTGCGTTAGGCTGGACCCACTAGAGAACAAAGCCAGTGGCTTGTGTATGTATGCACGTAGAAAGAAGGTCGAAGAAGAAATGGCTCACGCAGTTGAAGAAGTGGGTTCATCCAGACTGGTTCGAGTCTGTGGGTCGGGAGGAAACCGAAGGCCTCCCCTGACTCCTGCAGCTGCAGGCCTAGTGGCGAGGAAGCAGGAAGATGAAGCAGTGAGACCTCAGGCTGGTGGATGCTGAGCTGAATGAATGTGAGATCCACAGAATGAATCCAAAGTCACAAGTTTCTGATGGCTTCTGGGATCAGCTGGCGATGTAATAAGGTCAATTGAACTAGAGGCAGGATTTCAATCCAGCAGTAGAATTCACTTAGCTTCCATGCATTGTCCGTTTACATTAAGACTAGGTCATACTGAAGAAAAGCTCCCTCAGTTGTATCAAGGCTGGGACCAGATTAAGGAGGTTTATTCTGACCACCTACCACTTGTCGGAATTTGGTGTAGCTTGGTGGCTTGCATGCTTCTGGCCTGTTGAAAGCTATGTGACTGGTATATCAAATCCCAGCAGGGTCATACCCGTGAGCAGGTTTCAGCAGAGACTCCAGACTAAACATTATAAAGAAGGAATAGACTGTCCACTTTTGAGGAATTAGCCACAGAAAGCTTTCTCAGAAGCAGTGGTCCATTGTCAGATGCAGTGTACTTCATGAAGAGCGGCAGAAGATTGTGACAGGTGATAAGCCCCTCAGGTTGGAAGAGTCAAAGCATCCTTGAGCAAGCGTTGCCTTCTCAAAGTAGAAGGACTGCAAGTGACGTGGAGCAGGAAAGCCTTCTATACTTGCATGTCCATGGAGCATGACTCAATATGAGCTGCAAGCATTAATAATTGGAGGTTGGAATTTACAAAGTCTAAACCTCAGAATGTTGGTAGTCCTCAAAACAAATGAAAAACAAAAAGATCGGTATTTTTTGATGTGCATAAGTGACGTACTTTCAGCATGTCCCGGTCGTCTGTCTTGTCTTCTGCCATGTGTGCCTCCTCCAGTATGCTTGGCAATCTCTGTAGGCCCTGCTGTAGGGCCTTTAAGTTTGTTCAACCTTCTCCTTGATCCTGAAAGCTTTGGGAGTTACATTTAGGTCTGTAATCCATCCTGAGTTTGTCTTTATGCTCGGAGAGAGATATGGGTCATGTTTCATTCTTCTGCATATGGAAATCCCATTTGCCGAACACCATTTGTGGAAGAGGCAGTCTTTGTCCCATTGGACATTTCAAGGTCCTTTGTAAAAGATTAGATGCCTGTAGGCTGATGCATGTATGCCTGGGGTTTCTGTTCTGATCTTTTGGTCTATGTATGTTTCATTGTATCAGTAGTACCAGGCTGTTTTGACTATTGTGGCTGTGTTTTTAGGTCAGGCTTCCTATTTGGTTCTTTTTTTTTTTTTTTAAACTGGGGGCTCCCATCACAATCCACTCTGCCAAACACATCTGTTCATATGTTGTCATCATCCTTTTCAAAACATTTCCTTCCTTTTTGAGCCCCTGGCATCAGCTCCTCATTTCCCCTGCTCCCTCCTCCCATGTCCCCCTGATAATCTATAAATCATTCTCTCTTTTTTTGGCATGTCTTAACATCACCGACTGCTGTCTTATTTCGTCCACCTTATCCTGGGTCTTTTACCTGTCCATTTGAAATAGATAATTAGTTCTCTTATTTCTTTAAATAATTTATTTGGGATTTTAATTGGTATTGTAATCTACAGATTGTTTTAGGTAGTATTGTCAATTTCACGATATTAAGTCTGCCGGTGTGTGAGCATGGGGAAATATTCTTCCATTTTGTAGGTCCGTTTTAGTTTCTTGTAGTAATTTTGTACAGTTTTCTCTGTATATGCTTTTGTTTCTTTAGTTAAGTTTATTCCTAAGTATTTTCATTTTTTGGTGTGGTTACTGTAAATGGTGTAGGAAACTAACACTGAGGGAAATATGACAAGGACTGTATTCCCTAACTTGTAACAGACAGCACTGAATCAGAAGGGGACATCATAGTAAAAGCATCTGTTCCCCCATAGTGTAGAAAAGCCTAGGGATCGTGATACAATAAAGCAAGCCAGTGCAGGAGGTAAAGATGAGATTAGTCCCACAGAAATGCCATCTGAGAGAGCCCACACACAAAATGAAGTTCAGGAAGTGAGGTTTAGCGGTCTACCAGTCAAGAAAACCAACATAGAAAATAAATGTAAAGAGGCAAAGTGTAGAAAGGCACCTTTGCTTCCACAGGTAGGAAAAGGTACGGCACAGGAAGGAGATTTAGAAGTTAGGATGCCTTTTCCTGTTCATGTCATTGACAGTCTGATGCGCAACACCCACAAGGAGTTCAGGAACACCATCACAATGCCTCCCCATTATGCTGCTAAAGATCTCAAGCAGGTGGTCTCTAATTACAGTCCAGGCTCCCATTTTGAAACTATCATGATAAAATCTTGGGCAGAGTCTGAGATTTGACAAACGCATGCCTCTCCAGAATTTTTGCAATCTCAGATCTGGTGGAATGAAGCAGTGAATGTACAAGCTGGTAGAAATACTGAGGGATGGAATAGATATAGGAATTCATTAGTTGCTGGGGGGGGATGAGTCACAACTGAGTCACAACTACAGTTTACTGAGCATGCATTCGCAGGGGTACGGGAGGTTTGCTTAAGGGCCTAGGTAAAAATACCATCAGGAGGGAAACAGCCCAGTCACACCACTATACAGCAGCGGAATGGTGAGTCTTATATATAGACTTTGTGTCTTGATTAGAGGTAGCTGTGCACAAGTGTCAGAATGTACAGGCCGTAGAAGATCTAATTCACAAGCTAGCTTATTAATATGCTAATGAGGACTGTAAGAATGCCTATGTCCATACAGGGAACAGGGCACGCTTTTAGACTATGTTAAGATTTGCTGGGGAATAGGATCTGAGGCTTAAGAGGCCGCCCTTCTAGCCTCCCGCCACTATGGCCAACTACACCTTGCCTAAAGGGAAATGTGGCAGCAGGAAGATGGGTCATGAATGCCAGCAGTGCAAGCCAATCAGCCTAGCCACGAAAAGTGAGCTGGGGCCAGCACCACACATGCGTCAGGATCACCGAGGTCAGGTTCAAAACCACCTGGATTTTGCCCGCTGCAGGAAGGGAACTCATAGTTCATTTAAGTGAAACTAGATTCAGCAGTCAGGGACTTCCATTAGCAAACCCTACTCAGCAGGGAAATAGGGAACAGAGCTTGCTCCAAGCCCCACCCCTTTCTCCCCGCCCCCAGCAGACATGGAAGGCAAGGCTCAGCTCTAACCCTTAAACATCAGTCACATCTGTCCCCCAGGTTTACAGTAAGGGGCGGGATGTAACCAAACTTGTAAAAACCGTGTCTAACCAAGAAAAGGCTCAAGCTCATGTTTTGAAAAAAGACTCAGTGGTTCCATCTGATGTCAGTTTTTTGTAAGTTCCCTCTACAGCTAATAAACTCTCTGGAATCTCTGTTAGCTAGGAGTCCAAATTCACATAAAAATAAAGTCTAATTATGCAGTTTAACAGGTTGAAAACCGAGACTGCTTATGGTGCCTTAAAATCCCCATTGTTAAAACAGAAGGGGTTGATGAAAAGAAATCTTATGTCTGAAAAACTTCATTTGGTCTTTTAAAAAAAAAAAGTTTTCTCCTTACTGAAAGCTTCTAACAAAATTAGGGCAGTTAAACACACTTTCATCTCTACAGAAAAAACTGATCCTAAGAAGTCCCCAGGAAGATGGAAATTGCGTTTGGGATCCCGGTCCGCTATCACCTGTAGGAGGGTCTGTGCATTTATGTTTTTGCAGAAGAAAGCTGATTGAATCCCCTTAGAACCACTTGTGGAGAAAGATGGACAAGGAAAAGATGAAGAAACCACTCCATCTTAACCCTGTTTCTGTTTCTAGGTTGCTAACAGCCCAAAGGGAGGAGCTATTCATTTATGTTCCCTAACTTGTGACAAAGGGAATCAAGAAGGCTGGTGTTCCACAGGAAAGCCTCCACTTTGGTAAGTTAAAGTCCAAGTACATTATCCTGCTTTAAATATCATTCCCACAGATTTTCCCCTTACAGCTCTGCTGCCTTAAAGTAAGTACATGATTGATTACATCTCCCTATAGAAGCAAACATTATGTTTTTGCTCTCTCTTCCTGCCATGACCTTTCCCCAATGCAGGTATTAGATTTCCTCACTTGTGAGCTCAGGGACCTTAATGGATATACCACCTACCTTGTGATGCATGTAACCATTGAATATGCATGTCTTATGACTACCTATCAATGTCCCAAGATAGTAAAGGTTCTGTCAGGAGCTGATGTGAGCATGCTACTATAAAACGTGTCTGACACCTGTATTTTACGCTCTACTATCTTCTGTGACTTTACTACAGTCTTCATATTCTATCGCCGTACATTTACGCCTCTGGCCCTTCGGTTGTTGGAAGCTGGTTTCATCTGACAAAATAGTATTGATTTCTCAATGTCTTTTTCATAGTTCTCTTAACTGGCACACAGCAATCTGATTTCTGGTTAACTTTGTATCCTGCAATCTTACCGAGTTTCTCAATTGTTACCAGCCAGCTCTTTGTGGGCACTTTGGGGTTTTCCGTATATAGGATATCATCTGCAAAGAGTGAGAGTTTCACTTCTCCTTATTTTTATTCCCTATTTTTATTGTTTTGCCTTGTTGTTGTTGTCTGGTGGCTCTAGCTAAGACTTCCAGCAGGATGTTGAATGAGAGCCGTGATGGAGGACATCCTTGCCTGGTTTCTCGCTTTTCCCCCGTGGAGCATGATGTTGGGTGTTGGTTTCTCATTCATGGCTTTTATTATGTTGAAGAGTTCTCCTTTTATTGCTATTTGAGTGTTTTGAACTGAAATGTGTTGAATAGTGTCAACTGCCTTTTCTGCATCTATTGGTAAGATCATGTGGCTTTTATTTCTTGCCTTGCTTATGTGGTGGATTACATTGTTTCAAATATCGAACCATCCCTGCATACCTGTAATGAATATCACTTTGTCATGATGAATTACTTTTTGATATGCTGCTGTGTTCCATTGGCTAGGATTTTGTTGAGGATTTTAGCATCTCTATCATGAGGAATATTGGTCTATAATTTTCAACCTTTGTGGCGTCTTTTGCCTGGTTTGGGGATCAGTGTTCTGCTGGCTTCAAGAACCGTGTTTTTTTCTATGTTCTGGAAGAGTTTGCATAGTATTGGTGTCAAATATTCTTTGAATATTTGATTGATTTCCTCTATGAAACCTGGTCCTGGGGTTTTCTCGGTTGGTAGTTTCTTCTGTTATGGGTTTGCTTGCATCAATTTGAGTGGGTGATAGGTAGGTTTATTGTGCCAACCTGGCCAATAGGAACATGTGGGATTAGTAAGGTCAGTTTGGAGGGCAAAGAGGTAAATGGCTTGGCAAGCCCCACCTCTCTCTTGCTTTCTGGTGATCAGGCCATTGTGGCTGCTTTAGCTAGTTCTCTGCCTCAATTTGTAAGCTACTCTACTTGTGGGACTGCCTACCTGTGGATATCACTAGAGCTTCCTTCTGTTTGCTGCCTGAGGGAAGACTCAGCTGTCTGCTTCATTGACCTTGGACCCAGCAGCCCACTTGAGTTGAACTGAGCCCTCTGCACTGCTGTGTGGAATAACTAGCTGTTATATTCTTTTGTGCTGTATCTATTTAACCATAAGTGTCATGGTTGTTTCCCTAAAGAACTCTAACAGATGTGTTTCTAGGTATCTGTCCATTTCTTCTAGTAAATTTGTAGAATTTTAAGTTTTTCATAGTAGTATTTTTATGTCACCATTTTCACGTCATTCTGGGTATTTTCAACTTTTGTTCCTTTAAACTTGCCAGTCCTGTTTTGTTAATCTTTTTAAAGAACCATTGATTCACACATACCCCATTTTTTCATATTTGTTATGACCCTTCTCCTTCCATCCTTTGAGGGGATTGTGTTGACCTTGTTCCAGCTTTTGGGAGGTGTTGTGTGAAGGTGTTTTCTTTCTCGTGTTTATAGCTATAAATTGGTCTGATTAACTGCTTTCATTATGCCCCAGAGGTTTTGGTATGTTGTTTGATACCATTCTCTCATTATTACCCAGTCATTATTTAGTATTGTGTTCAGTCTCCATGTGTTTGCTTCGTTTCTGCTCAGTTTGATTTCCAGTTTCATAGCGTTGTGGTCCAAGATGATTGTAGGATTTAGATTTTTTTTGGATTGTTGAAGCATGACTTGTGGCCTATTCTTGAGAATGTTCCATGTGTTTTGGTTGGACTGAATGTAGTGGGCCGAAGACCCTTCAAGTCTGCATTCTTTGCCTCCACAACTGGCCAAAGCTGTTTTCTATGTATGTGCCACAATGACCAAGAAGAAAAAACTTTTCGAGTGACAAGAGGCTGCTTATGTTGAACCCATGCCTACAAAAGTGATGGTGACCTTATACCGTTGTCTGTGAGGTTTGCAACAGCACGGGAGACAAATGTTTGACATCATGTTGAGTGGTTGAAATATGATCGGCATGAAGCGAGCACAGGCTGTTGGAAAACATGTTGGGTGACTTGCTTAACTCAGGGTGCCACAAACCTCCGACGTTAAAATCACCACACCCATAACCATGGCGTGAGACTGGGTTGTTTGGACAAAACAGATCCAGGGACACTTGTGTGAGAGCTTTATATTACGGAACTTTTGGTGCGGTCCAACTGAATTGGGTTAGGCTTTTGCTCGTCCCGAGCCCCTCTTCAGACCCACATAGCCGTATGCCATGGCACACAACAGTGAATCAGGACAGGTTTGTGGGTGTAGTCGGGGGGACATGGCAGGGCACTACCAGCTCTCAGGGTAGGCAGCATTGTGAGGGCACTGGGGCAGTCTCCTACAGAGGTTTACAGCTTGGGAAGCCTTGTGGGGCAGCTCTACCGGCCCATGGGTTTGGACCCAAGCTGAATCAAGTGGAGCTGTTGGGGCTGACAGTGCCCTCTCCCTCAATGATGGGCAAGTTGTGCAACAGATAGAAGAGATCTGTGTTAAAATTCAATCTAAGAATTAGGGACTCAACGCCCCCTAGTGGCTGATAAAACCATCGTCTCAGGAAATCCTAAAGAGCAGTTCTGTTGCTAAGGGCTCTGATCAACTCCATGGCAACAGGTGGGATACTATTCAATGTCCTCAAGGAACAGAGTGGGGTTGTGGGCAGCAAAGCACTCTGCGAATTGCTGAAAGGTCGGGAAATTCAAAGCCAAATTTCAGTGCTCTGTGGGGGAAGACCCGATGACCTGTTCTTTACTCTCTTCACTTCCCTTACGAGTCCTTAATTGTGTGTGGCCCTAAGAACAAATCCTGGAACCTAGCTGAGAAGTAGGAGTCCTGGTGGCATAGTGGTTATCTGTTGGGCTGCAACCTGCAAGGTCAACAGCTCAGAATCATCACCTGGCTCTTTGGGAGGAAGGGGGTTTTCTGCGCCGTCCAGTCTGAGACCCATGGAGACAGAGTAGGCATCACCTTGAGGGCAGTGGGGTTTTTTTTGTTTGTTTGTTTTTAGGGTATGTGTGTTGATTGACTGGCCCCTGGCAATGAACGCTGGCCGAGCTGCATCTGTCCTCAGGGTAATGAAACTGGAGGGAAGACACCAGAGACAGCGCAGGACAACCTCAAGAGTTGGGTTTATTAAAGGCTGGAGACGCAGGTATCCAGTAGCCTTCACAACCTGGGGACAGAGGAGAGGGGACTGAGGCCAGGCCAGAAGAGAGAGCGCCCCTCACTCCTGCCCACTCTCCTCTGAGGCGGGCTTTATTGGAGCCTCTGGGACCGGCCCCTCCTCACTCTCTGGGTCTGGCCACTTTGGAGTGGCTCTGCAGCCATTGAGTTCAGGGGCTGGCAGAGCACCCCTACCCCACCCCACCCCCTAAGGCTCCCTTTCTCTTTGGTTTCAGTGAATTCAAGCTGTGCTTACGGCCCCATTGAGGGAAAGGCACTCACTGGATCTCTCGGAATGCTCGCTTCTCCACCAACTTCACTTTGTGCTTGCGCTTGAATCTGAAGAGGAGATGGGTGGTCAGTAGCCAACAAGTACAACCCCCCACCCAACCCCCCAGCCCCTCAAGGCCTGTCCTTACTTGGCTCGCTCCCTCGGTTCAATCATGTTCCTTTTCTGGAAGCTCTTGAATCGGTCCCGGAGGATGTCACCCTCAGGCTATGGGGGAAGGGGGGTGTCACAGTGATCAGAGCCTGCTTGGCCATGTCCCTAGGCCTGCTGGCCCAACACTCAGGGACTCAACCCTGGGTAGGGGATAGTAGGGGGAGTGGGCAGGGGGGCACAGTCTCCTGAAGAGACCAGGGAGTGAAACACAGGGTCCTCTCAGGAGCCAGTGGAGGCTCTGTGGACTGAGAGGGGCGAGTCTGTGCTTCCAGAAGATTCCTGAGGACACACTGGGGATTTCTACTCCTGTAGACAGTCTTGGAACTCACAGGGCCAATTATAGCCCTTCCTACAGGGGCGTGTTATAGAGTTGGCATTGACTCAAGGGTAGCGAGCGTGGCACCATACAGGGGGAAACTATCTCACTGGTGGCTACTTCTTGTCAGGAACAAAAGGCTGCGAAGGAAACCAAGGACTCAGAGAAGGATTATGTCTACATGGTGACTGAGAGCCCGCACCAACCAAGGCATCATCCACCAAGACCCGAAGAGTGAGATGGTGCCCGACTCCCTCCACCAACCATTCTCAACGGCTGGCCTTAGACAGAGGGGGAGGAATAAGAGAACCAAAAGGACCAGATTAATTGGGTCGGCAGAAACCAGAGCCTCCTGACACAGATGACCCTGAGACTCGCTTTGAACCCCGAACCAAAACTATCCCTCGGCCACCTTTGGCAAGCTGGCAGAGTGGCACTCTCCTAAAAAGCGATCTGTTTGTGATGAGAGCCCCTTTGAAGCTAAAGATGACCCACTACGGGAGCAGAAAAGCTGGGGCACCTGGACCCTGCCTGCCGTGGGAACCGTGACACGGGACATTGACGCCATTCTATCAGGATGATGTGACTACGTAAAGGTGGCAGTGCCTGGAAGACGGGGGTGGGGGGGATCCCAAGAGTCCAGGTCTGAGCACCCCACCCCCGTCCACCCACCACAGCCTCTGGAGCCACTGCCCTCAGCCCCCAGGCATCGGCCCAACCGGCCAGCCCAGGGGAGCCACAGTGTCGCCCACCGCCCGGGAGGGCCTGGGGAGCAAGGATGGGATCATCAGCGGGCACAGGGTCTCCACAGCTCCAGCGCCCCCACCCCTGCTCCCATCCAGCAGGCACCTTCAGGGTCCGGAGGGAGTCTGCCAGCTCCGAGGTCAGTTGCACATCAATGTCCGGGTCCTGGTACCTGGGAAGCACAGTGGGGCTTAGGGCTGGCGCTGGGCAGAGTCCACTGTGCCAGTGTGGCCTCTACTACCCAGCAGGGTCGGGAAAGCCAGGTGCTTTAACTTGGGGTTACAGAGTCTGGAAAGGCAGATGGCCCTGGGGCCCGAATCAGACAGTAGAGCCCCTTAAAGTGGCTTCCTAACCTCCGTTAGAGAACTCTACCCCCACACCACCTCCACCCCGCACCCCACCTCACCCCCCAGGCCTCACTTGAGTCGCCCCAGCCTGCGGGGCTTGTCTGCATCAGCCAGTCTCTGGGCCTGCCGCCTGTCCCGCCGCCGGGCCAGCTCTGCCAGCCGCTGGGCCACCTGGACCTTGATTCCGCGCAGCCGGAAGAGCTCCTGGTGCCTGAGCTGAGCGGCCCGCAGTGCAGCCCGCTTTGCCCGCTGTGAGGAGGGTCAGAGGGTCAGTGAGCGAGCGCCTCTGTGGTCAGGAGGCCTTTCCTGCCACACAGGGCCCGAGCTGCTTTCTGCATAAGAGGTATCCATCTTAAGTTGGTCTGGAAGCCTCACCTCCCCAGCAGGGGCCTCCTCCAGTGGGTCCCTTCAGGAGCCTGAGCCCAAGGTGGTGCCTAGTGGCCACCTGGAGGATGCTGGGGAATCACCCCATTGACAAAGCTCCAAGAATCCCAGAGCACAAGTGTCGGGGAACTGGAAAGCAGGTTGGGGGTGGCAGGAGCACTCACCAGGGTCCGAGTAGCCTTCTCCCGGCGCCGTTGCTGCTCTGTCTTCTTCTGGTTCGGGGCCAGGCGGGTGGGCCGAGGCCAGGGCTGGTCTCCTGTGCTCTCGGGCCCCTGGCTTGACCCTGGCTCCCCTTCCCCATCCGACTCTTCTAGCAGTCCCTCACACATCTCTCGGAATGTGGACTCCTGGGGATGGAAAGAGTCAGCACGGTAAGGGCTCCTGGAGGTGGGGAGACCCCTAGGGATGGGGGAGTCAGCAGGCAAGGGAATCCAGGAGGTGGGGTGAGCCGGGGCCACTGCTGAAGGTGGAGGGAGAGGGTCAGGTTGGCAGGCAAGGTGGCTATGGAGGGGACAAGGGGACAGTCAGGGCTCACCTGGGTGGCAGCTTGGTCAGCGGTGGGCAGAGCTAACTGCCTCTCTAGCTTCTCGGCCCCCTTCTGCCGTTGCAGTTCTACTTCATGGGCTGCCAGGAGCAGAGCCTGCCATGGGGTGGGGGAAGAGAGGACAAGGCCAGTGAGGGGCTTGGTCAAGGGCCCTACCCTCCTGTCCGCCCTGTCCCCTGCCTCAACATAACCTGGTGGTCCTCAAAGGTCGGGTTGTAGGAGGCTCCAGCCGGCGTCACCTCCAGGGCAGGCACTTGGGAGGGCTTGGTGAGGAGTCGTGCAGGTCGCTGGAGAAGGACAAGGCCAGAGCATGGTGAGGGCCGCTGTCTCAAAGTCCTCTCGCTGGTTGAACTAGGACGCCAGGCTGGGGCCACAGACTGGCCCCATGCCCCTTACCCAGAGCTACCTGGGGCTCAGTAGTGTCCTGAAGGAGGCCTGTCCAGTGCCCAGGATATGACCTGGTAGGCTCTCGCCTCCCCCTGGCCTCTAACCCGGGTTGCACTGTGTTCTTTTCAGAGGGTAGAGTTCCCTGGCTGGTACTCGGCTGCAGCAGGAAGGGCTAGAGGTTCAAGCCCCATGGAGCTGGTAGCACAGCCTGACTGACCCGCTACCAGAGGTGTAGGAGTCCCGGGACGTTGGCAAAAGGCTGGCAGCATGCCCTCACGCAGAGGCACCTCAGAAGAAAGGCCTGAGAAGACAGCCACTGCCAACCCAGTGGAACTGGGGCGCACTGGTGGGTTTTCTCCCGCACAAGGGCTCCCTGGCCTGATCGTGTCCATGTCCTGAGTACCCTCACCTCCTCCCCCCATGGCCTTGACTGGTCACACGCACTCCCAGTGCCCCTTGGGCAGGGTGGCCTCGCACCTTGACGCCTTTCTTCTTAGTCTGCTCCAGGAAGAAGGTGTCCTGGCCAACCAGCGGCTTGTCCAGAGGGTCTGTGGGGACAGGAGGGGTGGTGGGGGCCGTGCAGAGAAGGAAAGGACCGTCCATTAAGCATCGCTCAGAGGGTGGATGGGTGCAGAGGGTCTGGAAGGAGGAAGAGGCTGAGGGCAGGGTGGAGAGCTCCCCGTCAAAGCACAGGGCTGTGCTGTCCGGTGGTCAGTGCACAGCCTGCACAACCGCCTGTGGTTCCCCATCCTCCCCTTGGCCCCGCCCTAAAGGGAGAGCTTGGTACTCACTGTCAGGGGCCCAGAGGTCATAGAAGGGCCGCTCAGCAGTGTCTGGGAGCCCAGGCTTGGCCTTGGCAGTGGGGGGCTGGCGGAGCCGGGCCTGGGCCTTCCGCACCTCTCGGGGCAGCTTGCCTTGCTTGGCCAGCCTCTCCCATAGCTCCTGCTTCCGCCTGAGCTTTTTGGCATTGGGGACCTGGTGGGCGAGGACACTGGGTCGGGGAGAGGCATGTGAGTCAGGCAGGGGGGGTTAGGAACCGCCAGCCATACCCAGACACTACCGCCACTCCTACTCCCTAGGACCCTCAGCTTCAGATCACGTGGGCCCTGGGTGGATGCGCCAGCACAGACTTCTGAACCCAAACCCTCCCATCTCTCCCACCCAGGGAGCCTTCCAACGCTGCCCTGCCTTGGCCATAGCACGCAGGCGCCAGTCCCATCCATCTACACCCCCAACACCACCCCCCATGGGATCAAGAAGCATTGGACTGGGGGTGAAGGGCACAAGGGGCCCCACAGCCTGGCAGGCAAACGGGGAGGGTGGGGGGCTGCCCAAATACTCACTCTTTGGGGACGGGGATCGAGGATGTGTTCTCAAGGGTGCGGTCGATCCGGAGGGGCTTTTTGAGACGCAATGACTTCTTCCCACCTTTGGCCCTCTTCTTCTTCAAGCCTGCAGCAGAAGAAGAACCAGGGCCTCAATGCCACCCAGACTAAGCGCCAGGGAGCAGTGCTGGGTCTTTGCTGATCTCATGCCAGCTCGGGCCACTTTGCTCACTGAGGATATTGGGGTTTTACTAGTCCACGGGAGTGACCCATGATAAGAACCACAGCCGTATTCTACACTGGAACCACCACAACAGGCAGAGCTGATAAGGGTGAAAGACCAGGGAATAGAACTCATGTTTCTAAGCTGTCCAGGCTTACTGGACTCAGCGGAACCTAAAGGGCTCCCAGAGACGATGGCCCCAAAGACACTTTCCCCCTGAACAGACACATCCCCAAGGCCACCTTTTAGCAAAATGATGCACTGGCTCACAAACTAAGGGATAATGCCCATGAATATGGTACCCTACACTCTACTAACAGAGTGGGAATCTAATTTGTTCTGTTCACGTTCCTCAAAACAAAACATAGAAAAAGGATGAAAGGATGCTAGGCTCTGAAGTGGATGCGGTAATAAGTGCAGTTTCCTTTATATGACTGAACGGGAGCGGACAGGCTCATCTTCCTCCCTCGGAGGGGTGGGTGACCCACTCTGCCACCAGGGCTCTGTGTCTTCTAACCACTGCGTCACAGTCCAACTCTGCTCTCTAGGGGGCTTTCCATGGCTGAGTTTCGGGGGGGAGGTGGAGATATAGAGCAGCAGGCCTTCCTTCCCAGGTGTCTCTAGGTGAGCTCCAGCCTCGGGTGAGCGGCTGAGCGTGTGACACGCTGCATCACCAGGGGGGCCCTCCTCAATGTGCCAGGGCTGTACCACATAGCATGCTAAGGGCTGCCACAGAAAACAGAGCGTGCCCGGATTCCCTTGGACTTCAGGCAGTGAAGGTGTGTCCCACCTAGGATTCCTCCTCGTTTCTGAACCCCCATTCAAGTTTGTTCTCACATGTCCTCACATGATCCCGACACCTGCCTCTTGTCTCCCTGTTACAGCAGGTCCCGGCTTTAGTTTGGGGGCAAAATAAAGCAAGCCGGTGGTAACTAGTTTCTTGCCCACGAACTGTAAAGTAGATCTTTCTGTTCTTAATAAATGAAAGGTCTCACTGGCTAACAGTTTCTTTCCTTAAAATGGGCCTGGACTTGCTCTCATTCAAACGAACAGCAGGAAGCTGGTACCTGTAGGTTCTACTCAGGTTCAGCTTTGCCTGTATCATTTCATTACTTTTTTTGTTTGTAATTTTTCAAAAGTAACACCCGTGAAGAAACAAGAGCCACTATGGGAGTAAGACACACACCCCGCCCCCATTTCCCTGCATGTTACATGTGTAGCCTAACTAGGCAAACCACACTACACGTTTAGCAGGCGCTCAAGGGGGGGGGGGTGTTCTCCCAAACAACTCACCTTTCTCCTTGGGGCCTGTGTCCACGAAGAAGAGTTTCTCGTCGGGCGCCTCTGACACCAAGCCACTGGGAGACAAAATGCAGAGCGTCAGGCTCAAGCCGCTTCCAACACAGCTGCTCACACCACGCCCCCCCCCGCCCCCCCCTCCCCTCAGTTTCAGACTTCGTGCCCAAAGGAAGCTTTCTGGGTGTTTGGGCCAGTACGGATCAGGCAGCCCCCACCTCCTCTCTGGCTCCTCAGGACCTATTGAACTATGCAACTCCTGCCACACCGCACCCCAGGAAGCAGTCTACCTTCCCAGGTCGATCTGCATAGCCCCCTCCCCCAGTGCTTCAAAGAGCAGGTCTGCAAACAAGATGACCTCCCACAGGTCACATCCTGACTTAAGGTCCTGCAGCTGCAAGCAATAAAGTAATAGATTCTCCCTTCTGTTAACTATGTATGTATGTGTTAACTATTTAACTCCCACCGCCTCTCCGACAAGCTGCTGAGTTCCCTGACTTAACTTACCTAGCTATTTGGGTCTCGGAACCGCCCAGAGGCTCCTGCCCCATCCCTTTCTCTGCTTTCCTTTTCTTCCCGGGAGTTCTTTCTCTGCCTCAACATAACCTTTCTTAACTTCTTATTGCTGACTAAGCCTCATCTCCTTCTGCGCCTCCTCTCCAACCTCTCGCTGGATCCAGGAAACTGGATGGCAACCCCACCCCCACCTTACCCTGCCGTCCTGTTTCCAGGAAAGTCATTTAAAAATGTAAAATACCTGCCTTGATTATAGAGATCTTTTAAGGTCTCTGAACAAACTCCGAGCCTCCAGGACAGACTCCTAACTCACGGCGGCCGACCATTCTGCACCTGCCAATGTTTGCGAGGCAGCCGCACCGCCCTCGGCGAGTTCCCACTCCTGACCCAAGGAGTGACCCAGCAGGGTAAAGAATAACCTCTGTGGGCTCAAAGGGCCAGAGCCACTTGAAAGATGGCGGGCTGTGCGTTTAGGGGGGCGGAGGAAGCCGGAATGGCTGCACCGCGAGAAGCCGCGCTATCAGCGTCGCGGGATTGTTTGAGAACTGAACTGAACTAATAGAGCAGCCAGAAAGGGCCGGCTGCCGCCCCCTAGGTGTCACGGAAGAACCGGGCTCCGTGGAGTTTCCAATGGCTGTGCTTTCTGGCCACCAGGTGCTCCTAACCACCTTGGGAACGCTGCACCATCGGGGCGACCCCCTCAGTTTAGCAGGGCTTTACACTAAGTCACAGCAAGGGAGAGCTGTCAGATCCAACACAGTGAACCCGGAGCCTCACATCGCTCTTCAGCGGTCACTGCGGGAGCATGGGTGGCCTAGTGGTTCCCAGCTGGGCTCTGATCTGCAGCTGCTCCGAGTTAGAAAAATGGGGCTTTCTACCCCGGCTGCGTTAGCCTCAAACACACGGGGGCAGTTCTGCTGTCCTATAGGGCATCCAATGGATGGCTGTGTGGCCTGCCAACCTTTAACCCAGTGGTTCTCCACCTTCCGAAAGCCCTTTCATACAGCTCCTCATGTGGTGGTGACCCCCTTCCCCAAAACCAAAAAGTTATTTTCGCGGCTACTTCATCACTGTCATTTTGCTACCGTGATGAAGCCGGCGACCCCTGTGAAAGGGTCTTTCGACCCCCAAAGGGGTTGCGACCCCCAGGTTGAGAACTGCTGCTTTAACCTATCCACCAAGATTCTAAAAGCAAACGCCCACTGCTGTGGACTTACGGAACAGAGACTGCCTGATTAGTGCAGTAACCCAGCTTGTTGAAAGAAATTCCTTGGTGTTTTAAACTGTCCCACTAGCAAGCGGCTCCCCCTTTTCCCCCTCCCTGCACTTGACTCTCGAAATGCCTTGTACTCCACTTGCCCAAATAGCAAGAAATGTCAACTTTCCAGTGGCACTGAATTATCACCTGCAGCTGTGTTGTTCCCCCTAGCTGCACCCCCCCATACCCAGCCAGCCTGAGAATGAATCCCTCCCCTTCAGACAGCCCTCTCCTCGGAATCATAAAACCCCTGCTTGCTTTGTTCAGGGGGACAGCCCCCTCGCAAGCCTGCTCTAATAAACGTAACATTTTTACATTCCATGGCGTGTGATTACTCTGTTGGGATTACATTACAGCAATTATATAGAGAGACAGGATATATTGCAATCGCACCGCCACCTTTGCTGGACTCCACCTGGTGGGTTTCACTGCTGATCTTTTGGTGAACCTCTACACCGCCAAGGCGCCTTCCATGGAGAAAGCAAAGAGAACACCCCCCCCCCCGCGGCCACTAAGTGAATTCTGATTGCTTGTGGTTCCGCGATGATCGGCTCCTTAGGGTCTCTGAGACCCTAAGGCTTTCTGGGGGCTGACTGCCTCATCTTTTTCCTCCCTCGTGCCACAAGTGGGTTTGAACCAACCACTGCGGGGTTAGTAGCGCGGCGCTTGACATGCTGCGCCACCAGGGTCTCGGTCTAGAAAGCCCAGTGGGGCTCTTCTGTCACGTGGGGGGCCCCACCCACCAACAACTTTCCCTCGCTTCCGTTGGGAACATGCTTAACCCAGATAGGGAAATATGCAAGATACATGCGTCAATTGCTACTTGTTTTCAAGACAATCACCAGTTTACGGGAAACTCAAAATTTCACCCCGCACGTGGTGCCTCTATTCGCTACATCTGGCAACCCCTGCCAAACCCGGCAGAGGTCCCCCCACTTCCCACCGAGCCCCCAGTCCTCCGCAGCGCGATGCTCGGCAAGGCGAGCTTACCCCCACCCTTCAGGGACAAACCCCCCAGGCCCACTGCCGCCCAACCCAGTCGTCTCCCTCATCCCGAGCCCGTGTAGGGTTCCGAGAGCCGGCACCCTTAGCCTCCTCCGCTCTCTCTCGAGCGGCGGGGGGGTGGGCACCCCGACCCAACGCGCCCTGCAGGAAAAGCGAACGCACCGCCGCCGAGTCGAGTCCGACCCACGGAGCCCCACGGGGCGGCCGGTAACCAGACTCTTCCTTCATCCCGGGGGAGGAAAGTCTCCTTTTTCTCCCGTTGAGCAGCTGCTGGTTCCGAGCCGCCCAAATGGCTACAGCCGAGTCCTGCCGAGTACGGCACACGTGGGACTCGTACGACCCTGTAGGTCCAACTGCCCGCGGGAGGGGGGGGCTGCGGGATTGTAAACCTTCACAGAACTGGGAGCCTCCCCTTCCTCCCGGGGAGCAGCTAGCCGTCTCGAACCGCTATCCTAGTAGTTAGGAGCTCAACTCAAAACCGTGCCACTAGCGTTCCGGCTTTTAGTCCACCACCACCCCCAAAAAAAGCCCCCCAGGCGCTAGAAGCCCGCGGCCTGGGCCCCGGAAGTCCCGCCCTACCTACCCGGTGGTGCGCTCCTGCAGCCGCACGTCCTCCAGGAACTGGTCCACCTCCAGCCCCAGCGGCTCCTGCGCGAGCCGCCGCCAGCCCCGCTTCTTATTTCGCGGGCCGCGCCGCCGCCGCCTCAGACCCGGATCCACCGAGGTGGGCCTGAGCCCCAGGAAGCCGGAATCGGCAGCGCTCTTGGAACGCGCCCGGCTACCAGCGGCACCACCTGGCGCGGCCATCTTGTCAAAGGCAGAGCCCAGCCGCGCGCGCCCCGACATCCGGTTGGGGGCGTGCGCGCGCAGATCGCCCGCCCACTTCCGTGACGCATTTCCGGAGGGCGCCATATTGGTAAAGTGACGAGGGCAGCGTGGGAGCAGGAAGGCTGTCTTCCTGGTGAAGGATGACTGACCCCTCCCCATTTGTCCCACGGGATCTGCAGGTGCTTCGCAGCCCCAGGTTGGAGGACTCGACTCTCGCTCTACGCAAAACACCTTTCCTGGCGGCCTTTTCTCTTCGCTCCTAGAATAGATATTGGCTTTATTCCTTTTTGTGATCATTATATATTTTCACCCTTCAGGTCTGGAACTGAATCGCTTCTGCGCTCAACTTTCAGATGAACAAGAGAGTCGCTGTGAGGATATCCTCCTAGGCTGTGAGGATAACAGAGAGAGAAGGTGAACGAAGGAGACTTGGTGGCGCGATGGTTAAGTACTCCAAACAGAAAGGTTGGTGGTGCGGATCCGCCCCTCTTCGAGGCAAAGATCTGTCCACCTGCTTCCGTAGACGCCAGCCTTGGAAAGAAGCCCTAGGGAAGCAATTCTCTGTCCCTTTGGACCCACGCCACCCACGACTGGGTTGCTTTTTAAATACAAGATGAACACTAACGTGGGCTTGCTTCTAGGGAGATCCGCACTCCATAGGTAAATTAACCAGGACATCGAAAGGGCAGCATTTGCCTAGGGATAGAGCTCAGAAGGCGGAAGGGGGTCGAAAAGAAGGATGGACAACTCTTACTGCTAGGATTGGATTGAAGTGACAACTTTGTTTTTTAAAAAGGGCGAATGGAAATGGTTAACACCGGGAGGAAGTGGAAAGAGTGCTCTTACGTACTGGGAACCGCAAACCAGGTCATGAAACAAAAAAATGTGGATGAACTGTTGAATGGGAGTGCAATTTGTTCAGTAAACTTTCACCCCAATCACAATAAAAGACTTTAAAAATTTTTTTCTTTTTACTCTACAATGTTCATTGTTTTAGAAAAATCCGATTCAAAGGAGCCCCAAGTAGCTTAGTGGTTGCATGTTGGACGGCTAACTGAAAGTCTAGCGGTTTGAAACCACCAGCCCTCTTTGGGGGAAAAAGGAGGCTTTCCAGTCCCATAAAGAGTTACAGTCTTAGGGAGAACAGATCTCGGGGATCTATATGTAACCTCCTCTCTGGGGAATGGGCAACAGGAAGGTGGGTGAGGGGAGACTCCGGGCAGTGTAAGAGAAAATAATAATTTATAAATTATTAAGGGTTCATGAGGGAGGGAGGGAGCAGGTAGGGAAGGGGAGGGAAAAAGAAAATGAGCTGATTCCAGGAACCCAAGTGGAAGGCGAATTTTGAGAATGACGAGGGCAACGAATGTATAAGGGTTCTATACTCAATTGATGTATATGTGGATTGTGATAAGAGTTGTATGAGCCCCAATAAAATGGTTTATTAAAAAAAAAAGTTATAGTGTTGACAGCCACGTGGGTAGTTCTGCCCTTTCCTGTAGGGTTGCTGTGAGCCAGAATCAACTGGCTGGCAGTGAATCTATATCGTTTAAAAAAAGCAACCCTGTTGGCACGTCGAGGGAAATCAGAACCCTCGGTTGCAGATGAAGCGCAAGCCCCTTCCAATCTTGGAACGTTTGGCTTTGTTCCAATCTTAGATGTCAAAGAATGTTAGGAATGCTCAGGTTGGCAACACAGAACCTTCTATTCAAGTGATATTAGGAATGTTTGCTATGAGAACCCCAAAAGTATAGACCATCGTGAATCTTGGGGGAAAAAAACCCGGTATCTTGCCCCAGGGCCGTTTGCTGTGAAGTGGGAGTATACTGTTACATTTACCTCAAATCAGGAACCCTGGCCTGATAGCACCAAAGGTAAGGGCTTGGCTGCAATGGATGGCGGTTCTGATCCGCCCAGCAGTGCCTTGGGAGAAAGATCTAGATGGCCGATAAAGGAGGCAGTATTGTTTTGTCATCGAAATAGTAGCTATTGTTACTGCCTGACCAACCACCACCCCGCTCGGAATTCATGTTTGAATCAACTTATCGTCGCTATTTACAAATAAGGAAGCTCAGAGGCCCTTGGGCCCAGGCAACCGTCCAAAGGGATCCAGGGCCTCAAGAAGGCCAGTCCTCGACTCCTAAAGGAAAGGGGCACGGAGACCCAAGGCGCCACGAGAGGGTCCCACTGCAGAGGCTGCGGAATCCCTGGAAAGGCCCTGGGCCTGGAGAGAGGGAAGACGGCCCAGCGACCGACCTGTCCTGCTCCCGATGTCCGCCAGGCGGCGACGGGGCCCGCGGACCGGCCGGGCTTGGGGCAGCCCGCGGGCCCCGCCCTGGGTGTGGCTGCGCGCGCTGGGCGCCGCCTGCCAGGGAAGGTGCCCGCGCGAGGGCGATCCCACAGTAGTCCCTGAGCCAGGGATGCGCGCTCCCGCCCAGAGGCGCCCGCTGGTCCAGGCGGTGTGCATCCGCGGCGCCGTGCCCAGCGGGTGGGCGGCAGAGGGACAGGCGCGCGCCCGGGTGGCACTTGGTGCCCTCGCGCGCTCTTCTGCGCGCGCACAGCCTCCTGCGCGGACCTCGGTTCCCAGGCCCGGGCGCCGGTGGAGGGAGGGAGGGAGGGCTGTCCCGCCGGGAGCGCCTCTGAGCAACTTCTCTTCGGAAACTATGTCGGTCTGGCCCCCAGCCCAGGCTTGAGTCATCAGGCACGACTGCACTGAGTCACGGCCTCCACCCCTGCGCTGAGATCTTGGAGGGGAGCCCCTCCGGCCCCCACTTGCTCAGGGCTTTCCTTCCCGGGGAGGCGGGGCGCGTCCCCGCTACAGCCCTCCCCAAGACCGTCGGGCTCAGACGTGGGAGGAACACGGCTTTATTCACTGTGGGGCTGCAATTCGTTGAGAGGCCCCTCCTGGGCATGGGGAGTGAGGGTCCCGGTGGCTGTGTGAGTCCGTGAGCAAGCTGGGCTCACTGGTCGGTCCCTGGAGGCCCCGTCCCCACCTCCACCCCCACCCCCGTTGGAGCACCAGAAGGTGGGGAAGGCAGGAAAAAGCGTGGTGGGGGCCGAGCTCCCTCTAGGGAGGGGCGGGCTGTAGCACCGAGAAACCCCACCCCGCTTGGCAGTCCAGAAAGGAGGTGACCGATCTACCAACAGCCTAGTAGATCTTATAAGGCTCTGCTTAAATACGGACTGACGTCGGAGCCCCCAAAGACTGCGTCCCAGCAGCTAAAGGGGAGAGTAGGGGGTACCCTTACCCCCCCCTGAAACAGCTTGGGGGTGTAGCTCCAAGCCAGGTGGATAAGGGGACTCATTGGGGCCGGGAAGCCCAGTGGAGGGAAGACGACAATCTAGGGAAATGGGTGTGGCCAGGCTCGGATTGGGGGGGGGAGGGGGGCAGGTTCTTTGCCTGGCTGGACTGGAGGAAATGGGTGAGGTGGTTGCGGGCAGGGGGCTTACCTGTTAGTCATTTCAACCAAGTGGCCGCTCAAGGGCAGGAGGGACAAGTGGGTCTTCTCAGGTTAGGATGCTGTGTGGGTGCGCTTGGAGACGCCTGCCTGTGTGTGGCTGCCGGTCAGTTCCAGCAGTAGACATAGGTGTGTTTTGTTCTCTGCTCCGACACCCAGCACGCGGAAGAGAGTCAGGCACGCAGTAGGTGCTCAATAAATACTTGAATGCATGCGGAATGAATGCCTGGGTGTCTCCGTGTGTGTGTGGGAGGGGGGTACGATGTGCCTAAGTGTACGTGAGGATGGCGGTGTAAGGAAAAATTGGAAGGGTGAGCAAACACCTTGCCCTTCCCGTGGTCCCCACTAAATGTGAGGACCCCGACCTGCATCTGGCAGTGGGGGAGACCCCCTGGTCCTTACAGCAGATGGGGGTGGGGAGGTGGGGGGGGGCATGTGGGCCAGGGAAGAAGGCTTGCGTGCAGCTGACCATAGCTGGGGGGCCACAGCGAGGCAGGAGGAAGGCCAGTGGGGGTTGGGGGGGGCGCTCACTCCGCGGAGCCCTTGTGGCGCCGCTTGGAGGGCGGCACGAGGCGACGGGGCAGATTGGCGGGCAGCCCGTGGCCCTCAAGCTTGGTCTCGATGAGGTGGCTGGCCAGGGCGAACTCCTCGTCGTCCAGCATGCCATCTCGGTCGACGTCACTCAGCTTCCAGATGCGGCCCAGCACGGAGTTGGGCAGCTTGGTGCCCACCATCCAGGTCTTGGCCTTGGTGCCGCTCAGCTTGCCATCGGCCGGCGCCAGGTTGTAGAAGATCTCGTCGTACTTGGACTTGTCCTTGGTCACCACCCACTCGGCCTCGTCTTCATCCTCGCCCTCCTCGCCGTCCTCCAGGGCCTCGTCGGGCCCCCGCTCCACAAAGGGGCCCATGTGGGTGCCCTCGAAGGCGCCTCCGTGCACGCGCGCCTCCGTGCTCTCCAGCTCCTCCTGCCGCAGCAGAGGCATGAGCTTGGCGATGTCGTTGGTCATCATGTCGTCCAGCGCCTCGAGCAGCTTTGGCTTCAGCGAGTGGAACTTGGTAAAGTCGTGCACCATCAGTAGCTCCTGGTGGGATGGAGTGGGGAGCAGCAAAGAGTCAGGGGCAGGGGGGAGAGCAGCAAAGGGGCATTGGGAGGGGGGAGCATCAAAGAGTCAGGGGGTGGGTTGGGGGGCACCATGGCGCCTGGACCCCCGGGTAAACTCCAGGGGCGCTCCTTCTCAACAGCTGCAGAAGCATGGGACCACCTGAGAGCTGACATGCACTGGGAAAAGCCTGGGGGCATGATGCAGGAGGGTTCTTGGGCGGGATTCCCCAAGGAGCCCTGGGGTGTAGTGGTTAAGAGTTGGGCTGCTAACCCTAACAGCAGCAGTTCAAAACCACCAGCCACCTCGCAGGCGAAAAATGGGGCTTCCTACTCCCATAATGAGTGATAGTTGTAGAAACTCACATTGGGATGGGGCGATTCTATCCTGTTCTATAGGGTCCCAAAGAATCGGCATTCATTAAAAATATCTTTTTTTAAATCAGCATTGACTTGATCGCAGTGAGGTTTCGGTGGGTCGGGGTGGAACCCTCAGGAGCCCTAGGGGCATGACGGGCTCTGAAGCCAGCAGTTTGGGCCAACCAGGTGCTCCAGCACAGACTTACAGCCTTGACTTAGAATCAGCCTAAATGAGGTGGCTATGTGTGGGAGGCAACACCACAGCTGTGGGCAACCGAAAGGCGAAGGACCTCACCCTGGTGGCGCCGTGCATTAGACTCCAGGAGAGAAAGACAGGGCGGCCTGTTCTGCGCAGTGCCCCTCTCAGAAACCCTTGGGAGCAGTTCTCTGTCCTGGAGGGTCGCGATGAGTTAGCGTTGACTTGATGGCAGTTGGCGGGCACTTTCTACCCCCCTAGTCTTCAAATTGCTTCTGACTCACAGTGACCTACACGGTAGACCTGCCCCATGGGGGGTTCTCGACTAAGATGTTTCTGTTAGCAGATTGCCTGGCCTTTCTTCTGTGGTACATCTGGGTGGGCTTGAGCCTCAAGCGTGTAGATTGGTAGTCAAGGGCCAAGCACTCGTACCATCCGTGCCCACACCAGTTCATCCGAAGGAAGAGGTGAATATTTGCCGCTTTAGTGCCCATTCCAAAGCTAGATCCTACTGTGGCACCCGCTTTCCAGATGAAGAAACGGAAGCTCGGAGAAGACCAGCTGCTTATCCATCCTCACAGAGCTAGAAGTGGCTGGGGCAGAATTCACTCTCCCATGATCTCTCTGCATCACGGGCTGGAACTTTCTCAGGCGCAGAAGTTACAGATTTGACGTATGAACGCTTCTCAGCCTGATAGCAGAGGCCTGGCCCCTGTGCCTGAAACCCAGCTGGGTCTCTGGCTCTGATGATATTTCCAACAGGAGGCCACATCTAACACCTCCCCGCAACACACAGGGAGCCTTCCAAGGTCTCCCGCCCCCTCCAAATATCCATTGGTACCTTCTTCCTTTGTACACAAATCCCTGAACATTGCCAGGGCACCAGCTCCCTGAGAAAGACTACATTTCCCAGTGTTCCTTGCAGCCAGTCAGGTGGCCACGTTCTGGTCAATAGGCTATAAGCACAAGCCCATGGGGCCATTCAAGACAACGTGGCCTGCTCAATACTGAAGCCACTAGCTTCATTTAGCTGCTTTCGTTGCGTGAATTAAAATTAATTAAAACTAAATAAAGTTTAAGCTTCAGAAGCGCAGAGCTCAGAAGCCACTTGTGGCAGTTGCTGGCATACTCCACGCTGATGGAACTAAACACTGCCTGGTCCTGCGCCTCCCCAGGTTCATGACCAGTCCTCTCATTGAATTTTGCAATCCGCGAGGTTTTCACTGGCTGATTTTACGATGTAGATTGCCAGGCCGTTCTTCCTAGTCTGTCTTAGTCTGGAAGCTCCCCTGAAACCCGCTCAAGCTTTGTACTAACAACACAGGCTTCCAGTGACAGATGGGCCCTGACTGGCCATGGAGTTGGGGTCCCCCACATGGAGAGTGAGTATCCTCCCACTGAGCCATCAAGGCTTGCCCTATTGGTCAATGCAACGTAGACTATTTCCATCCCTGTGAAAAAGTACAATTGAACAACCCCGTTCAAAGTCCCCTTCAAGAGAGGGGCATCCCCTTTCCTCTTCTCCCCTCCTCCTCCCTCTTCTTGCTGGCTGGGATTCCGATGCCAGGGCTGGAATTTCCACAGCCATTTCGCTCGGTGAGGTGTTTCTAAGACCAAAGGGCAGAGATGGAGAAATACTCCTGGAGGACCTTCCGGGACTTTGGTGAGCGAGAAAAGTCACCCTCCATCGTCATGATGCCAGTCGCCACCCACCCAACACTAACACCCTGGCGACGCCAAGCGTGTCGGAGTCATGCTGTGTCCCCTGGAGGATTTTTCAGTGGCTGTGACCTCTCTGATATGGATCGCCAGGTCTTTGTGCTGAGGGTCTTTCAGGGGAACTCAAACCAGCGACCTTCGTCACAATGCTCCAACTGCAAAACTGTGTGTGCTACCCGGTTATTTGGGGGTTTCCCTCCATATGCTTAAGGAGCCCTGGTGGCACGGTGGTTAAGCAATCCACGAATAACCAGAAAGGCCCATGGTTAGAACGCATCAGCTCCCCCAGGAGAGGAAGCATGTGGCAGCCAGCTCCCTTCATGGTTGGAAACCCACAGGGGCAGTTCTGCTCCGCCCTATGGGGGTCTTGAATCAAGGCAACAGCAGTGGATTGGTTTGGGGAGTGGGGTATTTCTGTTTGTTTTTCTTCATTCGGTTATCCTCATTCACAAAGCCCCACCCCTCCAATGGCCCAAAGACAGGCTTTCTAGAATCTCCTGCTCCGCCGGTCAGCTTCCCAGGTCCCCCAGTCTGACGCTCGCAGAAGCCCTGGGCCCGGTGCTCCCGCCCGCCCCCTGCTGAGCACGCTCGCACCTGCATCTTCTGGCAGTCAGGGAAGTCGCCCGGGGAGATGTGATGCTCGAGTTGAATCTTAGCGAAGATGACAGGCAACTTGAGGATGAGCTGCTTCTTCTTGTTTTCCTTCCCAAACACGGACGGCATCTCCTTCTTCAGGTAGCTGATGATGTACGCGTGAACCTGGGACGGGGAGGAAGAGGGGGTGAGTCCTCACCTGAGCCTGCTGCAGACACACTGGAGGGGCTTATGCCCCACAGAGCCCCCTCGCCGGGTGCATGGATACCCCGACACGCCCATAAAACAAAACCACCTGTTTTGAGATCCAAATGTAACCCCTACCTTTACCTCTCACCCCCACCCCTACTCCATCGTCAGGCGCAGTTCGTGGCTGAGTGGTTCCGCGTAAGGTCAGCGGTTGGAAACCACCAGCAGGTCGGTGGGAGAAAGATGAGACTTTCTACTCCCATAAAGAGTTAAGGTCTCAGAAACCCGTGTGCGTTTGCCCACCTGACCGAGCAAATGGCCTTGATCGATCACAAAGAAGGGCCAGAGGCCACACCCGTCCAGCTTGGTCGATTGCACCAACCGTGGGGTTTAATCACCAGGAGGGGTTGGCTGAGTAGGGCCCCGCACGCTTCCAGCGGTCATGCATTGGGCTGCTCCCCGCAAGGTCAGCAGTTCAAAACCACTAGCCCGCTCCTTGGGAGAAAGGGCTTTCTGGTCTCACAAGAAATTCCACTTGTAATTCCAGAACAGCTCCTGGTTTGTCCGTTATCTGTAAGGACGCTCCTTGAGACGTGGTTTCGCAGCAAGGGCGCTGGGGGGTGGGGGGTGGCTTGAACAGCAGGCCTTGCGGTTGGCTGCCCAGCGCTTCATCTCTGCGCCACCAGGGCTCCTCCTCATAACAACACCTCCCCACACACACAAAAAAAAGCCTCCTACGGCGCAAGTTCTACTCGGCCAAACCTGGGTAGGGGACGGGTGGGGGCCCACGAGTGGGGAGCCAACATTACAGCAACTTCTGCACACGGTGAGAGGGGACACTGAGGCCACCTCCTGCCCGGTGTCCCCGCCCGGTGTCCCGTCCTTCCCCGCCACTCCCCGTGTCGCCTGGGCTAAGTGATCTCGGCAGCTCCGGGCTTCAAACGGTCCCCCACGGCGCCGCCCCTTCCACTCCCCATCAGACATACCAGCCCAGGCCTGCCCGGGGAGCAGAACACATCGCCCGCATTCCTGACACCTCCAGGGTGTGCCACCCTGCCCGGAATTCGGGCCCGGCCCTCCCATGATGGGGGTTACATTTGACCCGTCCCGCCCAGTCTGAGCACCTGGCAACCTCCGCGCGCGCCGGGAGCAGAGCTCTGCTCTCGCGAGACTCATCCCAGCGGCTGCGCTCTTTCGGAGCGGGTCCCTGGGCCTCCGCAAAAGCTTGCTCTCGGCCATGAACCTAAGAGTAACCGGTTCGAAGCCACCCCGCGGTGCCACGGCCGGAAGTGGAGCCGGGCGACCTGCTTCCGGAAAGATGAAATCAACCCACCGGAACGGCGCCCCCTGCTGGCGACCCCTCAGCAAAAGCTTGCTCTCGGCCACGAACCTAAGAGTGGCCGGTTCGAAGCCACCCCGCGGTGCCACGGCCGGAAGTGGAGCCGGGCGACCTGCTTCCGGAAAGATGAAATCAACCCACTGGAACCGCGCCCCCTGCTGGCGACCCCGAGCGTCGACCCGGAAGAACCGCCCCGCGGGTGTTCTTGGTGGTCCCTTTGGCCGAAGATCTGCCCGGCCTTTCTTCCGGGGTGTCTCCGGGTGGGTGTGAACTGCTAACCCTTTCAGTTGGCCAACTCTTAACCGTTCGTACTGCCCAGGGATTTGGCTTAAGCTCAATAGTCAGAAAGAAAGAAAGAAACCAAACAAACCTGTTTCCATGGAGTTATTGCCAACCTGTTGCCACCCCATTTGGTACAGAGTAGAACTGCCCCGCTGGGCTTTTCTCAGGCTATAATCTTTCTAGAAGCAGAGTGCAGGGATTTTTCCAGCCAAAGGGCTGGGGGGGGGGTGGAGGGGGCTCAAATCCAAGGAGCCAAGTGCTTCACCACTACACCACCAGGATTCCCAGCCCCCCCCCCCACATGATTTCAATGATTTACTTAATAGGTTTTTAAGAGCTACATATTAGAGGCAAAAATACGTCAATTCAGTGATACCAAGTATTAACATTGTGAGCATTAAGATGCTTTGGTTAAACTTTTCCCCCCTTCTTGCTATACCGAATTTTATTTCTTTTTTTTTTTTGTACCGAATTTTATTTCATCTCAATCCATCTCTTTACTTTTTTTAAAATCCTTTTATTGGGCAGGATTCCTTTTTAACAATAGACACTCACTGCTGGCCAGTTGAATCTAGCTCGTGGGCACCGTGAAGGAAAGGGTAGAACTACTGCCGTGAGTGTCCAAGATTGTAATTCTTTATGGGACTGGAAAGCCTCCTTTTTCTGCCAAGGAGGGCTGGTGCTTTTGAACTGCTAATCTTTCGATTAGCCGTCCAGCAGGTAACCACGAAGCCACCGGGGCTCCTCAGGCTCAGGTATGATTTGCCTCTTTCCCCTCACTTTCCACCAGAGTGGTGTTGGACGGAAGGAACAAACGTGACAAGGACAACAAACAAGACCGGGGAGCCAAGATCCGAACCTACTGACTTGGAGGGAGCCAGACACTCCAGACGTTTCTCTCTCTCTCTCTCTCTCTCTCTCTCTCTCTCTCACACACACACACACACACACACACACACACACACACACACACAACCAGCTGTGAGTTGGAGATTGGAACCCAAGATCCGAATCTACTGACCTCCCACGAGCCAGACACTCCAGACGTTACACACACACACACACAACCAGGTGTGAGCTGGAGATTGGAACCCTGGTGGTGGAGTGAGTCAAAAAGTGTTAAGTCTGCTGACCCAAAAGTTGGTGGTTCAAACCCTCCATCCTCTCCAAAGGGAGAAAGATGAGACCGTGGGTTTCCCTGATGATTTATAGCCGCAGAAATGCTAGGGAGCAGGTCTGTGTCCTGTGGGGTCACAGTGAGTGGGAATCAACTCCACGGTGGGGGGTTGGGTTTGGTTTCTGAGCGGTACCAGGAGTCAACGAGCTGGGCTATTAAATGAAAGGGTAGCATGGAAAAGCCGGCGGAGCTCAGTTCCAGTCTGAGATGTGGGGGGCGATGGGCACCGAGCCCCGGGAAACGGAGGCTGAGTCGATACATGGCTAAGGCTTATCTCTAGCTTCGCTTCTAATACGGAGGCTGTTTTAAATCCAGCCAGACACGAGGCACTTGGGAATACATGATCATTTTTAAAGCATGCGATGGAGACCCCCCCCTGTCCGGTAAGCATTGATGCTTAGCTGTTTGGACTTCCAGATTGACCCGGAAACCAGACAGCGTGCTCAACCTTTGCACCACCAGGGCTCCTGATCGCATTCGATACATGATCAACACCGCGCTTGTTTTTATGTCCATTTCCCCCCGAGAATGCAATTCTATGAGAAGACGACTCTTTGCGCCCCGCTGTCTCCCCTGCATGGTCACTGAAGGTGCTGAGCTTGGCGGAAGGCTCAGCCATTTGGGATTCTTTCTTGGCTTCAAAGCCCTGAGAACTAACTGCCATCAGCGCTGACTGAGAGCAACGAAGAGGACACCAGGCGTGTCAGAGCTCCAGGCTGATGTTTTCTATAGTGCCAGGCCTTTCTTTCGATGCACACGCGTCTGGGTTCAAACCAGCACTGTTTAAACTAGCAGCCCTGGACCCTGCACCCTTAACTTTCCACCCTGGGACCCCTCAACAAACACGACAGCCTCGCAGAAGCACTCCTCTAGGAAGCTCTCACGTCGACGATGGGCAGAGTTAGACGGGGAAACTGAGGCACCAAACGCCCTGGAAGATAAGAGGGCGTGCGTGGGCCACCGAGCCGTGACCAGATCAAGTGTGGAAGAGTTGTAAGTGCAAGCGTTGAGTGGGAGAAGGGGCCAGGTCACAGTGGACCCCGGCTGCCACGCCCAGAACGCCCGTGTCCCAGGAGGGCGGGGTAGGGGGGGCCAGGGGGGGAGGCATAGGCAGCGGAAGAGGCAATGACCAGTAGGTCTGGGAGGTCCAGGAGGGAAGGGGCGTGGCCCTGCGGGTGGGTGGGGTCTGAGGAACTAGCCAATGAGGTGAGGAGTCAGGGCCCGTGGGCGGTCCCTGGGGGGACCCCTGAAGAGGGGAGGCGCAGGGCGCAGTGGTAATGACTTTTCCAGGGAGGAAGCAGGGGAAGGTGCCAGGAAGAGATAAGAGGGCAGGGCGGATTGGGCTGGGGGCCCGGACTCAGAGCTTGTTCAGATTTCCGGAGCCAGCCTCCTGCCTGGCGGGGGCTCCAGGTGTCTGGGCGACCCCGCCTCTCTGCTCCCAGGCCCTGAGCTCACCGAGAAAAGGAGGTGGGGGAAAGATGGAGAGAGAGACAGAGATAAGGAGAGAGACTTGGAGGGCGAGAGTCAGAGAGGAGAGCGGAGAAAGGACCTCCAGAGCAGAGTGAATTCCAACTGCCCTGCCTCACAGGCTTTCCCTTCCCAAGGGACATTCCAAGGAGGGGGTGTGGAGGGGGGCACTGACTCACCCCCTCTCAATTGCTCCTTAAGCCAACACCTCGGGCTCCTCCACGCTCAAGAACCTCCTGGGCCTCTCTGCCTGCCCAGCCCTCAGCCCCACCTCCTCCCTGCCACCCTCCTGAGCTCCCACCTAATCCCCAGACCCTGTCCTGGACCAGAAGCCTCCCTGCTCCCAGTTATCCTCGCTGCCCTCTCACCCTCACCCCACCCCACCCCCAGCCTCCTGAATCTACCTCCAATCTTGCCCTCTCTAGTCCACCCTCCAAAAAAGTGGTTAGAACCTGTCCCTGCCTCTCCCTTGTTCTAAACCCTTCCATGGTTCCCCAGTACCCTCAAGTACTGCCCACCAGTTTGGGGTGACTCACCCCCACCCAAGTCGAGTCAATAACAAAACCAAGCCTCACCCCCGATTGCTCATGGGCAGTGGTCTCCCCTCCCTCCCACGAATTGGCTGGTCTCACTGCCTAGCCCCTTCCTCATCCTCCTCATCCTCTAGTTGGCCCTCCAGACACCTTCCCTTCCCGGAAGCCCTCCCTGACTCCCCTGGACTTCCCTGACCAGGCTGGGCCATCCCTATCCAGGGACAGGCTAGTTTCCTCCCCTGGACTGGAGGTCCCCACAGGGTGTCTCAGTCACTGCCATGTCTCCAGCAGCACCCAGCACAGGACCAGGTAGGGAGGAGGATTTGCTGAACGTCAGTGCTGGCTGGCTGCTATTCATCCATTCAGTAGTTACCTAGCACCTTCTCTGTGCCCAGGAGCCCTGGTGGCATCTTGGCTTCTTGGGAGAAAACACAAGGCTTTCTACTACCCTAAAGAGGCACAGTCTTGGAAACCCACAGGGGCAATTGGACCCTGCCCTCCAGGGTCACTATGAGTGGGATGTGCTGGATGACAGTGAGGTTGTTTGCTTTGTTGCTGCCTTTTTCCTCTGTGTCACGCACTCTTGCAGGTGCAGAGGAAACAGTAAGGATCGAGGCAGACAAAGGGCCCTCTGGGGGTTGGACAGAGAAGGTGATCACAGGTATGGTAGTCACCTGATCTGGTGTCAATTGAAGGATTAAGAGTGTAGGGGTGGAGGCTAGGCTGTCAATCTGGAGATAGCCAAGGAGACTTCTGTGTGGGCGTGGCCTTCTCCTGAGAATTCTGAGAAATCTGTTACTTCCTTCTTGGAGGCAAGAGACACTTATCTCTCTCGGTTCATTCCCTTGGAGACTCACTACTGACAAGGTTGACTTCCTGTGAGATATCCCTGAGGAGATGCCACATGGACCTACCCTGATGCAGCCCTGGGTGCTGGAATGGCCACGTGGAGACCCCTGCCAGCGCTGAGATGCTTCTACCACCAAAGACTTTCCACCCACTGGCCTGTGATCTTCTACATTCGGCGTCATTGCATGTTTTGTGAGTCTGAAGAGGACTTTATAGATTGCTGTCAGGCAGATGAGCTAATATCGGACTTATGGTCTTGGACTGGACTGGGCTGGGATGATTTCTCCATGTTCAATTCCTCTTGAAAATAAACCTCTCCCTTATACACATATGTGTGTCCATGGATTTGTTTCTCTAGTCTACCCAGACTGACACAGCACGGATGACGATGAGGAAGAAAATGGAATGGGGCGAGGGGCGGGAGGGCAGCTAGGCCCGGTGAGGGTGTTTGGAAGGAAGATGTGACTGTGTTCTCCTGTGTAGACCCACAGCCTCTGAAACTCTATGGGACGGTCCTGCTTGGCCCTATAGGACAGTCCAACCCAACCCTCATGGCCAGCCAGTTGATGCCACCTCACAGCGACTCTACAGGACAGGGTAGAACTGCCCCTGTGGGTTTCCGAGACTGTAACTCTTTATGGGAGCAGAAAGCCTCATCTTTCTCCCAAGGAGTTGTCTGGTGGTTTTGAACTGCCGACCTTGCGGTGAGCAGCACAACGCTCCTTCTGCAGGATGGTCAGGAGTCAGCATGGACGCGCTGACAGGTGGTGGGAGAGGGTGATAGTCATAAGAGCTGCGAGTGGATGGAGGAGAGAGACCTCCCCGGGATACCGACATCTAAGTGATGAATGATTGAAGGAGATGAGGAATGAGCCAGAGCTGGCGCAGGAGCTGAGGAAGGTTCCAAGAGTGGGAGAGCGGCACATGCAAAGGTCCTGAGGCAGGAGTGAATTTATGTACTGGGCACAGCGCCCAGGCCTGCGTGAGCAAGAATCGAGTCCATTCTGACTCGGAGCACCTCTCCAGGGCAGCGTTAGGGCTGTCCTGAACGGTTTCCAAGGCAGCCGATTGCCCAGGTGATCTGCTTTGTGATTGGTCCCAACCTCGACGACCCTAAGGAGCACAGTTCGAGGCTGCCAGGAAATCAATCCATGATTTGTAGGTGCGACTGCCAGGCCTTTCTTCCTGGGCACCTTAGCCGGGCTCCAAGGGACCCACTTTTCCACCACCTTTGGATGATGCCCTGCCGTAGCGGAGCACAAACTGTGCCCCTCCAACCTATCCGCCCACCCACCCATCCAGTGCCCTCAAGTCAGTTCGGACTCATAGTGACCCTGTAAGACTGCCCCTGTGGGTTCCCAAGACCCTAACTCTTTAGGGTGGTAGAAAGCCTCATCTGTCTCTCCGGAAGCAGCGGGTGGTTTTGAACTCCTGGCTTTGTGCTCAGCGCCCAACGCACAGCCCGCTCCGTCACGCATCCACGCAGGCCTCCAACGCAAGGGGCGGAGAGAAGACCCCGCAGGCCCCGCCCCGCCACCCCCGGGACCAATAACATCCCGCCCGCCGGGCTGTGGGCGTGCCCGGCGCTGGCCCCGCCCCCGGAGGCGTGCCCGCCGCTCACCCGCACCAGCCGGGCGCGCTTCACCAGGTCGTTGAGCTTGCGCAGGGCGGCGTGGCGCGGCAGGCCCTGGATGTCCTGGAAGAGGTCCTGTTCCTCCAACTCGAAGAGCTGCCGGTTGTCCGGCACGAGCAGCGGCTGGGACCAGAAGGAGCCGATGTAGACGCGCAGGACCTCGGGCGTGCCCACCACCTTGCCCAGCGCCCACATGAGCGCCCCGTAGACGCGCATCAGCTGCTGCGTCTCCACCATGTCGGCCTTGTTGAGCACCACGCGGATCTTGTCCTCGTGGCCCCGCAGGGCGCCGATGGCCTCCGAGAACTCGTCGGAGATCTCCAGCTTGTGGGCGTCGAACAGCAGGATGATGAGGTCCACGCGCTCGGCGAACCAGCGCAGCACGGCCGGGAAATCATAGCCTGCGGGGCGGGGAGCACACAGGGGGTTAGGGAGCCGCCCAAGCCCCGCCCCCAGCCCGTCCCAGCGGGCATCACCCGCCCCCCCCGGACTGACCACCTCTGCACCGGACGGATGGTCAGGGTGTTCACTGTTTTCTACACGAAAACGGCCCAGGTTCCGAGTGTGCCCCACTGCCCTGGCCGAGACACCCCCCCCCGAATGTCCCCACCCCCCCAGCTCTTGAAACCATCTTGGCTAGGGAAGGGGGGGGCCAGCCCCCAGCCTTCCCCTTTTCCATTCTCTCATCCTTATTCAGCAGATAGGAGCGGTGTGTGATGGATGGTCGGAAGTGGCCCCTGGACAAACCAAATAAGACCCGTTGCTGGGCATTGGAACTGACTCCTAATGACCCTATGAGACAGCCTAGAACTGCCCATGAGGCTCTCTCTGTATATCTGTATAAATAGATATTTAATACATATACATAACATGATTATATATGATTTCATCATATGTCGATGTATTTCTATATCATATGCAATATAAAATTAAGTAAAATCATATATAAAATGTGCGTATTTTTCCACTGCCATACTGATTCATAGGGACCTGATAACTTCACGGGAGTGAAAAGCCCTGTTGTTTGCCCAAGGGGTGGCTGGTGGTTTTGAACTGTCGACTACGCAGTCTAACTTGTAACCACTGCACCACCAGGGCTCCTAATCTCTTCTCCATACATATATCATTTTAATAGAGTTCCATGGTATTATATTTCAAATATAATGTTGTTGAGACTATACCCAGCCAGACATACACCCCTTCAGCAGTTTCTATATGTGATCTTCAGGGACATCGACCCCCTTCGAATTGTGCGCCCCTCCCCACCCTCCTTTGAACTGTTCCCCTTCCGTTCATGCACATTCACACACACGGCCGCGAAGAGTCAAGGCGATCGCTCATCATTACCCAAGCTGACTGCCATAACTTTCTCCCAGAGTGCCTTATCGGTTCGAACCACCAGTTCACAGTCGATCACTTAACCAGTGGGCCACCGGGTTTCCTAAGAGGTCCTCAGAGCAAGAATGAAAAACAAACCCACTGACATTGAGTCAATTCCAGCTTACAGGGACCCTGAATTACCAAGCCAAACTCACTGCCCTCCAGTCGAATTCTGACCCATGACCCTCCCTCAATGCAAGAACATTTTGTTCTAACAACCTGGCATTCTGTGATGCTCACCCTCCTGGCACAATCGCTGAAAATAAAGTGGGTGTATAAGCAAACGTGGCAAAGAAAGCTGTTGGTGCCCGGCTATCAAAAGATAAAGCATCTGGGATCTTAAAGGCTTGAAGTTAAACAAGTAGCCATCTAACTCAGAAGCAACAAGCCCATGTGGAAGAAGCACCACCAGCCTGTGCAATCATGAGGTGTCAACGGGATTGGTTAACAGGCATCAGAAGACCCAAACCAACCAAACAAAAACCATATTGTTGAGATCAAGCGGGGTTGTAGCAGAAACCCAAAGCCCATCTGTAGCCAGTGGGACATCCCCTCACAGAGGGGTCACAGGGAAGAGATGAGTCAACCAGGGCGCAGTAAAGCACCGATAAAACACACATTATTCCTCTGATTCCTTGAGGCTTCCTCACCCCCCACTATCAGGACCCCAGTCCTGCCTTTCACTGCGGGTTAGACTAGAGCATGTACACGGGGACAGATTTAAGCCCCCAACACATGGAATCCAGGAACAGGAATGGGAACAGTGATACCAGAAGGGTAGGGTGAAGGTGGAGAGAGGAGGGGAGGACGGGGGAACAGATCGCAATGATCGACACATAACCACACACACACATACACCCTCCAGGGGATGAACAACAGAAACCATGGGGGAAGGGAGACAGCAGTCAGGGTGTGATATGAAAATAAAAATAACTGATAATTTATCAAGGGGTCACAAGGTTGGGGAGAAGAGGGAGAGAGAAAAGAGCTGATACCAAGGGCTCAAAAGAAAGTAACTGTCTAGAAAAGAATGATGGCAACATATGTACAAACATACTTGATACAATTGATGTATGGATTGTGATGCGTTGTAAGAGCCCCCAATAAAATGATATTTTACCAAAAAAAAAATGAAGTAAATTCTGACTCACGGTGACTGTGTAGGACAGGGTAGAGCTGCCCTTGTGGATTCCCGAGACTGTAACTCTTGACAGGAGTAGAAAAGCCTGTTCATTTCTTGGCCTTTGGTTAGTATCAAGTGTAGGAGTAGAAAGCCTCATCTTTCTCTCATGGAGCTGCTAGTGGTTTCAAACTGCTGACCTTGCGTTAGCAGCCCAGCCCATAACCACCCTGCCATCAGGGCTGTTCAGTGACCCTACATAGGGTTTTGGAAACGATCCATCTTTATGGGAGTAGATAGCTTCAGTGCTCCTGGTGGGTTTGAACTGCTAACTTCACAGCTGGCAGTCCAGCTCTGGTGGCCCACAGCCCCACCTGGCTCCTCCTGAGGTCCCTGGTGCTGCTGTTAGGTGGCACCGAGTCAGTTCTGACTCAGGTCTCAGCCCAACGGGTCGCCACTACGCCACCAAAGCTCTCCTAAGAACAAACAAGACTCCTTGCCGTGGAGGTGCTGCTGATTGATAGCGACCTCCCGTGGGGTTTCCGAGACACTGAACTGTTCACAAGAGTAGAATGCGCAATGGTCCTCCGGTGGAGCTGCTGGTGGTTTTGAACTGCCAACCATGCAGATCGCAGCCTAACGGGTCCCTACCCCACCAGGGGTCGAGGGTTCTCCTAGATGACTGCAAATAGGTATTGCTCACTGCTACACACACACACACACACACACACACACACACACACACACACACACACACACACACATTTCATCTCAATCCAGCATGGAAAGCGCTCATGCTGAGCCCTGGTTGGAACATTATCTCCCAATTAACAGTGTTTCCTGGGACCCCTCTGGTGCCAGCCTTGTCCCGGGTGCTGAGGGGTCAGCTGAAAGGGTACTGACAAGACCTCTGCTTCATGGGGCACCCATACGGTGGTTGGCCCCTGTGTTCATTCATTCATTTATTCCTCTCCCCTTCACGTTCTAGCTCTCATTCATTCAAGCCATCAGGGGCTCAGGCTCTCATTCTGCAATGCTTTTCAGGGCGTGGGGGTGGGGTGGGGAAAAGGGGGAGCTGGGGGAGGTGGAGAGGAGCCCTCAAGAGCCCTGACTCGGCAGCCATGGGGAACTGGGTTTGAATCCTTGCCCTGGCCCTCATGTGCTGTGCCCCCTTAGGCGAATCCCTCCACCCCTCTGACCTTGTTTCCCCTTCTGTGAAAACGGACTCAGGACACGCAGGAATGACTTCACAAGTCAGCTGGGACCATGAAAAGAACATCAAAGACTGGACAGACATGAAGCACCTACGACAGGCCATGCACGGTATCGAACGAGGAGGGGGCCTGGTGGCCCATTAGCCAAAGCGCTCAGCAGGCCACCACAAGGCTGGAGCGCCAACCCAGCAGCCTCCGCGGGAGGGAGCCAGGTGCGGTGGTCCGCGCCCAGAAGATGCCAGTCCTGGGAACCCTGTGCTGCTGTTCTGCCCTCTTCTCTGCAGTGGCCGTGAGTCGGAATTGCCTCCATGGTAGAAAATTTGGTTTGGTTTTTGGTAGAATGGTGTAAATGCTGCCTCGGGAGAACGGGTTTGTACGTATAAAAACCCATAAGATCGAACCACTGAATTGGATGCAGTGTGAATTACATGCCTGTAAAAAAAATGAATTGATAGACAACATTTCCTGCTGGACACCTAGAGAGAGCAAACAGCCAGGGTGAGTTCTGGTTTGTGCAGGGACCGAGGCAGAGCGGGCCTCAGCTGGGCTTCCAGAAAGCATCCATCCCCCACTAGGATTGAACTATTGAATGTATGGTATGTGAATTAGAAGCCAATCAGATGGTTATAAATGAGTCAACAAAAGAGGAAGCAGTGCCCAGCTGCTGGGGACAGTGCTGCCAGAGCCCGAGGCCGGCCTTCACGGACAGAGTCCTGATCCCAGGGTAGTCTGACCCAGTCTGGGGCGGTGGGCAGTGGGTGGAGGTGGTGCTGGTGGGGGCAACCCAGGAAGGCTTTCTGGAGGAGGCAATGCCTTGTTAGGACCTGGGGAGGGAGACAACTGGAAAACAGGAGGCACTGCTGATTCAGGGTACACTTTCTGCAGGAGTCTCTCTGAGGGTTCTTGTGCCATCTTTACAAACACGCTCCAAGCCCCAACCCGCTGCCGTGGAGTCGGTCCCAACGCCGGGCGACACGGCAGCCATGTGTTTCAGAACAGAAGGGTCCCACGGGGCTTCTGAGGCTGTAAGCCGCCGTGTCTCCGTCCCTCAAAGCGTCTAGTGGATTCAAACTGCCCATGTTGATTGGCATTTGGGCGCTCTAACCACTGTATTGCCAGGGCTCCCCCTCAAAAAAAAAAAAATCCATTTTCCAGGCAAGGAAACAGACCCAGAGAGGTTAGAACCTAGGACACAAGAAGATGCCAGAATCGGGCTTGGAATCCAAATTCCAGATTCCAGAGTCTCATAGCTGGTCCTCTGGTCTCAGGATAT
Organism: Tenrec ecaudatus; assembly: GCF_050624435.1. Classification (NCBI taxonomy): domain Eukaryota; kingdom Metazoa; phylum Chordata; class Mammalia; order Afrosoricida; family Tenrecidae; genus Tenrec; species Tenrec ecaudatus. The sequence goes on from NC_134547.1 coordinate 10,669,593, forward strand.
GGAGGAGGAGGAGAAAGGGGAGGAGGGGGAGAAGGAAGCAGTTGATTCCAGGGCCCCTGGGGGAGGGACAGGCTGGGGGTGGAGGGTATTGTTTTGGGGGAGGAAGGGCCAGGTCACCAGAGCAGCTGGGGAGGTCCCTCTCCAAATGCCTACACAAACACACACACCAGCCCAGATTTGGAAAATGTGTCTCACGGGGCACAGGAGGGGAGGGGGAAGGGGGGCAGGTTGAGTCATCATGGGAAAGAGCCTTGGCAGAGAGAGACCCACCCAGCCCCTGCACACAGCGACTCAGACGTACATGAAGCCCTGAACGCACCCAATAATTACTTGGATCACCATTCGAAGTTACTTGGCCCCTGGGGCCCAGCTGGGTCAAGCAGCAGAACATGGTCGATAAAAGATTATGTCCCACATCCTGGGATTTCTAAAAGTATTGGAGCGGTCATCCGAGACACGCCGATTGGCCCCTTTCCATCTTGAGCAAAAAAGAGTGAAGAAAAAGTGCGAAAAAATAAGAGTCCAAAGGACTAGTGTGGACCACACCTACTATTGCCTCCACTAGCTGGAGACCAGAAGAACTACATCAGCGGTTCTCAACCTGGGGGTTGCGACCCCTTTGGGGGGGTCAAATGACCCTTTCACAGGGGTCCCCTAAGACCATATTTCCGATGGTCTTAGGAACCTGGACACCGCTCATCTATCTGTCTCCAGATGGTTCCACCCACATGCAGATACGCCCATCTACGGGGTCAACCCAACCTGAGGCACTGTACTAAAGGGTCGCGGCATTTGCTGGGTTGAGAACCACTGAACTAGATGGTGCCCGGCTTCCGTCACTTAATGCTCTGAATGGGATTGCAAGAGAAGTTTCTGGATAGAGGGAGAGAAAAATGAAGACCCAAATCCTTTTGAAAAAAAAAAATCAGACCTTCTGGTCTGCCAGAGACTGGTGGGACCCCTGAGCCGATGGCCCTTCGGTGCCCTTCAAAGCTAGAGAGTGGACAGGCCTAGCAAGTGAACAGTGACTAGCAGGAAGAACATGTACCTTTGAGCAATCAGCTCTAAGAGACCAGAAAGGGCCCCAAAGCGCAGTCCAGAAGGCAGCAAGGGGCAGGAGAGAGGGACCCGTGGAAACTCGGGGCTCTAGGGAGGAAGTGAGAACAAAGCGGTTCCACGGAGGGGCTTGCACAAACAAAATGTGTATAAATGATTAAACAGCAAGCTGATGTGTTGTGAACCTTTATCTAGACCACAGTAAGATGTGACCAAAGTGATGTCCAATGAGAAAAACAAACTTCGAGCTACTTCGCACTGACTGTCATCCCTGGTCGGTGAATTTCATCCTTCAGTGAAAGTCTTTGCAGAAAGGTGTGGGGATGACTTAGCCCCTGCACCACCAAATCTAGGTTCTGTGACTTTATTTTAGCTGTGGGGCCTTGGGCAAGCCACTGAGTCCGGCCCCTCTCAGAACACAAGGGATTGACGCCAATCAGGGTGTATTCCAAGGCCAAGGGAGTTCATTAGGTTTTCAAACAAGCTCGGAGGCTGCTAGGAAGAGCCCTCCCGGCTTCGTGGTCCGCCAGCAGCCTCAGAGTCAGCAGTTTGAAACCACTGGTCCTAATCGAGGTAGGGAAGAAAGACGGGGCTTTCGACTCCCGTAAAGAGTTACCATCTCAAAAAAAAAAAAAAAAGTTACCGTCTCAGTCACTCTCGGTGACAGTTCTAGCCTGTCCTAGAGCGTCAAAGTGAGTGGGCATCGATTCAATGGCAGAGAGTTTGTGAGATGTTTGAACGCAAGGTCAGCAGTACGAACCCACCCACTGAGCCCAGGGGGAAAGATGCAGCCTTAGGAGCCCACAGTGCCGCTCTCCTCGGTCCTGGAGGGGCAAGAGGAGTGGGCATCACCTCCAGGGCTGTGAGTGTGGCGTCCAAGACGGAGTGGGGCTTCCCCCTGCAGCTGCCATCCAGACAGGAGCCAGGGAGAGTGCCGGGTCTTTCTCCCGTGGGACCCCTGGGTGGGGCTGCGACTGCTGACCTTGCAGCTAGCAACTGGGCATTTGCACCAACTACTAGGGAGCCCGGGGAGACGGGTCCTCAAACGACCCCCGGTTCACCGCAGCTCAGAGAGGTTAGGTGGCTTGCCCAAGGTCCCACAGCTTAAAAGGGACAGAGCCCTAGATCTGGCTGGTGGCGCAGGGGTTAAAGTTAGCACCGGCTGCCAAGGACAGGTCGGTGGTTCGAACCCAGCCAGGGAGAAAGAGGAAGCCATTCACTTGCGGTGGCAAAGATGAGCCTTGGGAACCCGATCTACTCGCTCCCACAGGGACGCTGAGTCGGGATGGAGTCCCTGGACTTGGGGTTTTATTTTCTGTTTTTGGAGAGACCTGTGCATGTGCATCCACTGCTACATCACACACACATACTCACTCACGTATTTCAAAAAGCCGTAAGCAAACTTCAATGTCTTTCAATTCCATTTTCCAGAACTTTTTGAAGCTCCGCCCTCTCCCTTGGCTTGGAAACCCGTCCTCTCCAGCACCTCCAGGTCCCTCCCATTGGTTGGGAACCCCGGGAGCTGCAGACCCGCCCTTAACCCCCCCTCGCTCCCCCTTTGGAGGGCTGGCCAGTTGCCCTCCCAATCACTTTGCCAGCTGCCTCCTGCTTTTCTCCCGCGGGACACCACCCCCCCTCCCCTCTCCTGGCCTCCAACTGCTGGGCAGGAGCCAGGGACATGTCACCCTTTTTGCTCCTGCCCCCGTGATTGCCTCCTTGGTCCCCTCTGCCCCACTCTGCGGCTTCCTTTGCCCCAGTTCCTGACCTCAGGGCCGGAGGGTGGGTGGAGTGGGGGCAGGTTTGGGGTGGGGGGGTTGGGTGTACCCTAGCAGGGTGGGGCTGGCTCCCTGTGGAGGCCCCGCTGGAATGCACCTCCCGCCGCTCCCCCTGCACAGCTGTTTATAAATTCCAGGCCCGGCCTTGGCCCCCAGCCCAGACCCCCCTCCGGTACATCTGTGCCCCAGACGTGGCGCCTGGGGAGCCTCCCTGCCAGGCTGGGGTTCTCCTCGCCCTGTGGCCTAGCAGCTTCGCCCTCTGAATCTCTGTGTCTCCATCCTTCCACCAGCCAGCCCGGACACGCTGACGGGCCTCCCCCTCTCTGTTCCAACAGGGAGCTCACCATCTCGTTGGGCTCCAAGCCCCAGTGACTCCTCCCTCAGAACCCGGAGTCCCAGCCCCCAGTCCTCTCCTCCCTTAAATGGAGAGTCTGACTCTAACCCACCCATCCCTGCCCCTTCAGACCCTTTGTGCCCTAAGATTCAGGATTCCCCCAAACCAATCCCTCCACCCTCAGACCTGGGAGCTCTGGGCCTTGGTGGCCTCCTCCCTCAGATCCTGGAGTCTGGCCCACCCTCTCAGACTCAGGAGTGTACACACACACACACACACACACACACACACACACACCCTCTTCCCTCAGACTCAGGAGTGTATACACACACACACACCCTCTTCCCTCAGACTCAGGAGTGTATACACACACACACACATACACATACACACAGCCTCCTCCCTCAGACCCAGGTGTCCTGGGCCCTGGCCCCCTCCTATTTAAGGTCCTAAGGTCTGGGGAGTCCCGAAACCCTGCCCCTCCTCCTTCAGATCCAGGAGCCCTGACTGTCCCCACACACACACCCACACACACACCCACCCCCACCCCAGAGTCCGGCCTCACTCACCGCGGCTCACTCTCTGTTTGGCGCCAGACAGGATGCCCGGTGTGTCGATGATGCTAATGCTCTCCAGGACCTGGTTGGGGAGCTGGGCGCACATAAACCTGGGGGCCGAGGGAAGGTCAGGGTCAACGCTGGGCGGGGCAAGAGGCTGAGAAACCCAAGCAGGGGCATCAAGGCCGACAGAGGAGACTCGGAGACAGAGAGAGGAAGAAGGAAAAGTTCAGAGTTTAGAATGAAGATGGCACATTAATAGTAATAATAATAGTAAATAACAGCGAGTGTTTGTTGAGCCCTTCCTTTGTGCAGGAGGAGCCCGGATGGCACTGCTGTGTCAGCGCTGGATGGACTGCTAAGCACAAGATTGGCGGTTCAAAACCATCAGCAGCTCCGAGGGAGAAAGATGAGGCTGTCTGCTCCCAGAAAGATGTATAGCCTCAGAGGAAGGGAGGCCCTCAGCTGCTGCGGGGTCTTTGGTCCAAACTCAATCCCCCAACACACTGAGAATATTCCATCCAGAGCCCCTGAAGGAAGGGGAGGGAGGGGCTTAGAGAGCCCCACCTTGTCATGTACCCTCAATAAAATACATAGTACTCAGCCTCAAAAAAAAATGTACAGCCTCATTTTTTTGCCACAATCAGAAAAAAAACAACCAAAGACCTACATGAATAACAATGAGTACATGGAAAAAGAATGTTCTAGAACTGCATGTGGTGATCCTTGCACAATTCTTCTTGATGTGACTGAACTGTATGACGTGTGGATGAAGTGCTAATAAGACTGTTGGTTTTTTAAAAAAAAGGTTTACAGCCTCAGAGACCCTCTGTGGGGTCGCTATGAGCTGGAGTCCAAGAATCGCAGAGAAGAATGCTAGAGAAACCGAGATGGAGCAGACAGAGACAGCCTCCCTAGAGCAAGCATGCTGAATTCAGGCGGCCAGATCCTTGAACTGTGAGAAAATAAACTGTCTCTGAAAGCCACCCCCTTTTGGTAAATCTGTTCTAGCAGCACTAGGAGGCGCAGATGATCCCCCTCCTCTTCCAGATGAGGATAACAGAGAGGTTAAGCCATTGGCTCAAGGCTATCCCGCTGGCCAGCAGCAGAGCTAGGAAATGAACCCAGCCTGGAGGCTCAGTGGTGAAAGCACTAGGTGGCTCACCAAAAGGTGGGCAGTTCGAACCCACCAGAATGATGCACCGCAGGTGGCTCCTAAAGACTTAAAGCCTGGGAAACCTGGCCGGGCAGTTCTACTCTGTCCTGCGGGGCCGCTAGCAGTTGGCATCGACTCGATGGCGGTGGGCTTGATGGGACTGGGCTCGAGGCAAACCAAGCAGGGAAACAGGAAGGAGGAAAGCATGAGAAGAGGGGGCAATGGCGGAAAAGCCGAGCCTGGGGCGACCGTGTGTGCACCTGTTGAGGAAAGTGTTCCCGAAGGGGTTGAGTTTGCGGAAGGGCTTCTCTGGGTCCACCACGAGGGCATTGCCCGGCACGGTGCCCTCGGCGTCGCCGTGCATGACGGCCACGAAGCAGTCGGTGGTGGGCTCGGGGCCCACGCGGGAGCCGGGCACCTCCTGCTCCAGGAGGTACTGGATGAAGCTGGTCTTGCCCGTGCTGTACTGGCCGGCCACCAGCACCATGGGCTTGCCGTCGAAGTCCGCGTCCTCCAGCGCCGGCGAGTGGAAGGAGCCGAAGCGGTAGTGCTCCTCCAGGGGCAGCAGCTTGGTGCGGTACAGCTCCTTGAGGGACGAGGTCACCGTGCGGATGGCCTCGGGCTGCTGGCCCCTCGCCCCGCCCCGCTTCAGCCAGCTGAACATGGTGGCCGCTCGCTGCCCGCTAGGCTCGCCGACCAGGGAGGACAGGTGAGTGGAGAGCTGCTGCCTGTGGGAGGAGGGGAGGACATTGGCGATGGGCTACCTGATGGAGGAGGAGGAAAGGAGAGAGATGAGAGACAGAGACACAGCGAGATGGCCACAGAATGATGGGAATGTGGTTTGTAAAATGCTTGGAGCGGGAGGAGAGGGCAGCAGTGGTGGGCTGCCTGGAGGAGGAGAACAAGGAGAGGGAAGGTAGAATGTTTGGGAAAGGCTGGGGGCTTTGATGGGAGAGGGCGGTGGATGGGAAAGAGGGAGAGGGACAAGGGTGGTGGGGTGGACCCAGGAGCAGTGGCCAAGCAGACAACAATGTGGACTGACAAGAAAAGGAGCAAGAAGCGAGACCAAGTGGGGGTGGATGGAGGATGGCGGGGGACCCAGGTGGTGGGACGGATGGAGGAAGAGGAGCTAGAGCATGCTGGGTAAATGGGCAGAGGTGACGGGTTTGACGGAGGGGCGGGATGGGGGAGGAAGGAGGGAACATTGATGGGGGAGGGGGCAGAGGTGGAGGGCCACTGAAGGGAGGGCGCATGGAGGAAGATGGAGGCCTGGGTGGAGAACAGGGCTGGAGGAGGCAGGGTTGGAAGGGATGCTGGAGGGTGGAACAAGTAGATGATGTGGAAGGAGGAGACCATGACCGGTAGGATGGGCGGTAAGAAGCGGGGCACTCGCTGGTGGTAGAATGGGCGGGGGAAATGGTGGAAAGCTGAAAGAGGAGGTTGTCATGAACCAGCTTGCAGAAGCGGAAGAGGTGACCGACCGGAGGAAGAAAAGAAAAGGGGGAGTCATGGAGACCAAGGGAAAGCTGGCAGAACCGACCTGGAAGAAATGCCTTCCTTCCGGCCCTTCTCCACCCCACTCCCCGTTCCATCCTCTGACAAATGTGTATCCAAGTCACTCTGTGTCAAGTGTGACAAAAGTCAGGAATGGACCAGAGACGGCCCCGGACTCCCCCAGAGCCCCCAGTTAGGAGAGGGCGAGCAGTGACTAGGTGGGCAACCCAGAGAGGGCAACACGAAGTAGCCACAGGGCCAGCCAAGCTTGAGGCTGGGCTGACTAATGAGCTGCTCTGTGAAGGGTGGGCAGGAAAAGAAACATTTGGGCAGAGATGTGACTCTCCAGGCGCTGGCGGGGTGAGAGGCCCTGGCATGCTGGCCAAAGAAGAATGAGACGGGCGTCTGAGGCAGTTGCCTGGATGCACCCGGGTCATGGGAAGCCTTGGGCGTTAACAAGAATAATAACACCCATTTGTGATTACTGCATGCCAGACACTGATCCAAGCACTTTGCACGAATTAACCCGTTTTCTCTTTATAAGGGCCCTAGAAGATAGGTCTAATATTATTTATTCTCTCTCTCTCTCTCTCTCTCTCTCTCTCTCTCTCTCTCTCTCTCTCTCTCTCTCTCCCTCCCTCCCTCCCTCCCTCCCTCCCTCCCTCCCTCCCTCCCTCCCTCTCTCTCTCTCTCTCTCTCTCTCTCTCTCTCTCTCTCTCTCTCTCTCTCTCTCTCTCTCTCAAAGAATCAGCCTTTGGTCTGATTGCAGTCTCTAGGCACCATTCCCTACTAAAAGGAGCCAGGGCTCCTTGGAGAATCAGCCAATTCCAGGGCTAGGGTCAGGAAAGAATGGGTGAGCTTGGATTTGATACTGAGGAGCTTCCACGGGGCTCACTCCCAGATGGGCTCACGGGAGCATCAAAAACAATAGCTACAATCTTTGAAATCATCATGATGAAGGGGTGGGGGGGAGTAGGGGCTGGTGAGGTGTGCAGAAGCGAGAGCGGCCTCCTGGGATTGTGGAGGGAACCATGGGCGGCCCCCAGGTAGGGAGTCTCTGGGGGACATCTCAGAGAGAGGATGCTTGGGGGTAAGCTGGAAGGGCAGCCATGAGGTAGGAAGCTCTTGGGCCCTAGGAGGGTCCGAATGAAGCAGGGTCAAGGGAGACTTCTAAGGAAGGGGGGTGGTCTCCCTGGCTGAGGGTGGAGGTGTGGGGTGGTGCTAGAAAGGGGTGGTGGAGTCAGGAGAAGTGGGTGGGATTGAGAGAGATCAGGGAAGCTGAGGAGACTGGGAGACATTGGGGACCATCAGGAGTGGAGAGGAGAAAGTGAGGGGGAAGGATACTGGGGGTGCCTGGGACTGGAAGGGGCTAGGGAGAGTTGGGGAGCCTGGGAGGGTTTGGTTAGGGACAGGAGAGGCTAGGAGAGACCGTTACAGACTGGGGATCCCCAGGGGCTTGGGGTGATCTGGAGCCAGGGCAGCCTCGGGGGCTCCCGCAGGCAGCGCGCGCGGAGTGTGCACACTCACCTAGGGGTGCGCAGGCGGAGGCTGGGCAGGGCGTGCAGACACGGAGAGTGGGGGTCCCGCTGCGATCACAGAAGTGCCCGCTCGGCGAGGCCTGTGTTCACGGTCCCGTCCAGAGCCTTCTGAGCCGGGTGGGGCCGGGAGCCCAGCAGAGGGAGGGAGGGAGGGGCTCTAGGGCGGGACAAGGCTCCCCCTCCCGCCCCCCCACCCGCAGCAGCAGGGCGCCCGGCCTCCGGGGCCTCCTGGTGGACAGTGCGGGTGGCGCACCCTGGGGAAGACGGATTCCTGCCGTCTGCACCTGTGGTTCCAGGCTGGGGGGCTTTGCGCAACGCCCCAACCTCTTCCCGCCAACCTCAGGTTCCCCCGCTTCTCCTAAATTATTGTTATTATTTTAATCATTGCACTGCGGGCTCGTACAGCTCTTATCACAATCCATCCATCCATGCATGGGTCAAACACCTTGGTACCTATGTTGCCATCATCATTTTCAACACATCTGCTGTCTACTTGAACCCCTGGTATCAGCTCCTCGTGTTTTCCTCCCTCCCTCCCTCATGAGTCCATGATAAATTTTAAATTATTATTTTTTCAATGAGAAGCTGATACTAAAGCAAATGTTTTGAGAAGGATGATGGCAACATATGTACCAATGTGCTTGACACAATGGATGTATGGATGGATTGTAATAAGAGTTGCACGAGCCCTCAATAAAATGATTTTTTTAATTATTATTTTTTTCATGTCGTACACTGACTGATGTCTTCCTTCACCCACTTTCTGTTGCCAGTCCCCCCGGTTACTATTATTTTTTAAAGTAGGTTTTCACCGCCCACTATCATGACCCCAGTCCTGCCTTTCCCTTCGGGCTAGACCGGAGCATGTGCACAGGTACAGATAACTGCTCACGGCACACGGAATCCAGGAACAGAAATGGGAGTAGCATACCAGGAGGGAAGAGGGGAGTGGGGAGAAGATGGGGAACAGATCGCAATGGTTGATACATAGCCCCCCCTCCCTCACGGGGATAAACAACAGAAATGTGGGGGGGATGCACAACAGAAACAGGGGTGAAGGGAGACAGCAGTCCGTGTAAGACAGGAAAATAATAATGATTTATAACTTATCATGGGGTGGGGGGAGGGGAAGAGGAGCTGATCCCAGGGGCTCAACTAGACAGGAAGTGTTTAGAAAATAATGTGTGTACAAATAGGGTCCAGAATAAGAGCTGTAAGAGCCCCTCATAAAATGATCTTTAAGGAAATAGATGATGATAATAATAAGAATGTATGTTTATTGTGGTTTCAGTGTGTCCAGAGAAAACTGGCATTCAAAGCAACCATTCATACACCTCTGTGTCCTAACAATTGTACCTCCCACAGTGCCCTCTCCCCACTCCATTCTGGGGGGTAGCGTGGGGGGGGGCGTTCCCTGTGCCCTTTGCCCATACCTGCCTTCTGAGTTTTGATTTGGGGCAAATGTTGCCCTTCCGATCATGCAGGGTTCATTGTTCTCAGGCGGCTCTTCCTTACCGCTGCTATTGTTTACTTTATGGGCTTGTTGACGGAACGTGCTCATGGGGGGTGGGGGGGGTTAAGGGTGTGTGTGGGTGCAGTTCCTGGCTTGAAGGTTGTCCAAGGGCCACCGTCTCTGGGGCTTCATCAAGCGCTCCCAAGATAGAAACGTAAATCCGTTTGTGTTTGATGAGTTTGAATTTTGTCCTATTTTGTCCCCTTCTGTGGTCCCCGATAGAGCCGTCGGCAGAGGTTGCCGGCACCATCCAGTTCTGGTCTCAGGAGAGTGGAGGGCTTGGTTGGAGTGGTCCTTGGACTACTTGTTTCCTTGAGTTTCCATTTCTTTTTAAAAATTATTATCATTTTATTAGGGGCTCATACAACTCTTATCACAATCTATACATACATCAATTGTGTAAAGCACATCTGTACATTCATTACCCTCATCATTCTCAAAACATTTACTCTCCACCTAAGCCCCTGGCATCAGCTCATTTTTCCCCTCCCTCCCTGATCCCCCTCCCTCATGAACCCTTGATAATTTATAGTTTAGTCATATCTTGCCCTGTCCAATGTCTCCCTTCACCCACTTTTCTGTTGTCCGTCCCCCAGGGAGGAGGTTATAGGTAGATCCTCGTAATTGGTTCCCCCTTTCCAACCCACCTTCCCTCCACCCTCCTGGTACCGGCACTCTCACCACTGGTCCTGAAGGGATCATCCACCTGTATTCCCTGCGTTTTCAGTTCCTATTTGTACCAGTGTATATTCTCTGGTTTAGCCGGATTTGTAAGGTAGAATTGGGATCATGATAGTGGGTGGGTGGGGGGGGGGAGAAGCATTCAAGAACTAGAGGAAAGTTGTGTTTCATCGCTGCTACATCGCACCCTGACTGACTCGTCTCCTCCCTGAGACTCTTCTGTAAGGAGATGTCCAGTGGCCTACAGATGGGTTTTGGGTCTCCACTCTGCACTCCCCACCTCATTCACAATGATATGATTTTTTGTTCTGAAGATGCCTGATCCCTGATCCCTTTGATACCTCATGATCACACAGGCTGGTGTGCTTCTTCCATGTGGGCTTTGTTGCTTCTGAGCTAGATGGCCGCTTTTTTACCTTCAGGCCTTTAAGATCCCAAACAACGCTATATCTTTTGATAGCCGGGCACCATCAGCTTTCTTCACCACATTTGCTTGTGCACCGCTTTGTCTTCAGTGATCATGTCAGAAAGGTGAGCATCATGGAGTGCCAATTTAATAGAACAAAGTGTCTTACGTTGAGAGGAATACTTGAGTAGAGGCCCAATGTCCATCTGCTACCTTAATACTAAACCTATAAATATATGCACATAGATCTATTTCCCCATCCTCATATATAAATATATGTACATATGGACATGCTTTTATTTAGACCTCTGTAAATGCTCTTTGCCTCCTAGCTCTTTCCTCTATTTGCTTTGACTTTCCGAGTGCCATTCCTTTTCCTCCTCCTCCTCCTCCTCTTCCTCCTCCTCTGTCTTCTGTCTCTCTCTGTGTGTGTGTGTGTGTCAGAAACTCAGGTTTATGTTTACAGTTTGGTTCAGGAAACGTGAGCCTTTCCGTTTTTTCACTCTTCTCTGCTCTGGGCGGAGAGATAGCAAGAGTTTCGGCTTAGATAGTCACTCGCTCGCTTTGAAAACCACAGTAGGAGGCAAAGCCCCGTCTTTGGGGGCGATGTTCGCTGACCTACATGTCTCCCGAGATTGTGGTCCTCCGCCCCTGAGCCCAGGGGTTCAATCCTTCAAGGTGCCTGAGTCTAGAGAAGTCTTGGCGCTCCTATGTAAAACCCAAAACGGTATCAGACCAAAACCAAACTTGCTGCCACTGGTTCTAGTCCAACTCATGGGTTTTCAAGAATGTTCACTGTTTAGGGGAGTAGACAGCCTCATCTCTCTTCCTGGGAGCCACGGGTGGGCTTGAACTGCTACCCTGTGGTCAGCAGCCCAATGTGCAGCCCACTATGCCGCCAGCACTCCTCACCCTGTACTATATAGAGTCTGTAGACACTGGTACACAATTGTGTTTCAAATAGAGGCATGAACATACTCTACTGTTTACCTGTCTCTATTTGAAGCACAACTATGTACTTGCCAAACCGATAGATGCTCATGAAGTGGGAAAAACAATAATTCATTTTCTTGTAGTTGAAAATACGCATCGCATATCCCATTTCAACGGTTTCCACTTGTACAGTTCAGAGAGATAGATGATAAATTTGCGGCCATCCTCACCCTCCTTTTCAGAGCTGTCCCTCCCCCATATCCAGGAAGGTTCCTATCTAACCTTTCGAGTAGCTCCTGCCAATTAGATCCCAGAGAAATCGTTGTTTAAAAGGGCAGGGTGCTCCAGGCAGAGTCCTGACTCAGTTAGCTAAACTGTTGTTGGATATAAAAGAAGACTTTGGGGTATCTCCAAGTTTAAAGTTTACCTCGGGGCAAGAGTTTCAGGCCCCAGAAGGTTTTAGATGCCATGCAAATTCGAAATCCTGTTCCGCATATTCTTCCACCTTTAGATCAGGCGGCTCCTACAGGATCTTTGACCCCAGCTCTCAGTTCTGGTCTCGTGGCAAAGGATCACTGTCTCCGTTTGTAACATGACAGTCATCACCCCCACCATTATCATCACGCTCAAATGTCAGGGAGCTCTGCTCCTGGCTCATCCCTCTCCCCGGCTTGTTTCACTCAGCGTACAAGTGTCTGTCTGCCCAAAGGTCACCTCCGTGCATGCCTTCCTGATTTTCTGTCTAGTGAACAAGCCCCACCTACCCCTTCTCCCTGTTTTCTTTTCTTTCTTTTTAAGTCATTTTATTAGGGGCTTATAAAACTCTTTTGACAATCCGTCCACACATCATTAGTGTCCAGCACATTCGTACATATGTTGCCATCATCATTCTCAAAACACCTGCTTTCTACTTGAGCCCTTGGTATCAGCTCCTCATTCCCCCCCTCCCCACTCCCCCATCCCCTGAACTCTTGATATTTATAATTATTTTCTCATATCTTACACCATCTGATGTCTCCCTCACCCAGTTCTCCGCTGTCCGTCCTGCAGGGAGGAGGTTACATGTAGACCTTGTCATGTTTCCCCTTTCTCCCTCCCCCTCCCTCCACCTTCCTGATATCGCCACTCTCACCACTGTTCCTGAGAGGTTCATCTGTCCTGGATTCTCCATATTTCCAGTTCCCATTCACGCCAGTGTACGTCCTCCGGTCCAGCCAGTTATGTAAGGTAGAATTGGGATCATGATAGTGGGGGGAAGAAGCATTCAAGAACTAGAAGAAAATTATGTTTCATCATTGCTACACTACACTCTGACTGGTTCGTCACCTCCCAACAGCCCTTCTGCAAGGGGATGTCCAATTGCCCCCAGATGGGCCCTGGGTCCCCACTCTGCACCCCACCTCATTCACAATGCTATGATTGTTTTTTTGTTTTGTCTTTGATGCCTGATACCTGATCCCTTCAATGCCTTGTCATCTCACAGGCTGGTGTGCGTTTTCCATGTGGGCTTTGTTGTTTCTCAGTCAGATGGCCCCTTGTTTATCTTCCAGCCTATGGGACCCCAGATTCTATATATTTTGACAACTGGGCACCATCAGCTTTCTTCACCGCACTTGCCCATGCACCTGCTTTGTCTTCAGTGTTCGCGTCGGTGTAGACTGGTGTGCTTCTTCTTTGTGGGCTTTGTTGTTTCTTAGCTAGATGGCCGCCTGATTGTCCTCAAGCCTTTAAGACCCCTGATGCTATATCATTTGATAGCCGGGCACCATCAGCTTTGTTCACAACTTTTGCTTATGCGCCCACTTTGTCCTCAGCGATCGAGTCGGGACAGGCCGGTGTGCTTCTTCCATGTGGGTTTTGTTGTCTCTCAGCTAGATGGCTGCTTATTTACCTTCAGGTCTGCTTTATCTTTTGGTAGCCGGACACCATCAGCTTTCTTCACATTTGCTTGTGCACCCATTGTCTTCAGTGACTTCAGGTGCTACATCTTTTGGTAGCCGGACACCATCAGCTTTCTTCACCACATTTCTTCACGGTCCCCTCTCCATCCTAGAGAGCTCCCATTTCTGGGCCTGTGTGTTTGGCGGCCTCCTGAGATCAGGGGTCTCACCAGGGCAGGGATTTCTGAGTGTGTTGCTTCCTAGCTGTGTCTTCAAAAATCCCATACTCACTCTTGCTGGATCCTCGGCACCTGGCACAATGCCTGGTCCACCAGAGAGGCTCAGGAAGTGTTTGTGAAAGGACAGCCTAGCATTTAACAGCTTCCTATGAGAAAACACTGCTCTAAGCTGCTTACATGGATTATCCCAGGGAATAGAGACAGATAGATGATTGATAGATAGATAGATAGACAGATAAACTCAAGCCAAACTCAATGCTATCAAGTTAATGTCAACTCATATCAATCCCATTGAACAGGTAGGACTGCACATGAGTTCCCATGACTGTAACTTTACAGCAGTAGAAAGCTGCATCTGTCAGACAGACAGATGGACGATAGATACACTCGAACCAAACACTGCCATCATGTTGATGCCAACTCATATTAATCCTATAGGATGGGGCAGGACAGACCCTGTGAGTTTCCAAGTCTGTAACTTTATGATAGTAGAAAGTCTCTTCTTTCAGATCGATGGATGATAGCTAGATGGACAGACAGACAGCTGCAATCAAGTTGACTCTGATGCAGGGGCAGGGAATTATTCAATGTGGCTCTGCCACCCAGTCTCTTAACTCCTAAATGAGCTTTCCCTGCGTGGGTCTGGTAAGAAGGTGGGGGAAAGAGACGGATAGGATTCACCTGTGAGGAACTGTGAACAGGATTCCCTGGAGTGACATCTGTGTAAAAACGAGTCCTCTGAGAAGCAAGAGGGGGGAAGATCATTACCAGCAGGAGCCAGGAGTGGAGCGTGTCCTCTGGCCCCCAAGATCCCTGCACAGTGAGCCTCCTGGATGCAGAGGCTCCAGGAACCAACACATGGGACAGAGTGATGAGCTTTCCCAACCCTGGAGAACTAAAGCTGAGTGCTTCTGTGTAGGAGCCTGGCTTGGAGAGTAGGTCGCCTCTGGGCACTTAATTGGGGAAGTTGGACTTTCTGACTTGTGTAAGTGGAGCTGAGTGCCTATGGGCTAACACTTACTGGAGAGGGGTGCCGCTGGGTACTTACTTCAGGGAGCTGGGTTTGCTGATCCGAGGAGGAGCTTGAGCTGAATGCCTTCAGGTGGAAGATTACAGCACAGCGGTGTCCTGGTAAACAGCTACCCTGAGCATTTCTCACTGAGATTACTTGTTAACCTCCTTGTGGTAGTTCCATAATCTGGTGTCAACTTGAGACGATTAAGAGCGAAGGGGTGGGGGTTAGCCTGCCAATCAGGTCGCAGCACAATGACCTCATTTGGAGGCACTACAGAGATAAATAGCTCACCGAAGGCCAGATCCAGACTCTCTGCTCTTCTCTTCTGCTGACAAGCCACATGGAGCGACACTGATGGAGCCAGAGCCTTGGAGCTGGAGGAGCCACGTGGAGACCCACGCCAGCACTGCGATGCTCCCACGGTCACTGGATCCACAAGACGTTCCACCCACTGGCCTGTGATCTTCCTGCATTCGGCGTCATTGCATGTGTTGCGTGAGTCTGAAGAGGAATTTGTAGATTGGTATCGGACCTATGGGCTAATATTGGACTTATGGATTTGATCTGGACTGGGCGGGGATGCTGCTCTTTTATATAAAGCTCTTTCTCACACACATATGTCTCTGGATTTATTTCTCTAGTCAAGCCAGACTAACACATTCCTTAATAAACCCTTTCACCATGAATTTTGTCCGTGAGCTTCTGTGTAGCCGCCGCAACAGATATTAGAACCCGGAGAAGTAAAATCAAGAACATCAATTTTTGCCAAAAAGGAGGTGTTGTCAGCAGGTTCAAGGCCATCACTGCAGCTATGTCAGCCTATCACACTGAGGGCCTTCCTCGCCCCCCTGCTCCCCTCTTCCTCCAAAGGACGGCGCAATCCGACAATATTCTGATGTGACCCACTGGGTCTTACCATTAGTTAATTTTTGCAAGCAGCTTGCCAGGCCTTTCTTGGTCCTGAAGCTCCGTGGAAACCCGTCCAGCCTCAGGGCAACATACAAACCTCCCTAGCAGACAGGTGGGGGCTGTGCTTGAGGTGCATAGGCCGGGAATCGAACTGGGAAAAGATCCTACCACTAGGCCACCACGGCTGGCTCTGGAATTAATTAACAAGAGAGCCCACCTGCAACTGTGTTGGGGAGTCAGTTCTGGGGGGTGGCAGGGGGGAACACAAAGAATAAACGTGCTTGACTGCCAACCACGGGAAGGTTGAAGGTCTGAGTCCACTCAGAGGCAATCCACGCCCCAGAAGGTGCCCTTGAAAACCTGAGCTCAGGAGCACGGGTCTCCTCTGTCACAGATGGGGCCACCAGGAGTCCGATTTGTCCAATACCGACCACCATCCTTCAGTGTCATCTGCTCCCTTTGCCACCCCCTGGGTATCATTTTAGGGGTCCAGCCGCTGAGTCAGAACTGACTCAACGGCAGAGAGTGGTTTTATTTTGGGGGTGCACAAAGGTGCCCTGGGGATTAGTCGATTGCATGCCGGGGCTACTTTACTTTCCTCACGTTCGTTCGGCACTTCCAAACCACCAGCTGCTCCGAGTCAGAAAGATGAGGCTTTCAACTCCCGTAAAGAGTTACAGTCTCGGAAAAACGACAGGGACAGTGCTACCTTGTCCGAGGGTCACTTTGTGAGTCAGGATTCCCGACTGGATGCGGAGAGAGTTGAGTTTTGGGGAAGTGCAGAGATTTAAGCATTTGGCTGCTAACGGAAAGGTCGGCAGGTTAGACCCAGGGAGATTAATGGAACCGGCTGCCCCTGTACAGATTTCATCTTGGAACCCCTAGGGGGAAGTTCTAGTCTGTGCCACTAGGCGTTGGTATCACTCACCCCCTACACCAAACAACGCAGTGCTGTAGAGTCGATTCTGAGACGGCCACAGATGATACCTCTTCCGGCCTCAAGTCCTTCCCTCTGGAAAAGTAGGCCTGGCTGACCCTACAAAAGGCCTGCTGTGGACACCAAATGCAGTGATCCAGGGAAGGGTTTGGGGCAGGGCACCTGGTCAAGTGGCTCGATAAAACGTTGGGCGTCTCTTGGGCTGCAGCCAGCCCTTCCAGAACGAGGGTGAAGTCCCTGGGTGTCCTAGGCAATCCCTGCGGCTACACTGCGGGGGGATTCCAAGTCTCCATCTCAGGAAAGGAAGGCTCTGTGGTCTTCCTTCAGCCCCCTCTCTTCCCAGACAGAAGATCCAGAGTGAAGAAGGGTGAGGGGCCATTCCTCTGCGACCCCCTAGGGCAGCTTCTGAAGCACAAACACCCCCAGAGGCCTGCCGAAGCAGAGAAAGGAGACTCAAAGGATTGGCTCAGCCACCCTGCGGGGTGGGGAGGGTGGGGGCTTAGATTTTCATCACAATCAATCCTTCCTGGGTCTCTGGCCTTCTGTCCTCGCTTCCTCCACTCTATCCCCCGCAGGATCGCCAGAGGGCACCAGTGCCCATCGAAGGCCGCTCAGGTCTTGTCTGCTCTCCCAGTTCTCAAGGTGTGTTCGCCCTGGGCTGCCAGAGGATGCGCTGATTAGCACCCCAGTTCGCTCAGTCCTCTGTCCAGAGCCCTCGAGGTCAGGGGGGGCTCCCCGTCGTCTCAGAAGCCAAACCAAGTCCTCACTGTGACTCAAGTGGCCCCACAGGCCCCTCGGTGGCCTCAGCTCCAATCACGGGGTTCTTCACAACTCCAGGCCATCCTCTCTGCCTCGGGACCTTGGCACAAGCCCTTTGGTCCTCATGCGGGGGGAGGTTCTTTCTCCAGGTATCTTCCCGGCTCCCTCATTTCCAGGGGGCCCCAGCGGCACAATGGTTAAGTACTCTGCAGCTACGCAAAAAGGTGGGCGCTTTGAGACTACTCCCACAACAACTCGGGGTTAAACTCGTTCCTTCCTGGGTAGATTACAGTTTAGGAAACTCCGCGGGGCAGCTCTGCTCTGTCACATGGGGTCGTGGTTGAGTAGCAATCCACGCGACGACACACGACAACCTCCTTCACTTTGTGCATGAGTTTCCGCGTTCCTTCTTCAGAGAATTCTTCTCCATCTAGCCGGGGGATGTGCACTGCACAGGCAGGGAGGGGCTAGGACCCCGTTCACGCCCTGCCCTGCAAACCCCATCCTCAGGAGAAAGGGGTGTGTCCCAGAGGCTGCCTTGCCCACCCTTCTCCTTATCAGACATGTTACCACCTCACCTCACACGTGTTTCCTGGTGCACTGTCTGCACCCCCACCTCCATGTGCGGTCAGGGACCCCCAACAGCCTTCTTCATTGGTGTGGTCTGTGTTTGCGCAGCGACCACAGAACGGTGACACCCCCTGTGGGAAACTCACACTGAGGGAAATAGGGCGAGGACCCTAGTCCCTCACTTATCACAGAGGGAATCTGGAAAGCTGGTATTCCACGGCAGGAAAACCTCCACTTTGGTTAAGTCAGAGGCAAAGTTCAAGTACATCAAGTACATTCCTACAGTCTCCCCTCACAGCTATGCTGCCTTAAAGTGAGCACATGATTACATCTCCCTATAGAAGCAGACATGATCCTTTAGCTCTCTTCCCACCGTGTCACTCCCTTCTACCCCCCAATATCTTCCCCCTGTGCAGGTATTAAGTCTCCTCACCTGTGAGCTCAGGGACCTTAATGTAGATTCCACCCACCTTGTGACGCATGTAACCACTGAATATGCGTGTCTGACGGGTACCTGTAAATGTCCCAAGATAGTAAAGGTCCTCTCTCACTTCTCCCAATTCCACGTGGTCCATCAAAAGGAGTTGAGGTGAGCATGCTACCATGACACGTGTGACTCCTTTATTTCACCCTCCCTCTTATCTCTCCTAGCCTTTTGCCTTTAATATCCTCTTTATGTATTACGGCCATACAATTGCGCCTACGGACCCCTCGTTTGTTGAGGGCTGCTTTCCTCTCACCCCTGAAAGAGCAATGCAGAAGTCTTAACCCCTGCACCTGAGAACCTGGCTTTGGTAAGAAACCGTCTTTTCTGTCAAGGGGCTAGTGGGAAAAGGTGACTGAGTACTTTGTAGAAACGGCATCCTATTAAAAAAAAAATGGGCAGGGAGGGAGTGGAAGGACATCGTGCGACACTGCTCCAATCAGCCAAGGAACGGAAAGACCCACTTGAGGCCACCGGAGGCCAGGAAGAGGCCTGGAAGGTTCTGCCTCAGAGCTGGGGGAGGAATCGGCACTGCCCAGACGCTGGTCTTGGCCTCCCATGTCCCAGAGCGGAGACAGACATTTTGGTTGTTAGAAGCCACACACCTTGTGTGGGGGCATTTTGCTATGGTGGCCCCTGGAAACCACTTCGTGGCACCCTCCCCACACAGCATCAGCCCTGGACCCCAGGCTCCCGGCATCCCCCAGACCCCAAAGCAATGGAGCGGAGGGGCCGTGCGTACAGTTTTAAAAAAAGGATTGGTTTTTAATTTACAAGAGTTCTAAATGTACAGAATTCTCCTTTTAAAAAAATCGTTATACACAATAAATACAGTACAAAAAAATTTATCTTACAGTACTAGTTTTGTCTCCGAGATTTCAAAATCTGGCAGGGGGGGGCGGCCGGGGGCCGGAAGAAGAGAGGGAAGACTGGCAGAGGGCGGGAGAGGAGGGGGACCTGGCTCCTGACGTGAGCTGAGCACTCAGAGGCTCGCCTTCCCTTTCTCACGGGTGCGCGCGCAGACGTGACTCCACGTTGGACGCGCGCACGTACTCACGCACGCGCACGCACGGCTGCGCCAGAGGCCAAGGGCCCGGCCAGCACACCTGCACTTCCCCTCTCCGCCTGCAGGGGGCGCGGAAGGCCCCGCCCCCCCAGGCTTGGCCCAGGGCGCCCTCTGGTGGCTTGCTGAAGCCACGACACGCAGAGACCAATTCCCCGGACACAGGTGAGCGTCCTAGTCCCCCCCACCCCACCCCCACCGCCACCACAACGTGCCCTCCACGCAGAGGACGTGGGGCGACACGGGCAGTGACACCGAGGACCGCCCCCTCCTTTCGTGGGGTGACATCTTACATTACAGCCCCCTCCCCTAAATCCACGCGGCTGCTCCTGGCCGCCCCCCAGCTGAGGCAGGAGGCGGGGTGGGGTGGGGGAGGAGGAGGCCTTTGTGACTTAATAACTTAGGCAAGAAACACGTGTCAGGGGTCCCGGCTTGTGTCCCCAGGGGGCTGAGGTCAGAGGCCCCGGCGGGCAGGGCGAGCGGGGCGGCCCGCTGTTATCTGTTCAGCGTCCGGGCGCCCAGGCCCCCGTTGTGACTGGAGGGCGGGTAGGCGTCCGGCCTGTGCAGGGGGGCGGGCGCGGCGGGCCCCGCCGCGGCGCTGTGGCTGTGGGGGTACGGGGGCGCCGGCGTCCGGCCGGGGGCCTGCTGGAGGTTCAGGATGCTGTCGATGGCACTCTGGAGGTGCTCCGTCAGCGTGGCGTCCTGCGGGCTGTCACTGGAGAAGCTGGCCTGGTCCACGTCCGGGGACTCCGACTTGGGCCGCTTGGCGGGGGGCAGCGGGGACGCCTCCCAGCTGGGGTCCCCGCCGCCCCCTCCCTGCCCGGCCCCGGCCGGCGGCTCGGGAGGCGCGCCCTTCAGCATGCGCTGGTACAGCTCGTCCTCCACGGCGGCCAGCTCGCGGATCAGCCCGCTGGTGGCCTCGTCCACTTTGGTGGCCGGCGGCGCTGGGCTGCAGCCCCGGGCCCGGCCTGTGCCCTCGGCGGCCCGGCCGCCCGGCGCGTCCACGTTCTCGCGGTACGTCTTCCGCAGCGGCAGCCGGGGGCAGTGGGGCGCGGGCGGCTTGCGCTCGGGGGCGCTGGGCGGCGGATGGTCCACCGTGCCGTTCATCTGGCTGGTGCTGGGCGGCGGCGGCGGCCGCGGCGGGGGGTCGGGCGCCCGGAGCGCGGCGGGGGGCGGCGGCGGGGGCTGGTGCACTGGGTCCAGAGCCGTGTTGTGCACGACCTTGCTGAGGCCCGCCTCCTGCTTGATCTTGAGCTTCAGGCCGATGCGGCTGCGGGCCTCGTACGTCTTGATGGGCGGGCGGTTGCGGGAGGGCATGGGGCCGTCTTCGTCGGCGTCCAGGGGCGAGGCCGCGGAGGACGAGGACGAGGACGACAGGGACGACGAGGCCCGCGCCCAGGTCACCGAGGGCGAGCCGCCGGCCCCGCCGTGCCGGATCACGAGCTTGGTGGGCAGGTGCGGAGGGGGCTGGGCTGCGGCCAAGGGGGGCGGGCCGTGGGGCGGGAGCCGGTGGCCCTCGGAAGAGGCGGCCGCGATGGGGAGGCCGAGAGAGCGGGAGGAAGACACGTACTCGTCTGCAGAGAGGAAGGGGTGGGAGGCCGAGACGCGAGAGTGAGGCCTGGGGGGAGGGGGGTGGGGGCTGTGCGCTGAGCCCCCCACTGGACCCGCGCCCAACTCTGCATCAGCACCTCTCCAAGCCCATTAGGGCAGCTACTAGCCACCTCGGGCCGGGGGCACAAGAGTAAACGCTCAACTCATAGCTGAAAGGCGGGCAGTTCTAACCCCACCAGAGCTACCTCCTGAGACTGGCCTGGCCCTGGGCTTCTGAAAGGTCAGAGCTTTGAGAACCCTGGGGGGGACAGTTCTGCTCTGCCCAGCACTGGGGTCACAGGAGTCAGAACCGACTCCCACGGGGTGCTTAAACTCCAAATGGACTGCTTGCCACAGTGGGAGGAGTTGAGGCCTTTGGCCGTGCACATAGGAGACGGTTCACCGGGGCACTAAACTCTGGGGCCTTGTGCTAAAAGCCCGCGGAAATGGACGCCGATTTTGTGGCTTGCTGGATGTCAGGATCGGAGCTGAAATGTGCGCTTGCTGCTGGGCACCACTGGTGCGGTCTGAGAAGGGCCGGCTCATGGGGCTGCCTAGGCTGTCGATGTGACAACGGGGGAAGTCACTGGGGCCCTTCTCCTCCAGGAGAAGGGTAGGTTTGAACTACCAACCTTCTAGTTCACCGCTGACAGGTTAATGTCCAAAAGGCCCGCAAAATCATCAATACCAGCTAACATCCCACACCTCACATAAGAACAGCGGTCCCAGCCCGTCACATGAGGGTGAGTCAATTACAATGGCTGACCAGTATGGCCTGTGAATGAGGTGATAAATCTCCAAACGGGGCTCTCACCCGTTCTAGGCCATTCCAACCTACAGCGACCCTACGTGACGGAGCAGAGCGCCCTGTGGGGTTTCAACGGGAAGCAGTCTGCCTCATCTTTCTCCCGAGGGGCGGAGGGTGGGCTTGAACCGCTGACCTCAAAGCAGTTTGCGGCTCCTCTGAGAGCAGTGGGCGCCTCCTCGTGGTGCGGCGAGGTAAGGCGGCGGGGCCAGAGCCCCTTTCCCCTCTCCTCCTTGCTCCCCTCTTACCCGGCTTCTCCTTGGCCAGCTGCTTATCCAGGGCTAGAGTGGTCTTCTCTTCCTGAATGAACATGCGGTCGATCATCACCATTTCGGCCGAGGGGCTCACCCTCTGGGTGGAAGAGGGAAGGTCGGAAGTGAGGAGGGAGGTGGCAGCAGGGTGGGCCTGCCTGGAGCAGGGGCCGGGGCGGGCAGGGCTCTTACCCGGGACTCCTCCAGCAGCAGGAGGCGGTATTTGTTCAGCATGGCCTGGGTGCGCTTCAGCAGCTGCGTGGAGACCGTCTCGAACTCTTCGTCCACTAGATGGGGGAGGAGGAAGGGGACAGGGGCTTGGACTGGGCCCCACTAGGGCCTGTAGCACCCAGTGCTGAGCGAATAGTGCTATGAGACCTGAGAATCCCGTTGTTTTTAGCTTTTATTTATTTTTTTTGGGGGGGGGGGCATCACCGCTGGTCCAGCACCAGCCTCACGGCTTGTGTGTGTGTGTGTGTGTGTGTGTGTGCATGCAAGGTTACAGCTGCTGGGCAATCCACCCAGGGCACATCCAGCCGCGGCTCTAACGCTTTTCGCTGTCCTGACACTTGACAAACAGGAAGTCGTTCCGTCTGGGCGCTGCCCTCTCTGCCCCTTGCCCGCGGTCTCTGCACCCCTCCGTTTACACAGCTCTGAAAGGGCAGCGCTGGCATCCACCAAGGGGCTCCGGTCCCTTCCTCTGAAAAGCTCTTAGGGTTCTGGGGCAGGGGCAGGAGCTCTCCCAGGTAAACCCTCCAAGGGCAGCCCTGGTTACCACTGAGAACTGAGCAGCTAATTGCTGGGAGGAGGCTCCCTTCCTGGCTTTTTACTCACTAAGGCTTTCAATTTTCTTACAACCTCTTTATAATAAGGCCGGTGAGTGGGAGGATCTGTCAAGGTGACTCCTTTGGAAACCGCCCCTCCCCCCAACAGTCAGCCCCTGGGGCCCCCCAGCCACTATCATCTTCTGAGCTTTGAACAGAACTGGCCCAGGAGATCCGCAAGAAGTCCCGGCTTTGCTTGGGCCTGTCTTCTTGAGAGGCACCCAGATAAGACGCCAACAAGTGCGCGATCAGGGGGCTTGCCTGCAGCCGCCCACAGACGGCAGAGGCATGGTCCAACCCGTGTGTGGAACCAGCCTGTGTCTGGAGGAATGGGGACCCTCGTAGCAGTGCTTGTTGAGGGACCCTCTGATATAGGGGTGAGTGTGCATGCACGTGCACATACTCACACACACACACACACACAGTGTTGAGCTCAGGGGGGAGTGTGGACACAGCCGAGTGGGCGTACCTGCCTGTGTGCTACCCACAGTGTGCAGAGTTGAGTGCAGAGCTGAGAGTACACATACAGTGGGTGCACACACGGTGCTGTTTGCTCCCGCATTCAAGCTCACACACGCACAGTCGAGTGTCATCACTTTTTGCCAAATGCCCACCTGGGCTGGCTGTCGCCAGGGCACCTGGGAACCCCGCAGGGCAGCCCTGGGGAGGCCTCACCTTTGTGGTAGTCGCGGGGGGAGGGGAGGGCACCCTGGTAGACGTGGTAGGGCAGGAGGCGATGGAGGGCGTCCTCGAAGGAGGGGAAGGCTGTCTTGTAGTCGGGGTGCAGGACGGAGCCCTGATGTTTGTGCAAATGCTCCAGGAAACTGGGTGCAGGAGAGATACACACACAACAGGGTGGTGAGTTCTGGTCCACATCCTAACCCAACCCTCCGCAGCAGGTGGTGGTGCCTGCCTCTCACCCCAGGCCCCTGCCTCCCCCATGAGACTGGCACTTCCAGAGCAAGTGCTCACGCCTGCTGCTGGGCCTCAATGGATCCCCATGTCACAAATGAGGAAACTAAGGCTTGGAGAAGTGAAGCCCACCCCCGCCCCACCCCCCTTCCCCGGAGAGAACTCAAGGAAGAGACAGAACGGGGAGTGGATGCCAGAGTTTGAAAGTTCGTCTGGGGTGTCCTACTGGCTCCTGCCACTGGGGGTCAGTCTGTCCCCACTCTGCCCCTGGCTGGAGGGAGAAGGCAGGCCAGGAGCTGGCCGGCAGGTCCCCAGCTCTTCCCTGAGGAGGCTGCTTTTCAGGCTCCTGAGGGAAGGGGCCTGGTGCTCATCCCCACCCTTTGCTGAAGGCCAGCAGGTCCCACACGCCTGGGGCAGGGTAGGGCTGGTTGTATTTATTACTCTGTCCTGAACCTCGAACAGGAGGGGTACTGAGGAGTGCTCAATGCTCGTGGTGGGGAAAAGGCAGGGCGGCGGCACAGCCACACCTGCCCACCCAGTCCTGCCCCACCTGCCCGTCCAATCCTCTCTCTACCCATCTGCCCGTCCAACCCTCCCTCCCCCATCTGTCCAACCCTCTCTCTACCCATCTGCCCGTCCAACCCTCCCTCCCCCATCTGCCTGTCCAACCCTCCCTCCCCCATTTGTCCAACCCTCCCCCCATCTTCCCATACAACCCTCCCTCTCCCATCTGCCTGTCCACCCTTTTCTATACCTATCTACCCGTCCAACCCTCCCTCCACCCCTCTCCCCATCTGCCCATCTAACTCTCTCTAGCCATCTGCCAGTTCTTATCTATCCATCTGCTCACCCAGCCCTCTACACTCCATCCATCCAAATACCCATCCATCCCCTCAAACATCCATGTATCCATTCAACTACTCACCCAAATATTTATCCAATATCTTTCCACCTACCCACCCAGACATCTCCCCATCGAAATACTCATCTATCCATTCATCCAAACCCCTTCCATCAACCAAATAGTCTCCTCTATCCATTCACCTCCCAACACTCATCCATTCATCTACCCACACAGTATCCACCCCCCTGCCCATCCAGACATACATCCAACTCACACCCACCCAGATACCATCCCTCCCAATCAAGCCAAACCTCTACCCGCCCAGACCTCTACCTGCCCCAACTTCCACCTACCCATTCACCCAAACACCCATCCCATCATCCTCCCAACATCCATCTGTCCAACCACTCACCCACCCACCCAGTGACCTGACAGGCACCCATCTCCCACCCTACTCACTTGTACTCCTCAAAACATGCCTCTTTCCATCCACCCCGCTCTCCAAACCCGTACCCGCTACTTCAGATGCCCGTTTGTGCTGGATTACTGTTTCACCCATCCCTCCGTGCCCCCACCCGTCCAGTGACACGCGGCCCCGTGTGCTGGCCTGGTTGACATGCTAAGGGGGAGGAGGACAGGGACCAAAGCCCTCTCTCAGCAATAGGGGCGGATATCCCACACAGGCCCCTGTTGCCACCACCAGACCGTTCCGACGTGCGTTGCAGAAAACACACCCAGTAAAGCAGATGACGGCTAAACCACCTCGGTGAGCACGATGCAGTGACACCATCGGTGTGTCCCGCCCTTTCCCACGCCTTCCTCCTGTCCCCATAAACGTGCTGACCCCGTGGCCCAAGGCTTAGGGCACCCACTCCCTGCTTTATAGACTTCAGGGGGTAAAAGTTTAAAGCCAACCCAGGTGATAATCCTGAGGTTTCCACTAGCTCAGAAATGCTGGATTCTGTGAGAAAACTGGTTATGTTCCTCATTCCCCCACCCTTTTGATCAGGCACCTTGGATCAGAAAGTTCAGCGATCATGACCAGCCCGTTTCTGAGAGGGGCCTGCCTGCCTGGTCTCTGAGAAGGCGCTGGCGTGAGGGAGCCTGGGGTAGGGGCCTGCAGTGGGGACCCACTCACCAGGCTTCTTTGCTGGGCTGCAGCGACAGTGGCTTCTTCAAGCTGCTCAGCTTGCTCTCGTACTGGGAGGAGAGAGACAGTCGGGTTGTCGCCGGGAAGCCTTTCTTCCCTCCGTGTCCTGACCAACCCCTTCTCCCTTCAGCCAGGGGTGGGGCAGCAGGGTCCAGGCTGGGAGGGGAGGGGGCTGAGGGCAGACCCTGCTTCATGTGGCTCGCCTTCGTGTGACACCCAGTGGCCTGTCTCCTGCCCCACGGCCCACAGTGCCTGGTCCTGGTTTACAGCCCCACCCCCACCATACAGCCCTGACCATCATCTATTGCCCAAGCCTCTGATGCCCCTGCCGGGCACCCCTCCCCCATCTGCTGTCTCTGTATGACCTCCCCAGACCCTCCTGTCTCTAGTAGACAATGCTCCCTGCCCCTACCCCCTCTCAGGTCCCCTCCCCGTCCGAGCATCTCCCTGCTGTGTCTACCCGTCTCAGCTGCCCTCACTGTCCAGGTCAGGGCCGTCACAGTGCCTGATGGTTGCCATCCCAGAATGCCTGGCGGCTGGCTGTTCTCAGTAGCCCCCATGCCCCCTCCCGCTCTTGGGCGGTCAAATGTGCCACGTGACTCGGATCCACACGTCTCACTGTCCACCGACTATGGCACAGGTCTCAGGAATGTATCCTGGTGCCCCTGAGATGGTCCGTGTGACTGCATCACAAGACCACACGGCTCCCGTGGTGACCGCCTGCCTGGGCACCAGGTCCCCACTTGCCCTGGTGCCTGCAAGGGCCTCTTACCTGCAGCCCGGAGGCCTTCCCTGGAGCGGCCACACTCAGGGCCGGGAGGTTGCTTGCAAAGGCTTTGCCCTCAGCAGGAAGCAGAGGAGGAAGGCCTAGGGGCAGAGGCAGACAACACTCAGGGCTCACTGGACAGACCTCACACGTGACCCCGGCCCTGCAGCACCCTCTCCTCTGGCAGCAGGATGGGAGGGGGGGTTGCCGCAGACCTGCCTGGGGTCCCCATCACCCCATCCTGTGAAGTCAGGCCCGCCACCCACTCAGGGCCCCTCTCCTGAGGGGCTATCTCCCCTACCTGTGGTGGCCATGGGTGCCGGGGCAGGGGCGTGGCTGGGGGTGGCTGGGGTCACAGGTGGGGCTTGCCCGCTGACCAGCACAGAGGCAGTGGGGGTGGCGAGGGGCCCCAGGCTGACGGAGGTCTGCGGGGCTGCGGGGGCTCCCCCGGCCTTGCTCTGGAGAATGATTCCGGACGGCACCTGAGAAGGGGACAGGTGGTGAGGGGGGCCCAGGTGGGGCATAGGGGCGGCCAGGTGGGTCGGGCTCTGGTCAGACTGTGGGGGGAGGGCCAGGCGCCGGCCGTTACCTGGTGGAATCTCTCGAGCAGAGGCTTCGGCTGGGGCAGCGCCGGGAAGGGGGTGGTCACCACCTGGAAGGTCCGAGGAGGCGGTAGGGGGGGCGCTGCGGGCTCGGGGACCAGGTGGAGGGCCAGTGGGGGGCTGGGAGGCTGGGGGGTGCCCTGGCCAGGTGGGAACTGGAGCTGGCAGTCAGGCGGCGTGGGGGCTGGCAGTCGGGCGGGGGTCTCTGAGGAGGAGGCCATGGCGGTGGTGGTTGTGGCATTGGCTGGTGTCAGCGGCCCCTCAGGAGGCTGGGCTGGGCCTGGAGCAGTGGGGGCTTGGGTGCTGGTGGGTGGAGGGACACCCAGCTGGTTCTGAATGACAAAGATGCCAGGCAGAGCTGGGGGGACCTGGGGCAGGGTGCAGGGGTGCAAGGTGGGTTCAGAAGGTGGGCGGGACAGGCTCTGAGGCTGAGAAGGGGGGCGGGAGTGGGGGCGGGAGGGTGGGCGGGAAGGGGGCCGGGCGGGGTGTGGCGAGGGCAGATGGGGGCTATCCCCCAGAGGGGCCTGGTGAGGTAGTGAAGGGGATGAGGAAGGGCCGGGGCCCTTCAGTGGAGCCGCTGCAGGGATCTGGGTTGGGGGGGGGGCGGGGGGGAGGTAGAGGGGAGGGCAGGTCAGAACCAACATTGGCTCCTCACGCCCCAAGCCATGGGGGACCCCAGTCCCCTTCACCCCCTCCCTGTCCCTATCTTGAGAGAAAGGACCACACAGGATTCTCTCTCCCTCCTCCCTGCCTCCCCCTCTCACCACCCCACCACAGCGCCTCCATCCCTCACCGCCTTACCTGTCTGCCCCCGTGCTCCCCTGTACCTGTCCCCTCACTTGTACCCCCCACCTTACCTCCCCTCATCCCTTCCCCCGTCTTCTCTGCTCTGAGCCTGCTTTTCCCTCCACCCCCCATCTGACCCCACCCCACCCCCCAAGAAGGCAGCCCTGCAGGGTAGGGGCAGCAGCAGGGAAGCAGCAGCAGCAGTGACCCCCCCCTCACCCCGCCAGCTAAGCGGAGAAGGCGGAGGGGCAGCAGGGGAGCAGGGGGCTGGGGGGCAGCAGGACCAGTGCCCGCCCTGCCTGGTGTCCCACTAACCAGAGGGAACAACTCCCGGTGCAGATGCTGGTTCTGCTGGTACCCAGCATGGGGATAAGGGGTTTCTCAGTAGCCAGCCAAGGGGCAGGTCAGCTACCCCCCAAGGGTCTCTGGGTCAGTATCCCAGGTCCCTGCCTCCTAGTCTGTGGCTATAGCTGTGGAGCCATGCCAGCCTGCAGTGTGTTGTGTTGTGGGGTGTGTGTATGAGTGAGTGATGCTGGCGGAGGTCTGGGCCAATCTGGCCCACAGAGCCTGGCCCCTGGGTTCGCATGTCCGACCCCAGGGACTGCGCCCGGGGCTCGTGACACTGTAAGCATCATGTCTGTGGTGGGTGGAGCCGTGGCCTTGGGGGAAGACACGAAGGGCTTCGGAAGGGGATGGATACGGGGTCCTCCCACAAGCGTGCCTAAAACCCCTGAGCGTGCCACGCCCTGAGGGGACAGCGTCACTGGGCGAAGAGGCTGTGGGTTAAGGTGAGCTCACACTACAGTGGGGTGGGTGCCTACAGAGGGGACACACGGGAGGGGGGACCCAAAGGGGACGTGCCGGAGAAGACTCAGGGCAGTCTGAGGAACGCCAGCAGACGACGCCTGGGGATAGGACCGACTCCTGGACTGGACGGACAGACGGACTGAGAGAACAAGTCCTGCCTGGCCTCCAGACCTGTCGCCACCACCCGGAGCTGCCCGTCCCAGCCGCTGGGTTTACAGCACTCTGCTGCTCAAAGACAGCCCTGACCAGCCGCGCCTGGACGCCTGGACAGCACGTGCAGGGCCAGAGGGTCAAGCCTGCCACTGCTCCGTGGGAGAAAGACGGGGCTCTCTGCTCCGTAGTCTCAGAAACCCAACATGAAGGTAGCGAGTTGGGGTTCTTAATGGAAAACAAACCAAGCCAAACGGAACAGCCCAACTAAACACAGACCTCTGAAGTGAACGGAAGGGGGTGGGCAGGCAAAAGTGTAAGACACGCGCTCCCATCTCGCCAAGGGCTGCTTCCCTGGGGCTGAGCGGATGACCACCCCTGGTCGGGCGCCCAGGGCTAAGCCATTTTGAGAAGACTGAAACCACGCTTGTGTGGAGCGTTCGGAACATACAGGAGACAGCCGGGATGAGAGGGAGCTGCCCGTCCTGCTTGAGGCGGGCGTGTCACCCTGTCTGCACCACAGGGCTCGCCCTGGGTCTCCCAGTAGATGAGAAACTGAGGCCAGTGAGCCAGAAAGGTCAGGCCCCAGATCTCCATGGAGGAAGGACAGAGGAGTTCTGCCACCTCCCTGCCTCAGGGCCACTCAGGCCGTCCCCTCACGGCTGCTTCTCAGAGCCAATGGGGGGCACTCAGGTTCTGGGGGCCACCCATGGCTGCCAGGGCTCTGCTATGTGGCTCCAGAAGGGGGACATCCTGTGGTGGTGGGGGGGGGGGTGCATGCATGAAGAGCTATTTTCAGCTCCAAGCCCCTGGGCCCTCTAAGCACATCTTTCAAACCTGGCCGGAATACCGTACATAATGTTCAGAGATTACAAAGGAGCCTGGCTACCTGTTGGCACCGCCCCCCTCCTGGACTGGGGGGGGGGGGTTGCCTGTTGCCATCACACTGACCCCAAAAAAACTACCCTCCCCGCCATCGAGTCGATGCCGATGCACAGAGGCCCCCTGGACAGGGTAGAACTGCCCCTGTGGGTTTCGGAGCCTGGAATGCTGTGCGGGGGTAGAAAGCCTCATCTTTCTCCCGTGGAGCGGCTGGTGGTTTTGAACTGCTGACCTTGCAGTTGGCAGGCCAATGAGTAACAAGTTACGCCCCCAGGACGCCCGGGTCACACGGAAACCCCTGGTGTTTCACATGGCCACAGGGCCCCCACTTGGCAGACAAGGTTCAGTGGAGCTTCCAGACTGAGACAGACTGGGAAGCAAGGCCTGGCAAGCCGCTTCTGAAAGTGAGCCGGGCGGGGGGGGGGGGGAGCCGGTGGGACCAGCAGGACGCTGTCCGAGGTGGTAAGGGAAGCCAAGCCCCGGAGTAGAAAGCACCGGGTGGGATGGAGACCCTGCAGGTGGCCCGGGGCTGGGCGAGGTCTGCTGTGTGCAGACAAGTAGCAGTTTGTGAAACTTGTCTTCCTGGTGTGGAAGGCAGCCTCTGGGATGGTCCCTGGTGACCACACCCCAACACACACCACCACCACCCTCATGCAGGCATTTGGTCCTCGCCCACCAGGCGGTACTGGAGCTGGGCTCTGAGACAAGGAGCTTGGATCACGGCAGAAAGACTGGCTGTCCGCATCCGTGTAGACTGATAGCCGCAAAACCCCACGGGGGCAGGCCTTCCCTGTCCTGTGGGGCTGCTAGGAGTCAGGACCGACTCGATGGCCGGGAGGGGGAACAGAAGGATGCTGGCACCTCGGGTGCAGGCCATCCTCGTGAGCGTGGCTGAAGCCCCCGGGCCAGTCGTGCTTGCTGAGGGCCCTTCTTCCGTCTGGCTGCCCTTCTGCTTTCCCAAGCTCGATGGCATCGTCCTTGTGGGGACCGGCCCCTTCTGACCACAGGTCCAGAGTTTGTGTGACGGAGTCTCGCCGTGCTCATGTCTGATGGCTCCCAGGGAAGGTTCCCAAACAGGCGCGTGTGTCCTCTTGGCATGTGTGTGGGGGCACGTACTCTGTGCTTCACCGGCCCCACCATTCAATGGCGTCGCTTTGCCTCCACCCCGAGTTATGGCCTAGCTCTCGCTGGCACACAGCGGCGTGAAATGCCATGGCTTGGGCCAGGCAGGAGCCCTGGTGCCACAGTGGGTGACGTGTTGAGTCTCAGCCCCTGGAAGCCCAGAGTGGCAGTGCCACTCTGCCCCACAGGTCCACAGAGAATCGGAATCGAGTGGGTGGCAGTGGCTCTGGTTTGGCTTTTGGTGTGTGTGTCCACCGGCTAGGCTGTTGGTTGGACACTTGTGGTGGAGAGTGGGGGAAGGGAATCACCGTCCAGAATGGAATATAACATCGAGGACCACCTCACCTGAATGAGGTCGGGGGTCTCGGGGCTGGGCGGGGGTTAAGCTGGGAACCTTGATGGTGTGGTGGTTCCGCGTTGGGCTCCAAGCTGCAAGATCGGCAGTTCAAAACCACCAGCGGCGCCTTGGGAGACAGACAAGGTTTTCTACTCCTGGGAAGATTTACAGTCTGGGCAGTTCCACCCTGTCCCATAGGGTGGCTCTGAGTCGGAACCAACTTGATGGCAGTGCATTTGGTTTGGGTCTCCAAGGGGTGCAAGGAGCCTCAGGGTGCAGCGCATGAAACGTGGGGCTGCTACCCACGGGGTTGGGGGTGCAAGCCCACGGCGGCGGTGCTCCTCTGTGCTGCAGGTCCCGAGGAGCTGGAGTCGACTCCGGGGGCTGTAGGTTTGGGAGCCGCGATGCTCAGCTTCATCGGGTTAGAGGAGAAAGATCCAGGAGAGGTGTCCGGTGGAGGGGAAAGAGGGTGTCTTCCTCGGCCCGACTCTCAGACTCCTGAGGAGCATGCAGGGCACCACGGTGTGCTCTGGCCTCTGAGTGTTAGGAACATAGTGTCTCCCTGCTGCCGGGAGGGGAGCTGGGCTCAGATGCATCCTGCAGTGCCACAGAAGTAAGGCCTGGCAACCTGTCACCCACTCCCGTAATGTCACACAGCAGAGAAAACCCCCTGGAGGGCCGGTTCTACCCTGCCATCCAAGCCACCACCGTGAGTGGGAATCAGGGCCTCGTGGTGGGTCTGATCACAATGACTTGTTCACAAATGGTGTGGGGCCACTTCAGCTGGGGCTGTGTGCTCCTTGCCTGAGCCCCAGTGTACACAGGGGCTGGCCACCGCAGAGTTTTCAGAAGCGGAACGCCAAGTCTTGCTTCCTAGTGCCATCGCAGCCGGGCATCCTAATGATGCATTAGGCCTCTGCTGACAGGACTGGGGTGGGCCGCACATGAGGTACACCGGCTAGGAACTGAACCCACGGGGGGATGAGAGTTCTACCACTGAGCCACCATGCCCCCACCAGGTAGGTCATCGGCAGCAGCTGCTGTAGTTTACACCAGAGTGTGGCCACAGGTCAGAGCCCACCCACCTACCTGTCTGGCCAAGACAAGACAAGCCTGAATTCTAAGGTGGATTTTGATTTTTCTTTTTAAGTGGCTGGAAGAGCCAACATGGGAACAGCCTCCTGTGACTGGGGAGAGGCGCCCGCAGAGGGCCTGGGCCCATCAACACATGGCATCCTTGGAACATGCCCGCTCAGGGCTGCTTTCCGCTCTGAAATCTCAAACATCCACCATCTGGCTCTTGAGAGAAAAATGTTCGCTGGCTGCTGGCTTATTTTTACTCACTTAGCACTTTCAACATTTCAGACCCTGTTTTACCAGCCCTTAAAATCCACCCAGCCGCTTCCAACGGGCGGCTACGGCCAACCTTTCACAGGTAAGGTGGCCCGAGGCATCTCGGAATCTGTCAGAGGACAGCCTGGGATTTGAACCTGAAAAGCTGCCGGGTTCCAGACTCTCTGTGGGTGTCCCTACCCTGCCGAGGGCTCAGGCTGGGGCCAGTGGGCTGTGACCAAAGTCTACAGAGGGAGGGAGAGCCCGGCCAGATGGTGGGGACCATGGCAGTGGCGGCGGCCCATCTGAGACTGAATGCTGCTGGGCCAGACAGAGCAGTGAAGTGTGACACCCAGGGGCCAAAGTCAGTCACAGAAGGACAGGGCTGCGTGCACCCCCTGAAGCAGTCTGCGGTCGTCCCAGGACCACGGGGCGCACATTGGTTATGCGTTTTGGAAAAGGAAAGGAGAGAGAACGTGGGGGCAGGGAGACCAGAGCGTTGGCTCACTCCAGGGGCTACA
The DNA here is from genome assembly GCF_050624435.1 of Tenrec ecaudatus. Lineage (NCBI taxonomy): Eukaryota > Metazoa > Chordata > Mammalia > Afrosoricida > Tenrecidae > Tenrec > Tenrec ecaudatus. Next base: position 10,702,573 of record NC_134547.1, read on the forward strand.
GTAGCCGCTATCTCCATCGTATCCTGGATCAGGCGCGTTACATAAAGGAGACTGGCAGCAGTTACCTGCAGTTTGAAACTAGCAGCGGCTCCATGGGACAGAGACGGGGCTTTCTACTCTGGTAAAGGTTCACAGCCTCCCACCCAGTGACCCCGCAAGAAACTCTTGGCCATCTGCTCCTGCCCAGGACGGCAGTCTGTCTGCACAAGACCTTCATGCCATCGTCCCGGGCTGTCGGAGTGGAATGCACGCAGCAACACATAAGGAGGCGGAGACAGAGGAAGCTGCTGTGGGCGGGGCCTTCCCTGTACACCCTCCCAGGCTTCCAGAGCAGGGACCCACCGTGCACGCACGTGTGTGTGTGTGTGTGTGTGTGTGTGAGAGAGAGAGAGAGAGCTCTTAGAGCCAGTGAGTGTCCCGTGTGTCTGTGCCCGTGGCCTGGGCTGGCCTCGAGCCCTCACATCTGCCTGGCCGTCTCTGAGGAGGGTGAAGGCAGCGAGACAGGCAGGCGGGCAGGCGGAGCGGGGAGCGGGGAGCAGGGAGGCAGGTACGGGAGCGAGGCTTGGCTCAGCTGAGGAGGGGCTGCGGGGAGAGGGGGGCATCTACCTGGGGGGCCGGAGCCGGGGAGGCCTGGTTGTCGGGGGCCTGAGGACCCAGGCCAGCTCCTTTGGCGGCAGGGGTGGCCAGGGCTGGGTCTTGGGTGGGAGGCGGGGCGCTGACTATGACCGAGGCGGGCACCGAGAGGTGGGGACCCTCTGGGGGGAGGGGCTGCTGGCTCCTCTCCTGCAATGGGCACCCGCACAGGGTCAGCAGGCCACCTCGAGCACTCCCTCCACCCCCCCACCCCACCTTGCACCGATAGTGGCCAGGACTCTCGACCAGCTCCCCAGCACCCTCGACCACCCCTGCTCCACCTGTCTGTCCGTGTCCACGACAGCCCCTCCAACCGCCCAGCAGTCTGTCCATCAGCCTCTCCCCGTCCGTCGCCTGTCAGCCAACCAGGCTGTGTGTCAGCTCTTTCATCCATCTGTCCAGCCAGCCCCTCGCCTCAGCTGTCTTGTGCCTGCCACTCAACACTTTTCTGTTTGTCCATCTGTCCCTCCCAACTGTTGGCCAGCCAGTTCCACTCCATCTAGCTTTCTGCTGTCCGTCAGTCCATCTGCCCATCTGTCACTCACCCAGCCTGTCTGCCTGTCAGCCTCCCTCCCAGCCATGCTGGCAGTCTTTCTCCCTGTCCATCCGTCAGGATCACTGTCCCAGTCTCCCAGTGCCTGGGCCTTCTCTCAGGGACGCCTGCACCTGGAGCACACTCTTCCTCTAGCCCCACCGGCCCAGCAACAATGAGGTCCCCCACCCCCCAGTTACCTGGGGCAGGAACATCTGCATGGAGTCCTGAGGGAGGATGGCAGTGGGGGCGGTGGGGGTCGGCTGTCCCAGGACCATCTTCTCGGGGCTGGATGCCAGGCCCGGGCTGGGCTGGGGGGTGCTGGCCTGAGGGGGGGCCGCCACCTGCGGGGCTGGGGCCTGCGGCTGCACCGGAGGCTGCTGGATGCCCAGAGGCAGCGGCGTGCTGACGGCGGGGGGCCCCTGAGGGGCAGCCTGCGTGGCAAGGACCGATGTGGCTTCCCCAGCAGGGGTGGGAGTAGGCGTGGCTGGTGGCACCAGGCCCTCAGGGGTGTTGAGCATGGCCACGGCGCTGGGTGGCAGGGTGACGCCCTGGAGGACTGTGGTGCCGGCGGCGGCCGGCTGGCTCTGGGTGGGCAGGCTGCTGGCGGCCAGGGACACAGGCATCTGGAAGAGCGCCGGCTGGCCCACCTGGATGGGGGCGGCTGAGAGGATGTGGGCTGCGCTGTGGGCCCCAGAGTGGGGGGCCAGCACGGGCCCCAAGCTCAGTGGGCCGGCCAGGTTCTGGTTGGTGAGGATGGGGTTGGCGATGAGCTGTCCGCCGGCATGGGGTGCTGCAGCCGCCAGGATCTGCCCACCCACATTGGCCGGCAGGGCAGACAGTGACTGGGGCAGCTGGACGGCGGAGGCTCCGGGGAGCAGGAACTGGTTCTGGCCGGGCAGCACGTGCTGAGCAGGGATGACGATGCTGCTGCCCTGGTTCAGCAGGTGGACGCTCATGGGCTTGCTCAGTGCCCCAGGGGGCTGGGGCGGCACCGTGCCTGGCGTGGTGGCGGGGGGCTGCTTGAAGACGTTTGCCTGCAGGGCGGGCGCCGGGAAGCCTGACAGGACCACATTCTGACCCGCCTTGCCTGCCGCGGCCATGAAAGTCAGGTTCTGGGGTGTCTTGGGCTGCTGCGGGAGGCCCCCCGCCTCGCCCTGGATCGTGAGCGTGGCACCTGCTGGCGGGAAGGGCTTGGGCGTCAGCTGGTAGAGCTTGGGGGGCAGCACACCAGCCGGCTTGGGCTGGATGGGCGTGGGCGTCCGGTGCAGGATCACGTTGGGAGCGGGCACCAGAGGCGATGTGCCCAGGCCGGGGGCTACCGCCAGCGGCTGCCCCGAGGGTGCCCCACCGGCCGCTGCCGTGGCGGCCCCCGTGCCCCCGAAGACTGAGTTCCCATTGAGTGTGGTGGCCACGGCGGCTGACAGGTTCTTCTGGATCACCAAGCCGGCCCCCTGTGGGGAGACGCCAGCTGACGCCAGTGTTACTGGTTCCGAGGGGCCAGCTGCCGAGGCTAGGTAGCCGCTGACGGGCACCTGCTTGGCCAGGAGCTGGGAGGTGGGCGGGTTCAGTGCCATGACAGGCTGGCCCACCACCTGGATGGGTGCTAGGCCGAGTGTGGCAGCCGTTGCGCCCCCAGGGCTGCCATTGGGCAGGCCCTGGAGGCCCGGGATCGGCTGCAGCGTCACGTTGCCCAGGCCCACAGGCTGCAGGAATGGCTGCACACTCAGGGCCTTGTTGACCACGTCCTGGGGCGGCACCAGGGCCTGGTGAGTCAGCACGGTGGGTGGTCCCTGCAGCCCCAGCAGGTCAGTGCTGCCTGGGAAGAGGGCCTGGGGCCCCGTAGCCACGGCCGCCCCACCGGCACCCGCCGGGCCTGCCCCGCTGTCCGCTGGCTGCAGGGTGGGCAGCTGGAAGGGCCCCAGGTCCAGCTCGGCCTCGGCCTCGAGCGTCTGCTCGGTGATGTTGGCCTCCTGCAGGCTCTGCTGCAGGATGTCGCAGGGCTGGTCCGCGCCCCCGCCGGCTCCGCCGCCGCCGCCCCCTGCGGCGGGTGAGCCCAGGATGTCATCTTCCAGGAAGTCGAGGTCCACGCTGGGCGCCGGTTGGCTGGGTTCGGGGTTCAGGTGGTTGCCGGAGGCTTCTTGGACATGGAGCTGGGAGTCAGGTGAGCGAAAGAGCAGAGGTTAGCAAAGGGCCCATGGCCAGGTACGACTACCCTGTGAGCAAGGGGCTAGGCCCGGGTTCGATTCCCACCTTGCAGCCTGGGGCTGGCTTAATCTGCCCTCAGTCTCACCACGTGGACAAGCCACACTCCCAAACTCACTGCCACGGAGAACCCGGCCCTATGTACAGGACAGAGCTGCCCCTGTGCCTTTCCGAAACACAAGAGTAGAAAGCCTCCCAAAGGGCCCACATGGAAAACGATGGCAACGTATGTATCAATATGCTTGATACAGTTGCTGCATGGGCTGTAAAATGATCTTTTAAAGAGCAGGAAGCCTCATCCTTCTCCTGTGGCCTGGCTGGTGGTTTCAAACTGCCGACCTTGTGGTTCGCAGCCTAACGTGGAACCCACGAGGCCATCAGGGCTCCAGGGACTAAGGGTGCAAATGCGGAGCCCAGTGCTCTGAGCACCGGAGGGAAAAGGGGCTCCGGGGTTCTCTTGGCAGCAGGGCGTGCCCGGAGCGGGCCTGGTGCTCTTGGTGAAAGGTGATGTGACGACTTTTGAGCCTGGTCACGGAGAGCGGGGTGGTCTCCCTGCCACGGGCACGGGGAGGTGGGGGCAGGGGCAGGGGTATAATTATGAGCTTGAAACAGGTCAGGCCCCAGAAGCTTCCGACAGTAAAAGGGAAAGAAGTCAAACACCGGAGAGGAGGCCCTGCCTGATCCCACTTCTAGGAACTCTGTCGCCCAAATACAGCCTACCCAGAGGCGACTCGGGAGACAGACCGGGGACACATGTCTTCCTGGAAACCCCATGGGGCGCAGTTCCACGCGGACGCACGTGGAGCCACCACGAACTGGGATCCACGAGCTGGGCACGGGGTTTGTTCAGACACCCCCGGTGGTGTGGTGCGTACGCTGGGCTGCTCACCCCAAGGTCAGCAGCGAGAACAAAAGCAAACCAAGCAACCGTCTCCGGAACCACAGGGCAGTTCTCCGTCCGCAGGGCTGCTCGGAGTCAGAACTGCCTCGGTGATAGCAGCGAGCTTGGTTTTAATTTTTCTTTCTTAACTGAGACGTGGTGAGCACATACAAAGGGTGAAAACGGGGTGTGTGTGTGTGTGTGTGTGTCCCCGTCCGTCCCCTTAGGAGCATGAACAACGATCACGGTGAGAATAAGGATCCGGGAAGGTCGGATTGGATGGTATTTTGGCAATGTGAGCAGATCGTGCCGGCCCACCTGCCCTTCTGGGTAGGGAGTGGGGTCGGTAGAAACCCAGCCGCCCCTGACTCACAGGGACCCTCTGGGGCAGGGTCCCAGGGCTGTCCATCTGCAGGGGCTCAGACGGCCACCTCTTTCTCTCAGGGAGCGGCGGGTGGGTTTGAACAGGCAACCTTTTGCGGTTGCCCAGCACTTTAACCACGGCACCGCCAGGCCCTCTGGCTCCCGTGTTCAATGTCACCTCCTTAGAGGGACCTTCTCCGGCCACACTACCCAAAGGAGGTCCTGCCCTTCATTTCCTTTTCAACTCCTTTTGCTGGGCACGTGACTGTGACTTAGCTCACCCCAGGGGTGCTTTCCCACGGCCGCCTGATGAGTTACCGAGGAAATGCACATGGTGGGAGGGCAGGGATTCAACTCCAGCTGCTTCACTCCGGCCCTAAGTCCAGGCAGCGCCTGCCTCACAGGATGTGGTGGGGTGGATGCTACTGAGCTGAGGGACCTCGCTTCTGTCTCTCTTGCTCCCCATCTGACCAGTGCCGCCACGCCCCCCTACCCCAGGGGATGTCTTTCCCTGCCCCCAGCACTTACCTTCTCGGATCCATGTAAAAAATCATTGAGGGCCTGCGGGTCACTGGAAGAGAGAAGGGGAAGAGACGGTGAGGAGTGGGAGGAAGAAGGGGAGGGGGAGGGGAGAGAAGGGGGAGGTGTGAGACAAGACAAGGAAAGCCTGTTACTCACCAAATCACGTCTAGTAAGCATCTCCCATCCTCATCATCCATCGCCACTGAACAGGTGGGCCGGGAAGAGGGCGAGGGAGACAAGGTTAGATGCCTGCAGCGGCCTGACCCCCTCCCTTCAGGGATGACTTCTCTGAGTTCCAGCCCCATCGTGGCTGGAGTTTTGATGTCTTGAGCCGGTGGATCTAGGTGGGGGGGCATGGCGCAACTCCCAGATACCCACCCCCAGTCACCCTGCCCCTAACATCCTCATCTCTCTCCAGCACCGTATTTACGGGGACATCACCCGAGATTCCCGAGCCCTGGCCTCGCCCAGGCACAATGCGCTTAACCCTCGGTCCTCCTCGAGGCAGGTTCCGGCCCAGCTCCCAAGTAGCAGCAGGCGGCAGAGCCTGGCCTTGAGCCCCTGTGGGCTCCCATAACGCTGCCGGGGGAAGTGCGGGGGGAAGAGGGGTGTGTGGCAGACCTACTCTGTGAGTGCAGGGCCTACCGCTGGGAGGGGTGTGTCCCACATGCATGGGTGCAGGAAAGGAGGGGCCGGGGATGGGGAAGAGAAGGTGGCCAGAAGCAGAAGGGTCTCCAGTCCAGTGAGGGAAGGATGAAACCTCAGTAAAACGGGCAGGCTGAGGTCAGCCCGTCTGTGGGGCATCTGCCGCGGATCAGACACTGACCTACTGCTCCACCCGCCTCAGCACATTCCAGCCCTCTGGGAGCCCTGTGGTCCACGTGAGGAAACAAATGCTCCCCACACCAACCCATCCAGTCTCCCTGCCTCCTTCCTACTCACCTAGCTTTCCACCCTTCCACATCTCCATGCATCCTTCCACACAACTCTTTCCACCTTCCACACCTCCATCCACCTTTCCACACCACCATCCACCTCTCCATCCACCTTCCACACCACCCTCCACCCTTCCACACACCTTTCCACCTTCCACACCTCCATCCACCTTCCACACCTCCATGCATCCTTCCACACCCCCATGCATGGTTCCATACCTCCATCTGTCCTTCCACACTCCATTCCTTAGTACATCCAATTATCCCTCTCATTCCAACAATTCTACGCTCCCCTCCGACCATCATCTTTTTCTTCTTCCAAATGCCCCACCAGGCCTCCCTTCTACCCACTCACCCTGCTTCTGGCCCCTGCCTCCTTCGGCCCTCCTCCCCTCCCAGGGATGCAGACAGATGACAACGTGGACAGGGAAGTGACAGTCCAGAGCCATTTATTTATTAACTTGGGTGGGGGATGGGGTGGTGGGCAGGGTCCTGGACTCCCCCACAACACCCATCAGATCTTACTATGCTCTGAAGGTTCATAACTGCTCACCCCAAAGCATTCTCTGACCTATCCTGACAGTGCTCCTCCTGGTGAGCCTGCGGCCAGCTCCGGGCCGGCTGTGACTGAGGAGCACAGCGAGGGCTCCCTGTCGTCGGAGAGCCTGACCCGACGGCAGCGCAGGGCCCTTTCCCTGGACACTTGAACTCGGGCAAAATATTCGACCCGTTTTCCCAAGAAACATGGCTGTTACACACACACACACACACACACACACACACACACCCCTCACACCCACTCGTCACACCTCCTTTCAGACTCGGACGGGGAGCGTCCTCACAGAGCCCCTCCCGGCTCCTAGGCATTCTAGGATGGGGCATGCTCTCTCTGTTCTACACCCCAGCACTCCACCCACTTCCTCTCCCTGGGTGGCCCCGGGCACCAGGTCATTGGCCTACACGCCCTTCCCGACAATGCATGCATACGTGTGTGTGTGTGTGTGTGTGTGTGTGTGGCACCAAGGTCCAACCAAGGGGCAGAAACAGGGAGGTCTGCCCAGAACCTGGGGAGAGGAGAGGACAGCTCAGGTGTCCCAGGCCCCTGCCTAAGTTGTCAGGAAGGAGGAGGGTAGGGGGGTGCCGGGGGTCCTCCTGGTTACCTGTGCTACACACCAATCATGAAGGGAAGGAGGGGTTGTGCGCTCCAGGTCTACGCAGAGCCCCCGGCTGGGGACTTGGGGAGTGTCCTCTCAGGGGCCAGCTGTGAAGAGAGGAGAGAGGGACAGGGTGAGTGTGCTGGAGGGTGGCGTTGAGTGTTGACATAAGCTCCCCCTCCCCCCCAAGCCCACTGCTGCCGAGCAGATTCCAACTCACAGCGACCCTGTACGACCGAACAGAGAACTGCCGTGGGTCCTGGACACTCGCTCTCTGGGGAAGCTGGCAGCCTCCTCCTCCTCCTCCAGCCAGCAGCAGGTGGGCCAGGATCTCTGACCCGCTCAGTTAAGCCCTTAGCACCACCACCAGCCCCCTCAGGGTTGGTGCAGAAACAGAAGGCAGGCATTTAGACCACAAACAACTCTGCCACTGCATGCTCGCTGGGAGAGCCAGGAGGCCTGGCGGTGCCACTGAATCGGATTTGGGGTTTGTTTTTCTTGGGGGGGATTGTTTTGTAGGCAGCTGGACTGGATGGAGGCTCACGAGATACGAGACTCAACTTTACTCTGAACCGCGGCCTCTGAACTTTACTCTGAACCATGACAGGGGCTCTGCGGGTGTCGTGATCAAGCAGCGCTCAGCTGCTGGCAGAAAGGTGGGTGGTTTGAGCCCCATGCCCGGCGGCTCTGCAGGAGAGAGGCGTGGTCACGGCTTCCACAGAGATGGCGAGCCTAGAAGACCCTCCACCACGTGGCACCGCCAAGGGTTGGAATGGACTCGTCAATCTGATTAAGATAGGGCTGATGAAGGCCTTATTTGCCTGGGGGTGGTTTTAGGCTGACGCGACCCGGCTGGGAGGAGGCACACCAAACCGCAGAGGGCTCCGCCCGACTCGGGCTCCCTCCTGGCGGCTAGGGGCCAGGCGGCCAGCGGGCAGCGCTCTGGACAGCGGTGCGTGGTTTGCAGGTTGAAGCTGGTGTTGCTAGTGGCCCTGCAGGCAGTCCTGACTGGGGACAAAGTGTTGCCCGACCTGGGCCTGCCCCACCACTGGTTACCGATTGGACGCTTAGGAGCTGGAGCAGGGGTTCTCAACCTGGGGGCTGCGACCCCTTGAGGGGGGGTGTCGAATGAGCCCTTCACAGGAGCCACCTAAAACCATTGGAAAACACAGATTTCCGATGGTCTTAGGAACCGAGACACCGCTCCTCTATCCGTGTCCAGGTGGGTCCAACCACATGCAGGAACCCCCACATATGTGTCTCCAGGGCGAAGACTGTGACCCATGCTACACCATGCTTCAAGACAAAATCTCAGTGATTTGTCAGTATAAATAAGTGTTTCACAATATATGACATATTGTTCTTGTGATGAATCACGATGCTTTCATGATGTTCAACTTGTCACAGTAAAAATACATCCTGCATGTCAGGTATTTACATAGCGATTCATCACACTAGCAAAATGAGTGACGAAGTAGCAACGGAAATAACGTTATGGCTGGGGGGGGGGGGGTGTGCGGTCACCACAGCACAAGGAAGCGTGTTAAAGGGTCGCGGCATGAGGCAGGTTGAGAACCGCTGGTCTGGAGGGTTGGTACTGGCTGGTTTGGGGAAGCCAATCGCCAGGCCTTGCTTCCTAGTCGGCCTCCCAGCAACACACAAGCCTCCAGGGACAGCCCTGGTGACTAAGCTTGAGGGGCCTCCTCGGAGATGGAGTACTGTGAACACGGCTGACAAGGAAGACAGACCCCTGCCGGGATGGGCTCAGTGCCTGCAACAGTGGGCTCACACCTCACAGTAACGGCGGGGCCGGCACGGGGCAGGGCACAGGTTCTGTCATCTACGGGGTTTCCCAACAGCACCGAATGCCACCGCCACCCCACGTCAAGGTGCTTCGTTGTCAAAGCCTGGTGGGCCATGGCCTTTCCCCACCCTATGGTGAACAAGAAGCCTGAGGCTGGGAGCAAGATCCCCACAGGTGTGGCAGAGGAGGCCAGGCTGGGATGGGAGCCCAGACAAGCTAAGTCTGGTTCCTGCCCTCGACCATGGCCCTCTTCAGAGGCAATCCTCTCCCCAGCTTGGTTTTTCCTTCAAGAGCTGAAGCAAAGATAAAGCAGAGGAACTGCTCTGCTACCACGTCCTGGATGCTTGAAATAGTTCAGACCTGGGAAAGTGATGGACTTCCCTGAAAACTAAACCAACACAAAATAGGTCAGTCCCTCACAGGAGGGTGAGCCAACCCCGGCGTAGTACAGCACCAAACACAACGTTCCTCTGGCTCTTTGAGATTCCTCACCACCACCACCACCACCACCACCATCATGACCCCAGTCCTGCCTCTCAGTCTCGTTAGACCGGAGTCTGTACACTGGCACAGGTAAGAGCTCGCGACACATGGAATCCAGGTCAGATAAACCCCTCAGGAACAGAAAAGGGAGAAGTGATAACAGGAGGGTAGGGAAAGTGGGGACTAAAGGGGAGGAAGTGGGAACTGGTCACAATGATCTACCCATAATTCCCCCCCCCACCAAGGGGACAAACAGAAATGTGGGTGAAGGGAGACAGCGGTCGGTGTAAGATATGAAAGTAGTAATTATAATTTATCCAGGGGTCACCAGGGGGGAGGGAAGGGGAAAAAAAGAGCTGATACCAAGGGCTCAAACAGAAAGTAAACGTTTAGAAAATGATGACGGCAACGTATGTACAAATATGCTGATACAATAAATGTATGGATTGTTCTAAGAATTGTAAGAGCCCCAAATAAAATGATCTTAAGAATAAATCAATAAAAAACTCAGGGTCACTGAGTCGACTCTGACTCGTATTGCGCCTCCAGGACTGAGTTAAACTGCCCCCTGTAGGTTCTCAAGGCTCTAAATCTGTAGGGGAGCAGCCGGCCTCCTCTTCCTCCTGAGGAGTGGCTGGTGGTTTCAAACTGCAGACTCCATAGTCAGCAGCCCAACTCACAACCCACTCTGCCACAAGGGCTCCTCCTGTCAGCTTCCTGGGAAAGATCTACAAAATACTAAGCGTGAAACAGCTGGGAAGATGGAGGCGGGGGTGGGGTTCTGCCCTGCCTGGATCTTAGGCCTGGGCAAGTTGTTCACAGGCAGCCAGCCTTCCCAGGTGGCTTCTCAGGAGCAGCCGACTTCCCCTTCCTCCTTCTCCTCTCTTCCTGGACCCTGGCCTTGGGCTATCCCCAGCAAACCTGGAGGTGAGTGTGTGGACGCTCAGATGGGGGCTTCTCCGTGCAGGGCTGAAGTCAGTGGTCGGGTGGGAAGACCCAGAATTCTCTGTGGCGATTTCTTTGGGTTTTGAGAGGCAGACACAACATGCCAGTTTTGACAGAGAATTCGGTGACTTAGAGATCACGTTCTTCACGTTGGACAAACTTTCTGGTGACCCTTTGCCCCATCATCCCACCACCATTGAACATTCCTTTGCGCCCTCCCTCCGGCCCCCCACCCCCTCGAATGTGCCCTGGTTTCTACCGCCTCTCCTCTTGGTGTGTCGTTGCTACTTCCTGGGAGGGAGAACACAGAATTCACCCTTATGTGACGGCTTATCTGACTCAGCCTGGCTTCCTCACCGTGTCCCCACGCTGGGGTACACATCCAAAAAGCTCTCTCTCTAGACTTGAGGAATAGAACCGAGCCAGGGGCCCTGGAGGCGTCGTTGAGCTGCCAAGTGCAAGGTTAGCAGTTTGAAACCAACAGCCGCTCCTCAGGAAAAGGGTGGGTGAGGCTTCCCACTCCCAGAAAGAGTTCCAGTCACGGAACCTCCAGGGGCAGGCCTACCCTGTCCTCTCGGGTTGCTATGAGTCAGGATGGACTTGGTAGCAGTGGGTTTTTTGTTTTGCTTCTTTCTGTTTTTCCACAGGACTGAGGGATGCTGGGAGAACAAACACATCTGTCTTGGGAGAAGTACAGCCAGAATGCGCCTTAGGAATGAGGATGGTGACACTTGGATTCGCCTACTCACTGGACATGCTATCAGGAGAGACCGGTCCCGGGAAAGGCCAGCGGAGGAGGAGACGGGGGAGACGCTCAAGGTGATGGGTTGACAAGGTGGCTGCAACAATGGCTTCCAACGTCACAGTGGCGAGGATGGCGCAGGGCCCCACCGTGGCCTGGTGTACTGTGCACAGCTAGGGTGGCTGTGGGCTAGAGCCTGTGCACCGGCACCTAGCAGTGACGACAACAGTGCATTGTAGGCATCCCGGGGGCTCGGTGGTTCAGGGCTCGGCTGCCCACTGAAAGACCACCAGCTCCGCTGATCTGCGGCCGGCCTTGCAGACTCGTCCTCGGATCCCCAGGCCGGCTCCGCTCTGCCCGCAGGGGGCGCTGTGGGCCGCATGACCCGTCGGCGCCAGGACGCACCTCACGTCAGTCACGTCACGTCAGTCACGTCACGGGCCGTGGTGGACGGTGGAGGACCGCGGCTGTCAGGCACGTGTATCTGTGTGCTTTCTTTTGCGCACCAGAGCAGTTGGAAGCCGCCGGCCGCTTCACGGGAAAGATGCGGCGGAGGCGGAGGCGGCGTCGGACGCCCCGTGAGGAGTTAGGGTTTCAGGAGCCCACGGGCCGCGGAGCTCAGGGTTTGCGGGGGTCACGAAGCAGCCCGGTGGGGTCGCTCGGAGCCTCCGAGACGCTAGGGGGCGGTGCCGCTCCGTCCCAGAGGGTCGGCGGAGTCGGAATCCACTCGACGGCACCGGGCTCTGCCTGCAAGGGGCGCTGGTGGCACAACGGGCTAAGCGTCGGGCTGGTAGCCAGGAGGCGGGTGTTTCTGAACAGAGGAGCGGGCCTGGAGACCCTGGGAGGCAGCCTCCCCTGTCCAGTGGGGCCCCTATGCGTTGAACTGACGAGGGCATGGGCGCTAGGGGTCTTAGGAGTGAGAGGGGGGTCAGTATGTAACAAGTACGCTGGAATGTTGAGCACCACGCTGGGTCATGGGCTATTCAGTTACTTTGCATGTTGTTTGTCTGTGATATGTATGTGTGTGTGTACAAACACACACACACACGAAATGGCCAGCAGGTCTGGGCCCCTCAGATGGTGCCCAACTGGGTGGCAGGTCGGCATGGATGTCCCCCAGAAGTAGAGGATCAAACTGTGCCTCCCAAATGTGCCAACCTGGAGAGACCCTGATTCCCAGTACTGTGGGGCTACCCTTCATGCAGTGATCTGATGTAATTATCCTCTGTTTGAAGTGTTGGCAATGAGGGCCCGGAGGCTGCTAACCCAGAAGCTCCCAGGGAGAAAGACGAGGTCTCTGTCCCTGTAAAGAGTTATGGACTTAAAATACCCAGCTATATTAAAAAAAAAATGAGGGAGGAGAGGGGTAAGAGTTATAAACCTGGAAAGCCTACAGGGGCAGTTCTACCCTGCCCTATAGGGTTGCTATGCGTCAGCATCCACTTGATGGCAGTGAGGGAGCTCAGAGATTTGCGATGTTAAGGAGGCAGACCTGGGGTGGGGGCCCATCTTGAGTCATAGCCTTCTCGGAGGGTGTGACTCACCTCACTCACCTTTATGCCCTTCTTCAAGTCCCACCTTTTGTCTTACAAGAGAGAGAGGTGCATGGAGAGGAAGCGCCCACCACCACCAAGAAAGACGACCTGGGAGGGGAGTGGGCCCTTTGGTTCAGGGACCCTGAGAACCTCCTAGACCAGAGGTCCTCAAGCTTTTTAAACAGGGGGCCAGTTCACTGTCCCTCAGACCCGTTGGAGGGCCGGACTACAGTTTAAGAAAAAAAAAGTGACCAAATTCCTATACACACCACACATATTTTAAAGTAAAAAACAAAATGGGGCAAGAACACCGGCAGCCCGGATAAACATCCTCGGCGGGCCACAAGTGGCTTGTGGGCTATAGTTTGAGGACCCCTGTCCTAGACCCAGGAGAAAACAGGCAACACGGAGACCTCCAAGGCATGGCAGGTCCACAGATGGGGACGCAGCCCAGAGAGAGAGGGAGTGCCCGCCCCGAGAGCGGGGGCCCCAAATGTGGACTCTCGCCTCCTGTGACAAAGCCACGTGTTTGTTCAAGCACTCTCCTTGGGGCATTTCTGTGAGGGCAGCCCTGGCGAACGGAGACAGTGCCCTTCATGGGATGAGAACACTGGGATGAACGCCTTTCACACCGTGTGTCCTAAAGCACTTGGTAAGCAATTAACGGGCAGGGAGACCCAGGGTGGACACCTCTTTTGGCGGCTCACAGAAAGGCTAGAGGCTCCCATCCGCCCAGAGGCACCTGGGAAGAAAGGCCTAGCTTTCTCCTTCTGAAAGCGAGCCACTGAGAACAGGTCTCCTCTGACACGTGTGGCGTGGTCATGAGTCAGAATCGCCTCGGCCTGAAGCACCTTCATAAAGCAATAAAAAAATTACAATAAACAGTTGTCATTATTTCCACTGCCACTGTCAACACTGCCAAGAGCGGTAACGCCCAGCGCTTCCTGGCCAAGGCCCGTCAGGTTGAACAACACGCCAGGCCCTGGCTTCTCCCGCCTGTCGCCACTCGCTGTGTGCTGCCCTCAGGCTTGTCTGGAAGGGCTAGGTGCGAGGGCAGGACTACCTCACGAACTTGGGCTTGTTATCAGGAGGGGCCAGTCCCGCCAGAAGAACACCAGGCTTGGTAGAGCAGAGACAGAGACAAAGCCCAGGCTCAAGCCTGCAGAGTCCATTCTGACTCAGCCACGCACCAGGTGGGTGAGAGTGGTCCCTGTGCATTTCCGAAACCGGCATGCTCTCCAGGAGGAGCCCCTGCTAGGGACGGACTGCACAGTGGCTGCCAAGATGGGCTCAAACGTGAGAACAATTGGAAAAGTGGCGAGGCAGCAGGCTAATGACAACACAGCCTTTGCGCCCGCCCGGGAACATGGGCACGGCTCGACGGAAAGCACCAGGCACCAAGCCTTGCAGTCCTTCCAACCCCTCGTTTTTATCATCGCCCCATTTTCCAGGTTGCGCAAAGGAGGCTAAAAAGAGATGGAATATAAGGACACTGTGGGCTGAACAAGGCGTCCCGCGGTGCTGCAAGCAGTTAGCCTGCTTGGCTGCTACCAAGAGGTTGCAGGTTCACGCCCACCCAGAGGCATCTCTGAAGGCAGGCCTGGCAACTGGGGGAGGAACAAAAACCAAATAACATACCAACACACCGGGCACTGAGAACTCTATGGGGTTGCCTAGACTCTGAGTCTGCAAGCCCGGCGGGTCTGCCCACGTGCTCCTGGTGAGCCAGGTGTACCACTCTCCACCAACACCCAGAGCATGCAGAAAGCCTCCGAACCCACAAATTACGTAACGGGGGAAAAATGACGTAAACGAAAGATTCACCTCCTCAGACGCACCATTACATGAACTAAAAGATTCACCTCCTCAGACGCACCAGCCACGGTTCAAGTGCACATGGCTGTGCACAAGACTGCCATTGATGCCAGGCCTTCTGCTAGACAGTGGCAGCCTCTCCGAAAGGAGCACTAGTGGAGCAGTGAGTTAAGCATAACGCTGCTTAGCTGCAAGGCCAGCAGTTCAAATCTGCCAGTCACTCCGAAGGAAAGCGATGAGGCTGTCTGCTCCCATTAAGAGTTAGTCTCAGAAACCCACAGGGGCAGCGCGACTCTGTATGGTCATTGCGAGCTACCATTGCCTCAGTAACCATGGGGCTGGTTTCCTGGTTCGAATCTGCATCAAACAAAAATCCAGCTGCTGTTCTGTGGACTCTGACTCCTGGCACCCCGAGAGGAACCGTACTCCACAGGGTTTCCAACGAGATTTTAAAAACTTTAATCAGATCACCGGGCCTGTGTCCGGAGGCTTCCACCCCCAACCTTCCTATGAGCATCCAAGTGAGGGGCTTAACGTCAGCAACACCCAGGGACTGCAAACCAGACAATGGGTGGAGCTGGTTGATGTTGATTTTAGTGGGGTCCAGAGGAGTCTATCTAAAATGCTCCGCAACAGTTTCCCGAGTGTGGGAATCAAGCCTGGGTTGCAGCAAGCCTGCGATCTGGGAGCCGCTCGTTACCGCAGCGTCACTCTGCTGATGCTGACTACCGGTGAACCCCAGCCCCTCTGTGCTGGTTAATTTCACACATCAGCACAGCGGGCTGGGAGTCCCAGTGGTTTGGCTAGACACCGGCCTGGGTGCTGTTCTGTAATGCACAGTACCACATGCTGAATTTGATGGCCACACCCGGTCAGGGTGACCCTGAGGTTCCTGCCAATTGGTTCAAAGGGGCGTCTCCCTGGGAGTGGGGTGGGGGGGGTCTGCTTCCCAGCCATCAGAGGGTGTGCCGACAAAGCTGCGCACGCTCTCAGCCAATCCTGCTCGTCACCTGCACTCCGGTCTGTGGGACGGAGCCCGCAGGGCCACCCGTTTCTTCACGCCCCCCGTGTGTTCGCCATGCTCGCCCCCTGTGCCCGTGGACTTGCTTCTCGGAAGAACCCACACAGAAGCTACCAGTCTGGCAGGAGAATGAGTGCGCATGGCTGCCGTCTCAGGTCCCAGAGGCTGTCTGAGACAGCCAGACGCTTGTTCCAAACCACACACACCAAACAGTGCAGGGTGTGGGGTACGGGGTGGGGACTGGGGGTGGAGGGTGCTGGTTAAGAATTTGAACCCAGGCCCCGTGACTCCGAAGCCCGCCTTCTTAACCACCAAGCTATAAAAAGCCGGCAGCCGGGCCGCAGATCACCACCAGCCCAGAGCTGTGGTGACGCAAGGACGACAGGGTGTCCTTCCAGAATATCACGTGGGCTCCTCCCGCGCCTGTCGTGCCGTCGGAGTTCTGCGCTGTCATCGGGGGCTGTGTGGACGCCAGGCTGCCTGGCAGGATGCGGAGTGACGAGTACCCGCTCAGCTCCAGAAACGGGCTAATTTTAATTCAGCAGCGCCGGGCTCTGTAACCCTTCGCTGGCTTGCCAGAGCTGTGGAACTGGGAGTCGACAGAGCTGCCTGGCTGGCTGAGGAGAAGCGGATTTGGGCTCACGGGTGGCGACAGAAAAAGGGGCTCTGGTGGCCCAGCCACATGGTCCCCAGACCACCTGCTTCCGTGCAGGGCCGGCCTTGGAAACCCCACGGGGCCTTCTGCCCTGTCACCTGGGGTTGCTATGAGTTCAGGACCCACTGGGTGGCACCTGCCAACACTAACCGTCCCACACGTCTGTTTGCAAAAGACACACGGAAAACCCAAACCAAGCAACCGCCCCCAGTGCCTCGCGGCTGGTCCTGACTCACTGCGACCCTATGTGGGGTCTCTGAGGCCGCACGTCTTTATGGGAGCAGGCAGTCTCCTCTTCTCCTGAGGAGAAGAGGGCTTGAACCACCAAACCCTGCGGTGGGCCGTCTGTTTCCCTGCCAGAGCCGCCAGGAAAGGAGAGCCAGGGGCGTGGGGGAGCTATGCATGTGGGTCCCTTGCCCTGCTGGCCAGGCCTTTTCAAAGAGAAATTGCCGTTTTAAGCGCAATTAAAACTGACACCATCTTTATTTCTAGTGACCTCTGGTGTTCTCACGGAATTCCCTTAATGGCAGAAACGGGCGCTCGGTGAAAGCTAGACTGCCGCAGAGCGGCTGGTGCCTCGCTCTTAACAGCCGCGCCAAGGCGGCTGCTGACACCCTTGTACCATTTCCATGGGTCTCTGTCCCCTTCGCGGCCCCTGCTGCTGTTCTGGATGCAGCTGCAGAACACCGCCGGGCTGCCCAAGAATCGGCACCTTGAAAGGCTCTGGACTGTCTTTGAATGCTCGCTGACGAAGCAGGGGAAGCGCTGACCAAGGGGGTGAGGGCTGGGGAAGTGCCAACAGCAGGTGTGTGCAGACGAGACCCTGGGTTTCTCACAGTCCGGGGCCCACTGCCAGCCCAGGGCAACCCCCGTAGTGAGAAGCCAAAGACGGTGCTTCCCACTCAAGAGGATGGTGGCTCTTTGGGGGCTCTGTGACTCCCAAAGGCTCTACTGGACCGTCAACGACCCCATGGGTCTCCAGGCCTGTCTTCAGGGGTCCTGGGTGGGGAAGATGGTCTGTGTTCCACTACAAACCTAAAGGTGGACGGTTCAGAGAGCCAGCCAGCGGCTCTGAGTAGGAAAGGCCCGGCGATCTTAGGTCCTGTCAAGCGATGACGTCCTATTGTCTATCGTGTCCCACACACAATGGGGTCGTCATGGGTAGGAACCGCCTTCCTTCCTTACAGGCCTGACGTTTTTCTTTGCAGAATTTCCTGGAAGGCGCTTCAATACAGACCTCGGAGGTCTGGGGGTGGGACCTAGCGAAGCTTGCTGGCGGAACTGCGTGTCTGCTAGCTGAAAGGGCGGATGTTCAATCCCATCAGTTGCTCGGCAGCAGAAAGATGTGGCTATCTGTTTCTGCACAGACTAACCCCACTGTCTCCAACTTGAACTTGTGCTACTGGCCCTTGGTGGTGGCTGCGTACCAGGGTGAGTGTAATTCGGGTGTCACGTACCAATGGGGTTTTTTTGGTGGTTCGCTGCAGAGGAGCCAGCCCCCTCCCGACTCATCACCACCACCCCATGCACACCCATGTCGGTCAGCTCCCAACCAGACGGTCCTGCACCTGCTCCTGCTCCTGGCTACAGATCTGTAAGGTCTCCCCTGGCCGGTTTTCTTCAGGAGCACACCCCCACCAGGCCTGTCTTCTGCTGTAACCCGCGATAGGCGAGAATCACGGCCAACGGAGCCACCAATAAAAATAGAAGAGTAAAAACGGAAACACCGACACAGAAGCTTGCAAACGGGATGACTGTTTACCCCGGCTCCCACCTCCAACTCGAAAGACTCCTGTGAAACGTGCTGGCAATGGCCGGGGCTGCAGCAGGCACTCTGCATTCCAAGGGGGAAGGTCAAGGGAATCGGAGACACACACCCACTGGCCTGGCATTCTTGAGCGGCCACAGATCCCTGGAATGGCTTTCTACTGGGCATCTTGTTCCAGAAAAGAATGAGAAACCTGGCTGAAGGGAAGCCAAACAAACACATACCTCCTGAGTAGAACCCAGCAGTGTCATCCCCATGTCCTGTTACTCCAGAGACGCGGACAAACTGTGACCGTCACACAATGCGGTTTGGTAACAAAAAGGAAAACGGGCTAGACACACACAGGAACGTGGCCGGATCGCAGGGGCATTTGTGCAGAGCCAGAGAAGCCTGGTGTGAAACAGACCAGAGGTACAGACGCCTCTAGGACGTGCTGACGGAAAACGCCAAAGTACGGCCATCCCTTGCCCTGCGTGATCTGGATCGCACACAAGGTTAACGTGCTCAGCCACCACGACACAAAAGGCTCCACTCTAGGCCCACGGGTGCCCCGGGAGAAAGGCCTGGCCACCGGCTCCCAGAAAACCCGCCATGGCACACGCAATGGAGAAGCCACCAGTCAGTCCGACAGCCCACTGCTCGGTGATTGTGTGTGCGAGCCGGCCGGAGGGGTGAGGGCACCACTGGGGCAAAACTCAAGACGTGGGGTTTTGGATAGACTTTGAGTCCCGGGAGTGTGAGCCTTGAACTGAAGAACGGACCAGTCTCAGATGTGGTGTCAGCGTGCAAGACCTCCCATGGCCTCGCTCTTCCACTTAGCGGGCAGCCTGGCTTGTCTCGGGAGGTGCTGCCGGGAGGCTGGCCTCACGTGAGATCTAAGTAAAGGGAAGCTGTTGGCAGGAAGAGGAAGAGGGGGATAATGTCTTTCAAGATTGCTTCCACGTGATAATGGCTTGGGGTGTTTTTCCTCGGGGTTTTGTCAGTGCTTGGTAGCAAGCGTTGTGGGTGTGGTTCTACTTGGACACACAAGGGGGCGCCACAGACGCACTGGTCTCCGGCCACCTCCGGGCCGATGGCCATGGGCTCTGTCTCTCCAGATCGGGGTCATGACAGGTCAGTCACGCTTCTGCGTTGGGCTGCTGACAGCGAGGCCATTGGTTCAAAACCACCAGCCTGGCTCCGTGGGAGAGAAGGTTTCCTACCAGGAAGAAGAAAATGTTCTAGAGTGGAATATGGTGACAACCGTACTTGATGTGACTGAATTATTGAATTGTACGACATGTGGATGAAGTGCTAATAAAACTGTTAAAAAAACTTAATTTAAAAAAGGACACTGCATGCGCAGACGGGTACAAGATGAGGAACTTTTGCTTATTGGAATAAATAGGATTTCATTTGCATGCCCCCCCCCCAAAAAAATAAAATAGGTAAGGCTCTGGTAACCCAGAGGGCAGTTTTACTCTGCTGTCCTGTAACAGTGGCTCTCAACCGCCCTTTCATCCAGTTCCCAACCATGAAGTTATCTTTGTGGCTACTTCATCACTGTCATTTTGCTACCGTTATGAAGGGCCGTGCGACTCCCAAAGGGGTCGCGACCCACAGGTTGAGAACCACTGTCCTATGGGGTCACGGTGAACCTGAACCAATTTGATGGCAAGTAGGTTTTGATGTAGCTGCTGTTTTCATGAGTTAGAATCAACTGGATGACAGGGAGTTTGGGATTGGTTTGGTGTTTTTTTGGGGGTGGTGGTTCATGGTTGTGTAGTGTAGACTTTTTAATGGTTGATGCTATGCTGTTGAGAAGAGTCTGGGGGGGGTGTGTCACAGTGGTTAAGGGCTCAGCTGCTCACCAAAGGAAGCTGATCTGAGGAAGAAACCCGTTGGGGCCAGTTCTTGTGACCGTTAGATACCATCGAGTCGGTTCCGACCCATAGTGGCCCAGTGCGCAACAGAATGAAACACCGCCCGGCCTGCTCCGTCCTGTCCTCACAATCCTTCCTGTGCCCAAGTGCACTGTTGCACCCACGGTGCCAATCCTTGTTGTTGGGCCCCCCCCTTTCACTGCACCTCCACTTTCCCAGGCACTGGCCCCTACTCAGTCCTAGCCCACCCAGTTGCCAAAAATTATAATCCCACTGTGTGTGTGTGTGTGGGGGGTAATCTCTTTGTTATGTTTGCGGGACGGGGCTAGCGGAGGGCGTGTCTGGCTCAATCTAAAAAGTCCAGATCAGACACTGAAGCCAGCTAAGACTGACGGGGGCAGACACCAGGCCACATGACTGTCACTGAGGAGTCAAATGGAGAGACCAGGACCTTCTCCCAGAGCCGACAGGGCGAGCAGGCCTTCTCCTCTGGTCGGCGCCCTGAATGCTGACTCTTCGCCTCCTCCACTATGAGAGAACCAATGCTCGCGGACGCCGGTGGTATTTCTGCTAGAACCATCCGTCGGGGCTCCAGGGCAGAGCTGTGTGGTCCTCCTAGGGGTCGTGCCCTGTCCCACTGAGGCTGCTCTGGTCTCACCCAGTCCAGGCAACATCCCCCCTAATCCTTCTCTGCCTTCATCCCCAAGCTCCCTGCTCTTCCTCAGGCACTGGCACGTGTAGGGGCCTGAAGCCCACTCTCTACAATTACAAGGGGCTGGGGGGCGACAGGGAGTGCGGGCTGCCAAAGGAAAGGTTGGGGGCGGGAACTCACTCAGCAGGTAGCTTCACTGAAGCAAGACCCGCTGGGTGTGGGTCCTGTAAAGGAGAGCCCAAGCACTATCTGTGACAGCCAAGTCCGAGCGCACTCAACAGCGGCCAGCTGGCAGCACAGAGCAGAACTGCCCGGTCCGGTTCCTGAGGCTGTGATGGTTCCAGAGAGCAGCCCTGGTGACACTGTGGCCAAACTACCCTGAAGCCAAGCCCGAGGGCAGCGGTTAGGCCCCACCAGCTGCTCCAGGCATGGCGGTGTGCTTTCCATAAGGATCCACAGTTGTGCTGCATCCTTACAGGGTCGCTCCGAGTTGGAATCAACTCAACGGCAGTGGGTTTGGCATTCTGGGGAATCTTAGGAGAGCAGACTGCCACCTCTTTCTCTCCCAACGTGGCCTGGCATTGCAGGTTGCACTGGGTGCTTGGCTGCTGTGACCCCTGGACTCCGACGGTACAGATGGCAGCCTGGACCACGCAACGGGGCTGTGCTACGCTCACGTGGGGTCACTTAAGTCAGAACTGACTTCAGGGCATCTAACAACGGTGATGCCCCTCCCCCCTTTACACGCTGCTGGGCTTCAAAGCTAGACTCCTCAAACGGGCTCAACTCTGGCTACCAAGTAGCCCTGCTGGCACGGTGGGTTAAATGTTGGGCTGCTAACCACAGTCAGCAGTTTGAACCCACCAGCTGCTCCTCTGGGGAAACATGAGGTAAAGCCTCGGAAACCCACAGGGGCAATGAATTCTACTCTGTCCCATAGGATTACGGTGAGCTGGTGTCGACTCGACAGCACGGAGCTTCTTTTGGACTCCAGCTACTACTGCCACCTGCCTCGCTGGGCTTGCTGCTCTGTGGGTTTTGCTGGCTGGCCGACGGCTGACAGGGACAGTTCTCAAGGCCTGTTGTGGACACTGCTGGGACTGGGGCCTGAGGCAAGACTCCAGGGTGAGTTGGGAGGAAGAGGCTCGTCTCTGAGCAGTAGGGGCAGCCACTGGAATGGCAGTGCGAGGGAAGGGGGCTCAGCTGGATGCAGCAGCAGAGGCATGCCAGCCGGGCCATCCTCTGTGGGAGTGTGGTGGTTCACACCCACTGGGCAGCTCCGTGGCAAAAAGGCCCACTTGTTCCTATGAGTGGAGCGCGACATGGGGTTGCCAGGGGGGTGTGAGCTACTTGCTGACAATGTTTCTGTTTTATTTTGCTAAATGTAGGGAAGTGGTGATGGTGGATACCAATCAGGACAGAGCTGATTTGGAGAAAGGGGAACTGAGCTGAGAAGCTACTGATCAGAGCAGAGATGCCCAGAGGGAAAGAGACGTCCATGAGAGGCAGAGAGGTGCAGCAGGATGAGGAAAGCTGGGCCCTACAAGATACAGCTGTTGGTTCCTACTCATCAGCGAAGAAAGTGACCACGTTTCAGAGAAGAAACACGTCTACAGGCAGCTGGGCAGAGCGAGCCGCAGCCACATCTAGCCCGGGACCAGAAGAACTAGATGGTGCCCGACTACCACCACCAACTGTCCTAACAGGCAGCCTGGGAGAGAAATAAAGAACAAGCCTGCAACAAAGAAAGCCAGACTAACGGGGCCACCAGAGGCCAGGAGTGACGGAGACCATCCTCCCGAGACACTCTTGAATCTCGGAACCCTAAGGAGCCTGAGGTGACCTTTGGTAAGAAAATCAGAGGGAGACATACAATGAATGGTATCCCCCATGAGTATGGTGCTCTATATATTAAAAAACAAACAAACAAAAAAACCCGTCTGCAGGAGACCAACTCAGAGCAAAGACGAGACAATCAAGGGGCAGGGAAACTAGATTGCTGGAAAAGGAGCCACCAGAATGCAATGAAGGAGAAATTCGACACGTGGTGGACAGTGTCCCTCGTGTCACTGATCAGGCTGTGTGGAAATTGTCACTCGCTAAATAGGCTTTCACAACCAAGGGCTCAAGTAGATAGAAAATGTTTTGAGAATCGTGATGGTAACAAATGTACAGATGTGCTCGACAAAATGGATGGATGGATGGATGGATGGTGATAAGAGCTGTACGAGCCCCTAATAACATGATTAAATAAATAAGCTCTTACTGAAAACACAATGAAACGCTGACGACAACAAAAGTAGGGTCACAGGGGTTGGGGGAGGGGTGGATGAGCCTGCACACCTTGAACAGGAGGCCGGCCAGCCCACTCACTTCCTCCAAATGCTCGGAGCACCCCGTTACCGCCAACTCCCGGGTGAGAGTTCAAGAAGCCTCCTTGGGCCGACAGCAGCCTCTGGGAGCCATGGCCTCCAAATCTGACAGGGCCCCTAGTCAATGTGCATGAGGACGTGGCCCTCTCCAGTCCTGGGGTGACCAGGTGGACTGCTCATCTGGGCAGCACAGAAGGGGCCCATGGATCAGTTCCACAGCGTCCAGACTGCTTGCTATCCGGTCGGCTCTGACTCAGGGCACCTCCGGGATGGGCCAGGACAGAAATGTGCTGCACAGGGTTCTTAAGGGCTGGTTTGTGGACGGCAGGTCACCAAGCCTTTCTTCCAAGGCACCTCTGGATGGGCCGAACCACCAGTCTTTCGGTTCCTGCCAGTCCTTCCTAAGCGGCAGCAGGGCCTGTACTCGTGGACTGCAGCCCTCCTGCGGGAACAAGTGTTCCAGGGTCAAAGGGAACGGGCCACACACAGGCCAAGGAAGGAGGGACGCTTGGGAATTATGTGTGCCTTTGTGCCTGGGGTCTCAGACCTACGCTCAGTGCAATATAATCCTATCCTTAAGGCCAAGTGGACAGATATGGACCAAAGACCAAGTGTCCACCAACAGATCTATCAACCCCCACAAGTGTCCATCAAGAGATCTATCAACAACCCCTCGAGTGTCCATCAACAGATCCATCAACAAGTCAACAAGCCCAAGTGTCCATCACCAGATCTGTCAAACCCAAGTGTCCATCACCAGGATCATCAACCCCCAAAGGTCCCTCAATCTCTTGATGGGTCAGCAACACGTGGATGCTCCCCGCCATGGACTATTATTAGTCAGCCTTGAAGAGAAATAAAGTCCTGAAGCAATCCACCACAAGACTGGCCCTAGGAAACGTGAGCTGGGCGGAGCGGAAATCCATCTGGCACAAGAGAACCAATATTGTACGATACTGGTGCTGAGACCTCGGCTACCGGGGCGCAGGGGCGGGAGGGAGCGTGAACGGGAGGCGTGGTGGAGGCACCTGGGAGTATCGGCTTTGGGGACGGGAAATTTGGCAATGGTGCAGGTTGTGCAACGGGACTGCGGTCGCCGCGGCCACTGAGTTAGACATGAAAGATGCTGCTGTGGTAAAATGCCATGTTATCTAGAGATCCCGTTCCACAACCACACAAACCTGACACCGAACCTTCCAGAAACCCCTATGAAGAGGCTTCGTTCTCTCTGGCAGCTCCAGGCTGCGGAACATGGTGGGGGGTCGGGACCACCTCCGTGGAGAAGGAGCAGGCCTCGCTTCCAACAATGAGCTCCCCCACAGACAGGGGAACAGAAAGCGCAAACAGCCAGCAGCAGGAGAAATAAAAAGGTTCCACGTTTGCTCACTTTCCACAAAAAAGTGACAAGACAAGGTGCTGACTGGGCGACTGCCGGCGACAAGACTCTAATAAACAAAGTGTGTTCAGAACTTTGAACGCATACAACACAGGCGATGCAGTGTTTTTTTAAAAAGTGGGGGGGGGCAAAGGACTCCCATAAACATTTAATCAAAGAGGACACTGAAATGGCCCCCAAGTCCCTGGAAGGACGTGCAGCGTCATGAGTCATCAGAGAGATGCCGGTCCAAACCACAGTGAGATCCCGTTTCAGCCTCATGAGAATGGCGAAAAGAGGCCTGGTGGTGTAGTGGGCGGTGCGCTGGGCTGCAATCCCCATGGTCGGCAGTTTGAAACCACCAGCAGCTCCTTGCGAGAAACGCTGGGCTTTCTACTCTCAGAAACTGTTACAGTCTTGGGAACCGAAAGGGGGTCACCATGAGGAGACCCCTGCTGGCATGGTGGTGACATGCTGGGCTGTGAACCACAAGGTTGGCCGTTCGAAACCACTAGCTGCTCTGCAGGAGAGAGAGGAGACTTTCTACTCCCGTACAGAGTTTCTGTTTGGGAAACTCACAGGGTCAGATCTACCCTGACCCCTTAGGGGGTCGCTTTGGGTCAGCATTGACTGGATGGCAGTGAGGGAGTCTGGGTAAGATGACACAGACAATAACAAATGGTGGTGTGGGTATGGGGAAAGTGGAGGACTTATTCACGGCTGGTGGGATTGCAAAACTAGGACTTATTCACGGCTGGTGGGCTGCTCAAAGAACTGAAAATAGACCCAGGGATTCCACTCCTAGGTCTGCACCCCCAAAGACTTGAACACAGAGACTCAGACACTGGAGCACCGTCACCCACAGGAGCCAAACATCCTAAACGCCACTGACAGATGAAGGGACACACCGAGCTACATAGCTGTAACGGACGACTTCTCAGCCAGGAAGAGAAACAGGGCGGGATGCAGGCTAGCCTGTGAGTGGGGCTGGAAGACCGTAGGTGGAGCAGAGTCAGTCACCCACGAAAGCAGACGTTACAGGACCGCCCTGACAGATGAGGCGAGCAAAGGCTCAGACCCCAAAGCTTGGGAGCGGTCACAGGGGCTGACTAAATGAACAGTTGGAGCCAAGATTCCAAGGGAGAATCCTGATCAAAAGTTGGGAGGGGAAATGCACATTTCCGGGCAAATCTCTATTTTCTGGAGCCATGGAGGCTGGATAAACCTCTGACAAAAATCTGGAAACCAAAAATCTACCTGAAGTCTTCTTTACACCAAACAACAGCCAAGCTACATCATCATCATCATCATCATAAAAAGTCAGCTTTGAGCAGTATGCTTCCTAAAGAACCATCGAGATGGGAAGGGCCCCGGTGACGCTATGGGGTAGGGCACTGTTCTGCAAACCACAAGGCTGATGGTTCAAACCCCCAGCTGATCCTCGGGAAAAGACAGGCTGCCTGCTCCTGGGAAGCTGTGCGCAGCCTCAGAAACCAGCATAAAGGGCTGGCGTGAGTTGGGATTGACTAGATGGTGGGGGTGCGGTAGGGGGTGGGTTTTTTTTTTAATCTGTATGTGAAAACAGCCATTCAAAAGATGAGATGGGAAGCTTAGGGGGCAATCTGCTTATATGAGGAAGGGGAGGGGCAGCTCGGGGAAGGAGGGGGAGACTGGCCACACAGCTGAAAGATAGAATCAGGGTCACTGCTGTGCTGGGATGTGCTGGGCTGTGTCCCTTCTCACCCAAGTTCAGGTGACTCCCGGCAAGTGCTCCGGTCGTGCAGGGTGATTTGGGGAGGGACCTGGCCTGCCCCCCCCACCCACCTGAGGCCTGGCTCCCTGAGCCCTCACAGGGGCTCTGGGCCACCCTGACGGCCACACTGGTTCTCCTCGCCTCGAGCCTGCCTGGTTTGGACTCATGGGGATCCGTGAGTATCGGAGTAGATCCGGTTCCAATGGCTTATTCGGGGGGGGGGACTAAACGGGGGGGGGCTTTCCTACGAAGGGCCTCTGGCCAGGCGTGTTAACTCTTTGCACTACCCCAGGGCTTCCAACCCTGCTCCACCTCCCCTGATTTTCCCGCTTGTCTTCAGCTCTCCAGATGCGTCTCCCTCCCAAGCATTCCTGCCCCTGGGGGGAGAGGAAAAGCAGACAAATGATTGGGAGGAAAAGTTCCCAAACACTCCTGGGGCGGTGGGATCTTGAGTCACATTCGTGGTTTCTCTGCATTCCCCCCCCCCAATTGTGTGTAGTCCCCTCCCTCCCTCCTTTCTAAAATCCCCTTTCCTTTCTGTTCCCCTCGAATGATCTTGTGTTACTGCTTGATGTCCAGAGACTGTGTTTCTTTAACTCCCTGTTGAAATTCTGAACTGCACACATGCCTGTGGTGGACACAGTGGATTGTCCCACACGGGGCGCCCCCTGCCCCTCCCATGTGGCAGAGTAAAATTAGGCTCCTTACAGTTTTCAAGGGCTGATTTTTTTTACCCGAAGTCCCCGAGGTGCCTCTGGGTGAACTTGGACCGCCACCTCTCTTTCTCGGTTAGTGACTGAGCACCACCGTTCACTATTTGCCCTGTCCAGGGACTGTGGATGAGAACACAGGCGCTAACAAGAATGGGAGTAATGATACCACAAGGGTAGGGAGAAAGGGGAAACTGATCACAACGATCCGTGTATAACTGGCCGCCCCCAAGGTGGGGTGAACAACAGAAACGTGGGTGGTCGGTGTAAGATATGAACAATTTTTTAATAAATTATCAAGGGTTCAGGAGGGAGAGAGAGTGGGGGAGAAAGGAAGGGAAAAAATTGAGGAGCTGATCCCAAGGGCTCAAGTAGAAAGAAATTGCTTTGAAAAGGATGATGGCAGCATATGTACCAATGTGCTTGACACGATGGATGGATGGATGGATGGATGGATGGATGGATGGATGGATGGATGGATGGATGGATGGATGGATGGTGATGAGAGCTGTCAGAGCCCCTGGCAAAAGGATTTTTTTAAAAAAGAACACAGGCTCTGTGACTTGGGTCTTTAATGCTCTTGAGTGGAGCGAGGTCATTTAAGGGGCAGCTATAGGCCCCCACCTGGAGGAAAGAGGAGGGACAGAAACTGCAGGCACATGGATGCACTAAGGGACCGTGCAAACATCAGTCCCTACGACCCTGAGACCAGAAGAACTAGATGGTGCCCAGCCACCCGACCCACTGCTCTGAAGGGAAACACTGAGAAGGTCCTGGGTAGGGTGGGAGACCCACGTGGACCCAAGAGAGAACAGGCCGACTGGTCGGAGAGAGACTGGGGGAACCTGGGAGACTATGTCCCTTCAGGCCTGGAACTAAAGTCACCCCCATGATGCAGTCTATTGGAGAGCAAGAAAACCAGCCAGGAAGACACTCTTTAGAATAATCAATCATTCGAGAGCAGAAGGGCAGCTTTTACCCACAAGGGCCAAGTTCAAGCGAGTTAGGACGGAAGGAATGAGGGAAGCAGGAACCACAAGGAGGCAGTGGACGGAGCGGGGATACAGAGACGGCGGAGGAGGTGACACACGAGGTATACGGCCAACTGAGGATCTGCTCTGTCAACGTTCGCTCAGCTCACAGTCCAAGTTGTTTTTGTTTTAAAAACAACAACAACAAGAAAACGAACAGCGCCCCACACAGGCTCGGGAAATCCTTGCCAGGGATCCAGCATTTATTTGGATCTCATCGAGAGGAAGGGGCAGAGAAACACCAACTGAGAAGCATCCTACCCAAGAACTGGCCCAGACTCTTCCACACTGTCGCCGTCACCAAACACAGAGAGGCTGGACGGAGGGGAGACGGAGGGAATGACAATGAGGGTGACGTGAGATGGTTAACTGGGACTGCTGCTGAGGAGACAGCTGGTAAGGACAGGACAGGTACAAGGGGAGAAGCTGTAACCCTGGCCTAGACCAGGACGATGGTGTTGGGGGAACTACCCCATGATCGTCCATCAGAGCACACGCGATGAAGATCAGGGGGGTGGGGAATTGGGGGGGTCAAATGTCCAAGAGGGATGGAAACTGCGAGCTGGAAACCATTCAGTGTGGGGGAGGGTGGGGAACAGCACAGGGCTATCGTTTGGCTCACCAATGCTGCCCCAGGCACATGCCCCAAGCCCACTGCCACGGCCACAACTGGCCTCTGACTCCTTATAGGGTGACCTCACCCCTGCGGAGTTTCATGGGAGCAGATAACCTCATCTTCCTCCCGTGAAGAGGCTGCTGGATTTGAACTCTCAACTTGCTGTTAGCAGCTCAATGCCTAAGCTATGGCAACCAACCGAGCTGGGGCAGGTACAGACCCAGCCCGCAGAATGCAGGGATCACACAAACACTCGTTTCCCGGCAGCACGATTCCCACGAGCCCCAAGCTGGAAATTCCACTAGGGCCATCAGCAGGCGAAGAGATCAACAAAACGTGGTTCACACTACGCTGCGGTATCTATCGCTCGGCCGCAAAGTGAAAGGAAGTTCCGACCCGTGTTCCTGCGGCTCACTCATCCCGACTCCGAGCGACCCTATAGGACAAGGTAGCACTGACCCCGTGGGTCCCCGAGGCTGTAAACCCCTCTGAGAACTGAAAGCCTCGTCTGTGTCCTGTGGGCAGCTAGCGTGGGTTCTAAGGTAGGTAACCACACACCCTCGGGGTGTGGTGTGTGTGTGTGTTTATAAAAGGTTTGCCACATGTTTTTTGCAACCTTTCTGTACCTTTGAAATTATTCTGAAACATGGAGCCAGGCAGGCGCTGCGGCCACGATGCCTAGGTTTGAACCCAGGCCGGTGGAGGCTGGTTCCTGACGCTGGGGTGCTACCTGGGCGGCCTCAGTGAAGAGACCTGGAGGGGGGAGAGGGGATCAGACAGCTCCCAGATAAGGCCGGAGACACTGCAATGGCCCTGTCGTGGGTTAGACTGTGCCCACCCACCCCCCAAGTCAAACAAACAACAACCACAGCATGGATCCCTAACCCCAAGCCCAGGGAGGAGTCCCTGTGGGGGGACAATAGGGAAGAAGCGCTGGCCCACTCACAGAAAGACTGGCAGACTGTGGAGCAGCCCCGCTCTGTCACAGACGGGCGCTGTGAGTCAGAGCGGTCTGGGTGGCTCCTGGAGCTTGGGTTACGGAGAGGCCCCCCAGCTGAGGTTCAGCGGGAGCATGCGCTCCTTCCCCCTGGGTCGCCAGTCTATCTGCCCCCCCAACCCCCCGTCTGTCAGAGGGGGCTGTGTGCCGCTCTGGTGCGGAAACAAATACAGACGAGGAATGGCGGTGGCTAGAATCCCGCCATGGCTAGAAGCCTCAACCGTGTGAGACCAAAGCGGCAGCCCCTGCCCAGGGACCAGGCACAGAGGGTAGGAAGGGAGGGGGGAGGGGAAAGGGAAACAGGCAGGAAGTGGGACGAGGGGAGTGGCCTTGGGGGGTTAGTGGGGGTGGGGGGAGAGAGAGATGGCAGTCAAGGAGACCAAATAAAATGTCTGAGCCCTTGAATGGACAACTGACCTGCGCCGTCAACCACCCTCCTACCCACAACCCACTGTGCCCAGCGCTGCTGGGATCTGACAGAAGCTTTGGGGGCTTGTGGAGGGCCAGTAGAAAACTGGGAGGATTTACTTTCTCTGTTCTTTTTTTACAAAGCATCCGGGTGTCTAGCTTAGGTTGAAAGCAGATAAATAAAAACGAAAAAGAAACCAGCAGCAGAACTAACAGCTGCGGTTACAGACCGAACCCGCTCCCCGCCCCCCCCCCCCCCCCCCCCGCTCCCAAGAGGTGCGGACATGGCATCCTGACACCTGTGACCAGGGGGCCCTGTTTGGGGAGACAAGCTGCAAGCTGGAGCTGGCCGTGTCCTGGTCCTAATCCCAAGTGGCCTCTTACAAAAGACCTGGAGAAGGGTCACCCACGGGGCAGACATGTGAGGATCCCTCATCCAGCCAAGGAGCTCGGGGGGCTGCCAAGGCTGGAAGGGGACGGCAGGGATATGTGGAGCCAGCAGGGCCGGGTGAATGCCAGCCCGGGTGCTGGCTGCCTGCCCACCCCCAGAGGCTCTGGGGAAGTGAGAGGCTCTGGGCCACCGCCCCAACTAGACTGTGACCATGGGCCCGCTCTGGGTACACCTGGCCACCACAGTAGTTTCCTGCTGCTAGTTCTCCGTGCACTTTATCAGTTTCCGAGGGGGCAGAAGTCCAAGTCAGGGCTGCAGAGAGCGGATTCTCTTGGAGGCCCTGGAGTTGAGGGGCCTCACCCCTGTGGCTCAACTTTCAGCCAAACAGTGGCTGGGCGGTGTTGGGCAGAGGGTGCCCGTGAGGCACAGACTCACAACTCGCAGCAACCAACAGCAACAACACAAAGCGATGCAACAACCAGAGCGGGGCACGTCTGGGAACAACCCACCATTCGGCATGGAAAGGGCAGCTTTTACCCACGGGCACCTGGAGAGGGTTTAGGCAGGGAGGGGGGATGGAAACTGGAAACACTGGGGGGAAGCAGGTGAGCAGACGCTCCCCTGTGGGGACTGCAATCAATGTCATGAAACAAACCAAGCAGGGACTGCTGAATGGAAAACTGATTTGCTCAGTAACTTTCACCCCAAACCAAACCATACTCGCTGCCACTGAGTGGATTCCGAATCACGGGGACCTCCCACAGGGCAGAGCCTCCCGCTGTGAGTTTCGGAGACTGTAACTCTTTATGGGTAAAGATGGCAGTTAAGGTAAACTGCGGAGCCGGGAGGAGAGTCCATGGGTCAGACAACGTGTGTGTACCTGGAATACAGAAAGACGTCCCACAATTCATTAGCCCCTCCAACAACTCAAAACAAGAGCTCTGGACAGGGGGCAGGGGAGGAGTAGAAAGCCTCGTCTTTCTCCCGAGGAGCAGCTGGTGGTTTCAAACTGCTGACTTTGTGGTTGGCAAACCAACTCCTAACCTGGGCTCAGATGACAACCTACGAGCAGGTATCCAGCCGGCGAGGGGTTCAGTGAAATGAAAACCCCAGTTGAGGTCCCCTCAGGCCTGTGCCACGGTGGTGGTGGTGGTGGTTAGCTGCCACCCACTTGGGGTGGCCCCACACAATACTGAACAGAGGCCCGCCCAGTCCTGCCCTGTCCCATTGGTCGGTCCGCCTGGGCCATCGTGATCCTGGCAGTTTCCAGCCGTTGCCAGGCCTTCCTTGCCACCCTGTCTCCGTCCAAAAGCTCCGATGAAGCCCGTTCAGCCTCACAGTCACCCAAGCGTCTAGGGACAGAGCGGTAGTGCTGGGCTTGAGGTGCGTGCCCTGGCGGGGCACGGAAGGTGAGATTCTTCCCTGAAGCACCACTGCGCTGTCTCTCATCCTGTCACTATTCTCATTGTTGCTACTTGTGTGGTTGTGGGCCCTCGAGTGGGTTCCACCTCTCGGTTGCCCCCGGTGATGGAGGAGAACCAGACAGCGGAGTCTTTCTCCCTCTGACCCCCCCCCCCCCGTGGGTTCAGAACCCCAGCTGGATGGGTTAGCTGCTGCGTGCTTAGCTGTTGGGCTACCGGGGCTTCTTATTCTGCCTTAAAAACAAAAATAGAGGTAGTGTGTGTGTGTGTGTGTGTGTGTGTGTGTGTGTGTGATGCAAGAAACAGAGAGAGAGAGAGATGCTGAGACTTGTACAGAACATCCCGTCCTGCCAGCGCTGCCTCTGGGCAGAGGCCATGGGTGGGGTTGGCAGGGAGACAACTCAGTTTTACACCTGCACTTGACTTCCCTCACCCAAAAGGGGGAAAAAAAAAGAATGTACATGTTTTCAAAAGCCCCGAGCACACACGGAAAAGCTGTTTGCCCAGCGAGGCCCTGTCCCACCTCTCCCCTGGGGCTGGATGCAAAGTGTCTGGCTGTCCTGGGATGAGGGGGCCTCCCAGTGGGGAGAGCCAAGATGCCCAGGAGGCTCCCAGGATATCAATACTCTGGCTCCCTGGAGGACAGCTAGGGAAGAGGGGTGGGGTGTGAGAGAGGAGGGAGGGAGAATGGGTGAGGGAGGGGAGAGGGGAAGAAGGAAGACCAGAGACGGGGGCACAACAAAAGAACCCCAAGGCCGGGTCTGAGCAGAGCAGTGGGCACAGGCACCCGACAGGGGGATCGGCCCGCACAAACTGTGGTAGGCCTGCGCCACGGAATATTACTCAGCCACGAAAGGGCGTGAAGCACTGCACCACGCTGGTGGAAGGAGCCAGGCACGTGCGCACACACACACACACACACACACACACACACACAAAAGGGCAAACGCTGCCTGCCGTCTACCACGGGCAAGTTCACAGAGACAGGAAGGAGATTAGTGGTTACCTAGGGGATGGGGTGTGGTGGTGACGACGGCTTTGATAGCAGGGTTCCTTTGGGGGTGATGAAATGTGCTAGGGTTACATCATGACGGTTGTACAACCTCATGATTACGCAAACAAAACAAAACAAACCGATCAGACCTGAACTGTACCATGTGACACAAGTGAAACTTCCGGTCATGTTTCTCTATTTTTAAAAAGACAGTAAGAATAACTTTTTTACAGGGACGAAGCACTGATAGAGTCTTTCACGTAGATGACCCTCCAGCACCCACCCACTGCCTTCAGTCCGTCCTGACTCATAGCAACCCTACAGGACAGGACTGCCCCGGAAGCTGTAAATCTGTATTAGGAGCAGAGAGCCTCGTCTTTCTCTGGGGAAGCACCAGGTGTGTTTAAACCACTGACCTTGTGGTTGGCAGTCCGGTGAGCGGCTAGCTCACTATGCCACGAGACACAAGAAGGCCATGTACTAGCTGACTGCACTTAGGGAAGGGGGAGACTCCACTCGTGGTTTCTTTGTGGGGGGAGAGGACGATGCAGTGTTCCACAACTGGATGGGGTGAGGATTGTACAACTCCATGGACATAATACACACCACTGACAGGTGCCCTCCAAGCGGGTGAGCTGTGTGGTATGCATTTTTAAGGGGGTTTAAACGAGAAATGAAGGATTGGAAGCAGCCCTGAAGCTACTGCCCAGATTTCACCTTTACACTTGAAACCACAAAACCCGCGGAAGCCTCCTTCAAACAACCGTTCAAGTTCAACTCCACTAGTCAAAGCCTGTCCGCCTGGAGAGCTGGGTTCCTGTGAAGAGCTCGGGACATGGGCTCACGGCCACAAGAGCAGCTGCAGGCATAGGGGAGCCGAGGGGTGCAGGTTCGGGCTAGCTCAGGGAGGAGGAACCGGTGGCGTCCTGAGAAGGGAGGCGCGCAGGGCCCCACAACTTGGAGAATGGCATCCACCACGGTGCAGAGGAACGAGGGACTTGGGGTCAGTTCTGCTGCACTTATATCTCAACCACCACAATGGTGTTGCCTTTTTTTCCCTCTTCCTTTTAATAAGAGGCCAAAGCAAGCAGCAAACCAACAAAAACCCACTGAAGCCTTTATGCTGTGATCAAAGGAAAACAGATGCTGAGAGACCCACACTCTAGGGAGCGAGGGCACGGGGGCCAGAGGGGCCCTGGGCTTCATGGTCCCGAGGGAGGGCAAGTCAAAGCTGCCATCGCCACACTCTCGATGCTGGCTCACTGCAACCTGGGACAGGATTTCCAAAGCCATCCACCTTACAGAAAGACAACCTCGTCTTTCTCCCAAGGAGCATCTGGGCGGTTTGAACCTCCAACCCTGTGGTTAGCAGCCCGATGCTTCATCCAGCGTGTCAGCAGAACACCTGAGAACAAGCCGAGAAGGGCGCAGAGACACTCTGCTCCTGAGAAACTCTTTCAATGGGCCTACACCTCCACAGGCACGCGAGATCTCTGAACATCAGAGGATTCCCTTTGGGTACCTTCCGTGGCTCTCTTTTCTCTCCAGCCCACCAACCAACACTTGGTACACAATCCACCTTCCCAAAGGACAAGGTGGGGAAGGGAGCAGGACAAACAAACAAACAAACAACAATACCGTGATTCGCCCGCTCAACAAATAGTCAGAGAACACCCACGATGCTTTGTGGGTCGGTGGTAGGACCTTCACCTTTCCCGTGGGAGACCCAGGTTCGGTTCCCAGCCAATGCGCCTCATGTGTGCTACCACCCATCTGTCAGTGGAGGCTGGTGTGCCGTTACGATGTCAAGGTCTAAGACCAAGGCAGACTAGGAAGAAAGACCTGGCCATCTACTTTCCAAACACACCTGATGAGAACCTGATGGCTCACCAGGTCTGACCCCGAATCGGTTCCGGGGCTGGCGCAGGACTGGGCAGCCTTTCATTTTGCTGTGCCGGGAGTCAACACACACTGAGAGGCAGGTCTACAGCAGTGAGAGACGTGGCTGAGAGAGACCTCGATTTGGACTCCAGGACGGAGGAGACAGAAGTCTCTGTTCTTCGAAGCTACCCGCTGGCATGTCTGCGGCAGCGGCACAAGGGAACTACGACAGAACAGTCTGCGTGTCCATTCGGGGGCCCCTGAGAAATACACGTCGGCAGCAGGGGTTAGGAACTAAATAAAAGGCCAGAGAATCCTGGACCCTGATGCCGTCTCGGGAAGCGAGCACCCACCACCTGTTCCCCTGGGCGTGCCAGCGCCGGCACGGTCGTGCTCACGGGGTATTCGGTACGCTGGGCTGCGACCAAAGGTTGGTGGTTCCAGACTGCCTACCCAGCAGCATT
This sequence comes from Tenrec ecaudatus, assembly GCF_050624435.1. Lineage (NCBI taxonomy): Eukaryota > Metazoa > Chordata > Mammalia > Afrosoricida > Tenrecidae > Tenrec > Tenrec ecaudatus. The sequence goes on from NC_134547.1 coordinate 10,737,492, forward strand.
TCCTTAAAAAGGCCTGGTCATCTTCGGGAGACTCGGTGCGGCAGATGCGACAGTCCCCCTCTAACACGTGTGGGGGCGCGGTGAGCCGGGCGGGGCGCCTGCGGAACCCGGTGTAATGGTACGGACACGCAGTCTTCCAGGTGCCGCAAAGGTGATGGGGGGTGTTTGTCTCTCACAGCACACCCCCAGCAGGTTCTGAGGCAATGCCCCGGTAATTAGAGTATTTCCGCAGCCAGACACATGAATATTCACGTGAAACCCACTATAAATAGCCCCGCCCCGCGCCAGGTCGGCTCTCCTGGCAGAGTTGGAGCCCGGATCGTTGCTAATGACCGTGAGGCTCATCGCCTGCTGTTTGGGTTTCCCTTGGTTCTTTCGGATTGCTGGTCTCCTGTTTGTCTCCCTCCACAGCACGCCGCTCGTGGCAGGTGTAGTTGGAGGCTCTTTGTTCGGCTGACCGGGAAGATTCCCAGGGGCACGCCATGGGAAGTCCACGAGGTCTGGGTCACAAGAGCCTGCTGGCTTCAAATCCCAGCCCTGCTTGTTGTTCCTGACCCCAAGCGACTGACCTCCCCTCTCTGGGCCCTGAGCCCTGGGGGAGAGTAGGATCACAACATTGCCCAGAGAATGCTAGAGAACAAAGGACACGGGGAGGAAGAACCGCGGTCCAGCGGAACCCCGAGTGTCTCAGAAAGAACAGCTCTCTGCGGGGTTTCAGGGCCGTTTCCAGACGCAGCTCACCAGGCCTTTCTTCCAAGGCTCCTATGAGTGGCGTGCATTTCCAATCTGTCGGTGAGGTTCACACCACCAACCCCCAGGGCTCAGTGTTGGGCAGTCTCGTCCTCAGTGTACACTGACCCTTGGTGACCCTGAGCAGAGCAGCCGCATGGGGTTTTCAAGGCTGTGACCGACCAGAAGCGGATGGCCAGGCCTGCGTTGAGGGGCCTCTGGGTGGATTTGAACTCCCAACCCCTCTAGTCAGTGGTCAAGCACTTAAGCATGTGGACTACTCAGGGACTCACGAGCCCCAAACCAAATCCATTCCGACTCCCGGTGATCCTGTCAGACAAAGTACAACTTCCCTGCAGGGTTTCCAAGACTGTAGAGCAGGGGTCCTCAAGCTTTTTAAAAAGGGGACTGTTCACTGTTGGAGGGCCGGACTATAGTTTTAAGAAAAACTATGAACAAATTCCTATGCACACTGCACATATCTTATTTTGAAGTGATACAACAAACGGGGCAACAACACCCAGCTGGCCGGATAAATGTCCTCGATGGGCTGCATGTGGCCCGGGGGCCGGAGTTTGAGGGCCCCTGTTGTAGAGCTTTAGAGAAGCAGACAGCCTCGTCTTTCTCCTGCGGAGCTTGCTGGTGGGTTTGAACTGCTGACCTTGTGGTTAGCAGCCCGGCACTTAACCCATAGCACCACCAGGGCTCTTTAATGCTCACTCACTCTGACTCATAGAAACCCCACAGAACAGACTAGAGCCGCCCTGTGGGTGTCCAAGGCTTTAACTGTTTGCGGGAGTAGAAAGCCTCACCTTTTTCCCACAGAGCGGCTGGTGGGTTCGAACTGGTGACCTTGCCATTGTCAGGCCTAATACGTACTCCTCACTAGAGGCCTTAAATTAACAACAGTAATAGCATCCAACTTTATCGTGCCTTAGTAGGTCCCCCAAAAATAAACAGAACAAACGCAGTACCACTGAGTGGTTCTGACTCACAGCAACTCTTTATAGAGACTTCCCGAGAACCGGCAGCTCTTTATGGCAGCAGATGGTCACGTCTCTCTCTGAGGAGCACCTGGTGACTTGAACGGCTGACCTTGCCGTCAGCAGCCCAGTGCTTCTCCCACACCGCCAATGGGGAAAGCGCTGCAGTCTCTGCCGCTATCGCCTCACTGAATTAGCCTTGGTGACACTCGGGGGAGCCACAGCCTCCTGATATTCTCAGAGGTCCAGAACAACTTGCCCGAGGGAGGGCAGGGTGGGCTCTGGCCCAGACGTCTGCCTCTGGGTCAGGTCGTTCTGTACCTCAAGGTGATCCCACTCCCACCACCGCGCCGGTACAGATTCTAACCACACACACCTCACGTTCTAGTTGGATCATCACCCACAATCCCCCTGCGAGGGGGACGGTTATTTTACCCCTCAGCTGTAAGCTGTATGCCAGTGTTCCACAAGGATGGGGCGGCCACCTGCCTGCTCCCCTAAACCAACCCAGTCTACCCCCTTATTCCACTCCCTGGAGTCAGGGCAGTGGACCCAGCCAGGCTGCTGCCTTCCACTAGTGGAAATAACCTTCTTGCCTTTTAAAAAAAGTTTTCCTGAAATCCTTGCCGTCCTATGAGATCCAGAGCAGCTCCTGAGACTAGATGGGGCCTGAGGGATTGAGAGTTAATAGGCAGCCATGACTCGGGCTGGTTCCTACCAGCGTCCCCAGTGTCCGGGATAAGCCTGGCACTGAGCAGCTGCTCAATAAATCCTGGCTGCTGCTTACAAGGGGTGAGGCTGGTGAAGCCGTTTATGGAAGGGCATTTGGCAGGGCTTCCCCAAAACTGAAATGCACGCTCCCCCCTGCTTTAACAATTCCACTTCCAGGAATATGCCCACCAGGATCACTCGTGCACAAGAGACCCAAAAGATGCGGGTACGAAAATGTCCAGTCGGGTCATTCCTCAGCTCGAAAGCCTTCCATAGCTTCCAGCCCACTTGGAATCAACGCCAAAGTCCAAGCTGAAAATGCACAATGGAAACTCGGGAGCACGAATCAGTGGTGGTGAAAAAACGGAGCGCCAAACAATCGATTAACTTAAAGGAGACAGGAAATGAAGGAAGGGAAAAAAGAAAAGTGAAATAAATAAGACAACAACAAATCACACGAAACAACAACAATAATATCTAACCGATCGAGGATGCACGAGGCGGAGGTAAAAAGAGGAGCTGACACAAAGGGCTCGAGTAGAAAGGAAATGTTTCGGAAATGTTGATGGCAACATATGTACAAGCATGCTTAACATAACTGAATGATGGATTGTCATAAGATTTGCAAGAACAGATTAATTAAAAAATAAAATAATATTTATGAAATAATTTATTTTATTTTACTAAACCAGTTTTACTAAATCAATGTATTTAAATTTATTTTAATAAAATTAATCCATTTTATTTATTAAAGCCCCCACAACAAATAGCAAGATGGATGATTTTAACCTGACCGCATCACTAAGGCAATAAACGTAAATAAATGGTCTAGACCAGGAGTCCTCAAATACAGCCCGCGGGCCACATGCAGCCCGCTGTCCGAGGACATTTATCCGGCCCGCAGGGTGGTTTTGCCCCATTTGGTTTTTTTTTATTTATTTCAAAATAAGATATGTGCAATAAGCATAGGAATTTGTTCATAGCTTTTTTAAAAACTATAGTCTGGCCCTCCAATGGATATGAGGGACAGTGAACTGGCCCCTGTTTTAAAAGTTTGAGGACCCCTGGTCTAGACCATGCCTAGTCTGACATGACTAGTAGACACCCTGAATGGAGCCGTACCGTATCGAGATGTGTACTGAGTGTAAAATACACACTGAATTGTTAAGTCTTTGTAAAAGGGTGGGGGGGCGGGTAAGAACGCAAAATCTCACTAGTCATGTTAGTCACACGCGGAAATGATCACACTTTGGACGTACCAATTGATATAAAATACGTTAACTCATTTCCTGCTTCTTTTCTGCAATGGCTACTCATAAACGTCAAAAAACATATCACAACGGGACTCACGTTAGATTTCTACCAAATAGTCCTGGTCTGAATGAACACTGCTTATCGTAAGCTCACAGGTCATCCAGACTCACGAGGAAGCAGCGGCGGTGAAGGCTTCGCAAGAAAAATCCATGGTCCTTCCATTCCATTTCCCTACAAACTTTTAAAAGCCAACTTGTATGTATACTCGACCACATGCTATCAACAAAATACACACTTTAAGTACAAGCATACATATACATTATGAGAGGGGGAAAAAATCCTGGACCCAAACCTACATAAACATCAAAAATGTGATACTGAAATAAAGATTATATGCCTCAGCTGTTAAAAAAAAATAAGGTTCTAACATGTGCAACAGAATTTCAGATTCTTAAAAGAAAACCAGGCTTACTAGAAGGTTCCCCAAGACAACGACTGCCTGAGATTCTCTTTAAGCCCTAAACCAAAAACTACCCACTGAAATAAACCACCTTTTTAACTGAATAAAACATTGGCGCATAAAATAGCACACATCGCCTGTTGAGTATGTACTCCTTAAAGACACGATCTTTTGTATGAGGCCAGGCCGACTACAATTACTTTCAAACGAAGGTGAGAGGCAGGGGAGGGCGAGAGGTGGGTTGTTAGGGAAACAAGATTAAAGAAAAGGGACCGACCAGAATGGATGAGAGCGCTCACACCTTGGGAAGGCTGTCACTAGTGACAGCAACGGCTGAGTCCCTGGAACCTAAGTTTGACCCAAAACAGGATAAGACACTGAAGGGGGAGCAGGAGAAGGTGGTGCTAGAGGACGGACATGGAACTAATGCCAACACATTTGTCAAATCAGAGGAGTGAGTTATAGAATCCCTATCGTACACTGTGTGATCCAGAGGGAAAGGCATCCTCACAGGAAAGGGGGATTGGGGGGAACCGATGACAAGGATCTACATATGACCTCCTCCCTGGGGGATGGACAACAGAGAAGGGGGTGAAGGGAGCCATCGGACAGGACAAGATAGGACAAAATAATAATTTATAAATTATCAAGGGCTCATGAGTGAGGGGGAGCGGGGAGGGAGGGGAAAAATGAGGAGCTGATGCCAGCGGCTTGGGTGGAGAGCAAATGTTTAGAGAATGAAGAGGGCAATGAATGTACAAATGTGCTTCGCCCAATTGATGTACGTATGGATTGTGATAAGAGTTGTATGAGCCCTTAATAAAATGATAAAAAAGGGGGGAATTGACAGAATGCACCCCAAAATTCAGACGAGTCGCCGCCTCTGGATAGCAGCTTGAGGGGACACTAAAGACTTCCGCGGTACGCCCTACTTAGTGTTTTCCCACATCGACTGATTTACAGAGACCTGCCCCTGAGATGCTCTGCAGAAGATGAGGTGGTCTGCCCCCGTAAAGACCGACAGTTTTGGAAGCCCTATAAAACAGGCGTCCTCAAACTGCGGCCCGCCAAGGACATTTATCCAGGCCGCCGGGTGTTTTTGCCCCATTATGCTTTTTTACTTCAAAATAAGATATGTGCAGTGTGCACAAGAATTCATTCATAGTTTTTTTTTTTAAAAAACTATAGTCCGGCCCTCCAACGGTCTGAGGGACAGTGAACTGGCCCCGTTTAAAGTCTGAGGACCCCTGCTCTAGGGTCGCGATGAACCTGCGTTTGAAGTGACTGGGTGGCAGCCGCGACAGCATCTTCCTGCAGCCTCAGCAGCAAGCCGGAATGGCCGGAAAACCGACCCACCCCCAGCTATTCTAAGGAGGGTCCCCAGACGGGCGGCAGCCTCCGCCTCACCTTGAGAACATGTGAGAAATGCCCTGTGGGGTCAGACCCCACATCTTAACAGGCGCTCCAAGTACTTAAGCTGTACAACCAGAATGCTCCTTAGGAGCAGGAATGGTTGAGACTTCGGCTCACGGACGTCAGACATCTCTTCCAGGAGAGACAGTGCCTGGAGGAGCAGCGTGTGGTTGGTAAAGGGGAGGGGCGGCGAAAAAGCGGGGGCCTCAGCAAGATGGACGGACAGTGGCGTCAACAATGTGGGGACGGTGCGGCACCAGGCAGGGTTCTGTTCTGCTGTGCATCGGGTCGCTCCGAGTCGGAACCGACAGGACGACACCTCGCCACAGCAAGGATTTCGCAGGACCCGCCGCGTGGAGCTTCTGTGCTCATGAAAGCCGGAGAAACTCTGCCCACAGAACCAGCCCCATCATCCAGCCCGGCTGCCTTGTCAAGCCGGGATCAGGGGTGGGATCCGTCCACCGTCTGATTTTCAGACGTAGAGCACCAGGCTTTTCTTCCTCGTCTATTTTCGCCTGGAGGCTCTGCTGGCATCTGTTCAGAATCTCCAGGATGGATAGGTGGTAGCTGCTTGTGAGGTACACTGGCCAGGAAGGGAACCTGGGTTTCCTGCCTGGGAGCCAAGAATTCCACTACTGTCCCACCCCTGTTCTCCGTCTGCTCGAGCAGGTGTGGCCTGAAGACTGGTCAGTACTATCAGCAGCAACAGTGACCATCAGAGCAGCAGGGGTGCTAAGAATTGCAAACGGCATTGCATGGTGCTCCTGCCTTCCACAAGGCTGGCGGTTCAAACCCACCCATTACTCCTTGGCTATCAGCCTGGTAACCCTAGGGGGCAGGCCTGGCCTGTACGGTCACTGCGATTCGGAATCAACTCGACAGCAGCGGGTTGTTATGAACCACCACTGAGTACTGAAGAGGGCTTGGTGGTGCAGTGGGTTAAGCATCGGGCTGCTAACTACAGAGTTGGCAAGTTGAAACCATTAGCGCCTTCCTAACCCGACAAAGATGAGGCTGTCTGCTCCTGTGAAGATTTAGTCTCCGAAACCCACGGGGATGATGAATCCTCCTCTGTCCAATAGGGTTGCTATGAGTCAGTCAACTCAATTAGCAGTGAGCTGTATTTTATCTTAATCATGCACTTGAGGACCCAGCATCTCAACTGCATTCCACAGCAATCCCCCCATGTAAGTGCTGGTTTGCGGGAAGAGGAGTTCTTGGGTCATGTTGGGGGGGGGGGAGGTGTTTCTGCTCTGAGGGCACAAGCCTTTCCCCACATAACCACACTCCTGGCTTGACAACACAAGATTTGGCGAAAGATTTGAAGGGGAGGGCTTGTGGCGATGTGGAGGGCTTGTGCCAGCAGAGGGTCACTGTGAGTCCAGAGCTGGCTTAGTGGCAGTGGGTTTGGGGTGGCAAGATCAGATGGGATCCCTAGGGACGCCATGGGTCACAGGTCAGCCCTTAGCCACAGGGTGAGCCCTTCAGACAGAGCCGCAGCAGCGCTATGGAAGAAAGCTTCGGCAAGGACAACAGCCTCGGAAAGTATGGGGCAGTTCTACCTCGTCCTACAGGGTTGTCTGTCCTGAGTCGGAATCCACTCCATGGTGCTGGGCGTGGGTGCGTCTGTTTAAGGCCCTTCGCACAGACCCTGTAACAGCGGCCATAAACGGGTCAGCCAGCAAGGACGCTGGCTCCCCTCCCACCGGAACTGACGTCGGCGTCTGGCAAGTGTATATTGATTCCCAGCGGGGTCTAAGTAGGAGGTGGATACAGTGACCCATTGTCCGGATGAAAAAGACAAAACAAAACAAAAACCTAAGACCCCAACAGATCAGTACAGCGAGATGACTTTCAAAATAGGCTCTCACACCTACTAAGTGGCAGCGCCGGGGCTAGATCTGGCCAGTGTGTGCCCAGCTCCCTGAGCTTTCACCATGGAACCTCACTGCACATGGCCCTGAGAGCATGGCCGGGGCTGAACAGTGAATTGTGGGAGTCCTCTGGGAAGCCGCCTGCCTTCACTTTCCCTTCTCACCCTTTCTTTGTGGCGCGTAAGGAGCGAGCCTTGGGTGGCATAGTGGGCTACCGGTTACCCTGCTAACCACACAATAGGTAGTTCAAACCCAATCTTCCCTGTCACTCCCTGCCCCCACCCCCACTTCCCCCTTGCTGGTAAGATGCTCAGGCAAAAAAAGACAAAAGGGGCCAGTTGGGGGGGGGCACTGTGGCCACACCCAGCACCTGCAGGCCCCACCCTCCTCCTGCTTCTCCACTGAGGTCCAAACTGGTGGCCTGGGTGCCTCCTCAGTTGCATAAGCATCTGCCGCCTCCTCCTCACTTGACCGGTGAAGAAGTGTCACTGCTGGGCTGCGAGCCACAGGGTCAGTAGTTTGAAACCACAAGCCCATCTGAGGGAGAAAGACGAGGCTTCCGGCTCTCGTGAAGACTGTGTCCGTGGATTCAGAGCCTGGAGGAAATCCTGTGTCAAACCAGAGTGCCCGGATGGCAGCGGGCCTGGTTCGGATAGGATTATGTCGAGGGGCGGCCAAAAAGCGAGAGCCACCTCAGCGAGATAGACTGACACGGTGTGCGCAACAGTGGGCTCGTCCGTAAAGAGAGCTGTAAGCGTGGCTCTGGGTCGGGCAGCCTTTCACTCCGCTGGACCCGGGTCACTGTGAGTGGGAACAGAGGCGGCGGCACCCACAGCAGCACCCGTGCAGGTCCTCGGACGTGCGGACATGCTCCGGAGAGCCGAGCCCAGGACAACGTGCCAACGAACAGACAGGCAAGGAGAAGCGAGGCCGCGGGTGCAAGCCCAGTTCAGACAACTCCGTGTTCTACAGGAAGAAGTCAGGGGTTAGCAGTTGACCTATGGACTCCCAGGGGCCCCCAAGGACAGACGGATCATTTCTTAAATCCCTGGCTGCCTGTTTTCAGTATTTCCTCAAAAAGTCAAGCACGAAGAGTTAGCCTCAAAGATACCACGCTGACTACCATCGAATCCATTCCGACTCACAGCGACCCTGGCAGGACAGGGCAGAACGGCCCCTGTGGGTTTCTGAGGTGGTAGCTCTTTTGAGGAGAAGAAGGCCTCCTCTTTCTCTCTAAGAGCGGCCGGTGGTTTCAAACCGCTGACCTTGTGGTCAGCAGCCCAACACGTCACCCACGAGGCCCCTTTTCTGAGAGTCCCCTCAAGATCGGGTGGCCTCACCCCTGGGTCTGCGACCAATGGACTCGAAGACAGAGACTCGGACAGAGCCTTGCACACCCGTGCCCCCAAGAGGGGGGAATCAACACCCACCCCCAAACATGCTGGTTTTTTTCCCCCCCAAACATGCTGTTTTATTGAGGCTTCTTGAAACATGGGCCCTCCCAAAGGGACACAGCCCCGGGACAAAGTGAGTCCAGCCCCTGGTTTTCCAAGGGGAGGCCAGGCCCCGAAGGCAGCCTCTTGGGGGCACCGGGGGATTCACACCAGCTGCTGCCCCAGTGCCCTGAGTCTGCATCCTCAGTGTTAAAGGGATGTGTGTCCCCCCTTCCCAGATCAGCTTCGATGGTTAGATGAAACGGTGTCCCTAAAGTCCCTGGAACACAGTGGGTACCCCACAAAGGCCAGTCTTTGTCCCCACAAAAGAGGAAAACAAAAGCTATTTCTCACAGCTCTGTCAAAAACTTTTAGCAGCCTGCCGCCCCACGAGTTTAGGAGCCACATGCGATGACTTCTGTGTGTGTCCATCAAGGGATGGATGGATCCACCAAACGTGGCCTGGGTGTGACGCAGCCACCCCGAGTGACAGGGGCAGAGCAATAACTACTTTATGGCCCCACTTAGAGGGACTACCCAGCAAGGGGAAAGGTGTCGGCAGGAAGCGAGGGAGGAGGCGGTCCACTGCTTAGTGGCACCGAGTTTCAGTCTGGGGTGGTGACAAGATCTGGAGACGGAGTTCGGCGATGGCCACGTCCCTCGTGGCTGCCTATGGGGAAATGGAGGAGGTGGCCAGGTCTGTGTAATCCCCCTCCACTGTACCTCTGAGTAATAAATACGCAGTGTCCACCGGGGTCATCTTTCCTACAAGCTCCTTGCGTCCGGTCAAGTCTGACTCGGGGGCCCCCGTGTTACAGAGCAGGGTTTGCCAGAGGATCTTTTTGGCTGGCGTCTTATGGAAGCAGCCCCGCAGGCCTCTCTTCCTGGGCACTGCTCAGTGGGATCAAACCACCGCCAGCCTTCAGGTTAGCAGTCGCCGGGCAAACTGGATATGCCACCTGGGGACTAGACTCCCTGCTGTCGAGTCTAAGCTGACTCCCAGAGACACGACCCCTGAGAGTTTCCGAGACTACAACTCTCCGGGGAGTAGAAAGCCCCGCCTTTCTCCCTGCCGTAGGATGCAAGGGGGGGGGGGGTGTCCATTTTTCCCAAGGACTTCATTCCTTCCCTCCTCCTTCCACGCACACAGCCCCCTTCTCCAAGGCTCCTGGCTGCATTCTCTCACACCTCTCTTGGAAGCCCTGCTCCCTGGACAACCTGCAGCGGATCCAGGAGCCTGACCTCCGGCCCGGCTCAGCGAAGCCTATTCAGAAACAGCCCCCTTTGCCCTGGAGACACTGCCATGGCCCATCCTCCTCCTCCTCCTCCTCCTCACGCATCTCCCTTCTTTCTACTGCTTTTGCTTCTGCCCTACACATGGGCGGCCACCAAGACTGAGTCTTAATTCTCTCCTGTCCTCTCTCTGGGGGATCATCCTCAACCCGGAGACTTCAGAAACCTCCCAGGGGCCCGCCTTCTGAGACATTTCCACTCAGAACCTCATCCAGTCATCCGTTCTTTCCTCTCTCCTCTCCGCATCCGTCTACCAGCCCAGTAAGCGCTAGGACTTGATTCTCTGGGGTCAGAGCCCCCACCCACAGACATGGCTGCCTCCCGCCATCGCTCAGTGTGCCTACCGCTGGTGGCATGCGTGTTGCTGGGATGCTGGAAGCTGGGACACCCCCATTTCAGACACCAGCGAGGTCACCTTTGGTGGGGAGGCTTCGGGGGAGCCTCCAGACGCAGCCGGGCTAGGAAGAAAGGCCTGGTGATCTACTTCTGGAAAAAACTTGCGGGGTCACGACAGAAGACTGCCCGTGCTGAGCTGGGAGGCGAGCCCCGGCCTGGCGTGGTCAGGACGCCCTGCTGACACCTGCTGAGCAGAAGGTGGCTAGCTTGCGCTCATTGGACTCTGAGGTCACCATCATTGCGGAATCAAGCCTGATCGACACACAGAGGATGGGTTCCTGGGAGCCCCTGGTCACAGCATTTCCACCGACTGATTAACGCATCCCTGCATTCGGTGTGCGTCTGCTCTGAGACACCACGTAACAAACCCAGACGGGTTGCCTGGAGCACTGGCACTCGTGCCCACAGGGGCCTCCTCGAACGGCCGTGCAAGTTCAGGCCCGCCTCCTTTCATTGGGCTTTCCTGCCCACCGCATCGCGGACCCTGCAGTTTCCCACAACGGGGCGGCTGGTGGATACCCTGCGTGCAAAAGCTGTGGGCGCCGTTTCCCCCAAGCCTGCGCTCCCTTCGTGGTTCTGTGCCATGCTGGGCAGTCTCACAGTATTTCCCACTGTCGCGTAGCTCCATGCACATGAAGTTAAGACAACAAACACAAAGCAAACTCATGGCCATCAAGTCACTCTGGCTCACAGCGACCCCTGGAGACAGGACAGAACTGCCCCTGTGGGTTTCCCAGACTGTAACTCCTTCCGGGAGTGGAAAGCCTCGTCTCTCTCCTGAGGAGTGGCTGGTGGCTTCAAACTGCTCACCTTGTGGGTGGCCGCCCAAAGCATAACCACTAGGGCACCAGGGCTCCTCTATCCAAAGCACAAAGGTGCACAAACTGAACAAGTGCTCTGGTGGCCAAGTGGTCATGTCCTCGGTTACCCACCAGAAGGTTGCTGGTTCTAATGCACACTCTAAGAGAAAAAGACGGGTCTGTCTGGTCCTGTGAGGGTGATGGCCCAGAGAGCCCACTGGCCCAGTTCCACGCGGCCCCTCACCTGGGTCCCCCAGGAGTTAGATCAACTCAGCCTTTTGGTGAGGAGCCAAAAGCAGACTGATTGTGGCCCCCAGGGTGCTGATGTTATTGTGTTAAACCTGACACTGAAACATGACACAATGTAACAATAATGAATTACAAAGCCACGCCATTGTTTTCTTTAGGCAGCTCTGATAAAAGTTCTAAGCGAAAATAAAACGCTCCCTTCTGGTTGTCTGTCCGAGGGTTCTTTGGGCTCCCTGCCCCTCCGTGACAACGTGACACATTTCTTGAGGCTGCAAACTGAAACAGTGGGCTGTGGATGGGGGTAGGCTGCGCAGGAGGAGAAGTCTCCCCTCACTCATCTAACCCCGACTGCCTGCCTCCCCAGGGTGACCCTCAAGCACAGGGCAGCATGATCCCGCAGGGTTCCTGAGGCTGCCAGTCTCTACAGTAGCAGAGCGCCCCAACTTTCTCCCTTGGAGCTCCCGGGGGTGAACTGCCAACCATTCAGTTAGCAGCTGAGCCCTTCACCACAACACTGCCAGGGCTCTTCTGGTAAAGACACGGAGAGAGAAATGCGTTGCAAACAGCCCCTCACAAAGCCTCCCTGAGATGGGTGTGTCACGCCGGAGACAGCCTGGTAATGCCACTGAGGCCAGGGTGGGAAGGCCGGGGCCTGCCATGGCACTGAACCCCTCCCAGAGGACCTGCCACGACACTGCATGCCCTGCCACGGCACTGCACCCCTGCCAGAGGACCTGCCACGGCACCGCACCCTGCCAGAGGACCTGCCACAGAACTTCATCCCCTGCCACGGCACTGCACCCCCTGCCAGAGGACCTGCCACGGCACTGCACCCCTGCCAGAGGACCTGCCACAGAACTGCATCCCCTGCCAGAGAACCTGCCACAGCACTACATCCCGTCACGGCACTGCACCCCTGCCAGAGAACCTGCCATGGCACTGAACCCCACAGAGGACCTGCCATGGCACTGCACGCACCCTGCCACGGCACTGAACCCCCGCCAGGGCACTGCATCCCCTGCCACATCACTGCACCCCTGCCAGAGGACCTGCCACGGCACTGCATCCCCTGCCACATCACTGCACCCCTGCCAGAGGACCTGCCACTGCACTGCATCCCCTGCCACATCACTGCACCCCTGCCAGAGGACCTGCCACTGCACTGCATACCCTGACACGTCACTGAACATCCGCCAGAGGACCTGCCACGGCACTGCATCCCCTGCCACATCACTGCACCCCTGCCAGAGGACCTGCCACTGCACTGCATACCCTGACACGTCACTGAACATCCGTCAGAGGACCTGCCACGGCACTGCATACCCTGCCACATCACTGCACCCCTGCCAGAGGACCTGCCACTGCACTGCATACCCTGACACGTCACTGAACATCCACCAGAGGACCTGCCACGGCACTGCATCCCCTACCACATCACTGCACCCCTGCCAGAGGACCTGCCACTGCACTGCATCCCCTGCCACATCACTGCACCCCTGCCAGAGGACCTGCCACTGCACTGCATACCCTGACACGTCACTGAACATCCGTCAGAGGACCTGCCACGGCACTGCATCCCCTGCCACATCACTGCACCCCTGCCAGAGGACCTGCCACTGCACTGCATACCCTGACACGTCACTGAACATCCGTCAGAGGACCTGCCACGGCACTGCATACCCTACCACATCACTGCACCCCTGCCAGAGGACCTGCCATGGCACTGCACCCCTGCCACGGCACTGTACCCCACAGAGAACCTGCCACTGCAAACACCCCCTGCCACGGCACTGCCCCCTGCCAGAGGACCTGCCACGGCACTGTATCCCCTGCCACGGCACTGCCCCCTGCCAGAGGACCTGCCGTGGCACTGCATCCACCCCAGAGGACCTGCCACAGCACTGCATTCCCTGCCACAGCACTGCACCCCTACCACTATACCACACTCCCTCCCAGAGGCCCTGCCGTGGCACTGCATCCCTCCCAGAGGCAGGCATTTCTCCTTTACTCAAGCCTGTGAGGGGTTCACCTTACAACCTGAAGAGGGCACTCTGCTGCTGGGTGAATTCGGACTCGCTGAGACCCTGTGTGCTATGGGGCAGACCGCTCTGGGCTTTCTGTGGCTGTTGTCTTTACAGAAGCAGATAGAGCCCCAGGCCTTTCTTCCACAGCACCGCTGAGTAAATGAGACATGCTGACCTTTAGGTTAGTGAGCAAACTCGGTCAATTTCAACTCACACGAACCCTGCCCTACAGGACAGGGCTGTTCCACTGGCCCCACGGGGTTCACAAGGCTGTAAACTTCACAGAAGCATCTTTCTCCCTTGGAGAGGCTGGTGAGTTTGAACCCCTGACCTTTGGCTAGCAGCCGAGCAGGGCCTTTTTTATGTTAGTGGCTGAGTACTACCCGAAGGTGACTCGATGGCTGCTTAACCTAACCCAACCCCACTGCCATGGGGGGCTGAACTCACGGCACCCTCCATGAGGTTTCCGAGACTGAAACCCTTTGTGAGAGCAGACAACCTCAAAAGTTGTAAGTTCAAAGCCACCCAGCGGTACAAGGAAGAAGAGCCTGGTGGTTGGATTTCCTTATAACAATGGCTGAGAAAACCCCACGGAATTCGGTTCTACCCCGAAACCCACGAGGTCACCGTGAGTGGGAATCAACGCAATGGCAACATCGTAACAACAAAACGGGGAGGTCATGTTTGGGGTGGGGGGGTGGGGAGGGGAACAAACTCAGGATGCCCAATGCCAGTGCTTAGCGTCCCTATTTCCACCCTGTGGCACGGGGCATCAGACACTCAGTCAACAAACATCTGTGGGGCCCCTATGGCGTGCCAGGAGCTGAGAACGCAGGGTCGAGGCTCACACGGCCCCCATTCCTCGTTGCAGTTTAGGGTCTAATGGATCTGGGTTCCCCTGCAACAGCCAATGCACCCCTCGCACAGCCGCCACCGCCTGTGTCTGTCAACGGGAGCTGTCGTGTAGCTGTGATGCTGGGCAGGCTACTAAGACCGACAAGGAGGAAAGGCCCGGTCACCTACTTCTGGAAACCAGCCCCTGAAAGCCTGAGGTGTGGGCACAACGATAGGGGCACTGGTGGCGTAGTGGTTCCTCATCCGGCTGTTAGCCACCCGGTGAGCGGTTCAAAAACACCAGTCGCTCGCTCTTTGCGAGCAAGATGAGGGGGCAGTTCTCCCTGGTCCTGTGGGGTCACTGTGAGTTCGCATCGACCTGATGGCGACCGGTTTGTTTTTTGATCAGAGACACGTGGAAGACCACGTGAACCAGAGACCACGAGAGCAGAACGACATGGTGCCCGGCTGCCACTACCAACTTCTCTGAAAGGAATCGCAGAGAAAGTCCTGGCTAGAATGGGGCAGAAAATGCAGACCAGCGCTCAAAATCTGCAAAAGAAAACAGACCAAGCTTGCTAGCTGGAGGGAGACCTGTGGGACGCCGACCCTACGGCCCTCCGTCACCCTTCGGGCCCGGGACTGAGCTTACTCCCTCTCCCCGTGCTCCCACCTCTCCTCGTACAGCGCAGTGATCAGCTGAACAACGGGCATGTCTGTCTATAAAGGCCGGAATCACAGTAGGGAGGTCCACACACCTTAGAATACTCAGCCATCTGAGACGATGAGGGCAGCTTGGGGGGGACAGGAGAGGGGACGACCTGCCAAGAGGAAACACGGGGAGGACGGGCAAGCCATGATACACCGTGTGGGGGCCGCAATCAGCGAAAAGGACGAGTAAATGGGTTTGCTCTGTAAATCTTCGCCGGATTTTCTTTTCACAGCCAGTGGGAAAGGGAAAAAACCGAAACCAAATCCTACGGGCCAAAAGGGTTGGATCAGCAACGACTGTAGGGATGGTGTCAGGAGTAGGCAGTCTGCTAGCCTTCTGGCCTGTGGGACCTGCCGTCGCCATGAGTCAGGGGCTCGCCACAGCCAAGAGCTGACGACTCTCCCTCCCTCCCTCCCTCCCTCCGCACCTGCTACTGTGTGTCAGCAAGAAGACAACTAACAATAGCAGCTACTGGGCGCCCGCTATGAACAGAGCCCCATTAGGTGTGGACTCGGGGAGGGAGGCCAGGGAGACACAGGCTGCTGGGGCCGAGCCGGCCGAGGGGTGGGAGGGAAGGCACCAGGGCCAACGGGTGATCACAAGTGTCCTGTGGGGCAGGGGCCCACCCAGGGGCAACAACAGACGTTGGCAAGGCACCTAACCTCAGATGCATCCACCGCCCCACTGAGGTGGTCCTTGGGGACTCAAGCGCCCTGCACCTCCCAGGCTCCTCCGAGCCCCAAGGCTCACGTAACTAGGGTCCCTCAGCCCCCAACCAAGCTGGAACTCAGGGGGGTGGGGGAGGCAAGGTCACCTAGAAGTCAGCCAGTCTCCCCCTGCCCCTCCGGACACTGCGGAAGGTTCCAAAGGAGAAATGCAGGGGGTGGGGCAGGGCAGGGGCTGAAGGCAGCTGCGCCTGGCTGGTGGGGGTCGGGGTGATCCAGGGGCCTCCTCCCTTCCTCTGATCCCACGTGTGAGCCTGCCTGAGGCGCACGGCTCCAGGGGGGTTTTCTTGGGTGCCATCTTTCAGATGCACAGCTCAGGCCTTTCTTCCACGACACTGCTGGGTGGGCTTGAACGGGCAACCTTTAGTGGTGGAGGGCATTTCATGCCCCTTGCCCCGAGGCTGGCAGATCCCGAAGGACTAACTAACGAGCGGTGTGACCGCCGCCATCTGAGGGCGGGCGCGCTCTGAGCAGGGACCTGCCACATATTTGTCCACGTGGGAGCTGCTGTAAAGAGCACAGGGGCCAGTTCCTCACCTGGACTCGGAGAAGTGACAATAACGTTCTCCAAACCCCAGGTGAGCGAGGGACACCGGGGACACGCCCAGGCCTCGGTGACCGCTCACCTCCAGGCCATCCAGTCCAAGCCTCTGCCTTGGGCCTCACGACTCGGACTCCCCCTCTAGGTATACGACTTTTGCATGCCTTCCCCACCCCAAGCCTGCTAGCAAGTAGGGGTGAGTTCCCAAACCCTGCTCAACAGGGACAGACACGCGGGGGGGCAGGAAGATGGGGGGGCATGGCAAGCGGGAGACGGGGGTGGGGGGCGGCTGAGCCCCAGAACTCCCAAGGAGGGGGGCCCTGGTGATGCTGCAGGTAAGCGCTCAGCTGTCAACCAAAAGAACAGCAGTTCAAATCCACCGACCACTCGGCAAGAGAAAGATGACTGTATTGGGAACTGGGGGGGGGGGGAAGCCACGGGGGGGGGCATCCTACTCTGAAACCCGAGGGCTGCCATGAGCGGGAATGGGGGACACCACCAAGAGCCTCTGGCTCGCCGCTGTGGGTTGCCACTGAGTATCTGCTAGTGTTCTGACGCCCAGCGACCCTGTAGGGCAGGCTAGAACTGCGCTTGTGGGTTTCTGAGACTGTTGCTCTTTACAGGAGTAGAAAGCCCAGGTCTTTTCCTCTAAGGAGCGGCTGGTGGTTTCAAACCACTGACCTTGTGGTTAGCAGCCCAATGCGTTACCATCAAGCCACCAGGGTTCTCTTAAGTCCTTGCTACAAGACCTGCTTCCAGTGTGGCCTGACTGGTCTGTGCTCTATCACTAGCCTAGAGGCCGGCAGTTCAAGCCCACCTGATGGTCCCGAGGAAGAGAGGCCTGGCCATCTGCTCCCCAAAGGGGACAGCTTTGAAAGCCTGCTGGAGTGCAGTTCTACTCTGTGCAATCCACGAGGTTGCCAGGAGTCGGAGTCGCCGCCCTCCGCCACCCACAGCTGTGAGCACGCCCGTGGTGGGCCGCCTGCTAGTCACGGTTCTTCCAGTTGGAGAAACTGAGGCACTGAGTGGGAGAGTCCTAGGTCAGGCCGGTTGGGCTTGCCCCGGGCCCTCTGCTGCCATGCAGTTGAGAATGCCAGCATTGTTCGCCGTGCGCCTGGGCGGAGGACAATGGGGAGCTTTCAGATGAGTGTGCGCGTGGCCTCCTGGGAGGGAATGCAGCAGCAGCAGTCTGGGCCACTTCTCCCAGTCTCCCGATGCCCGGCTCCTCCTGGGTGGGGCCCCAGGGAGAAGACACTGAGCCCTGGAAAGGGAACTGCTTGCCTGGATTGGGAGGAAAAGCGAGTATTCCGATCCCTGTCCGGGCCCCAAACCAAGCCCACTGCCACCTGACACAGGGCAACCCCATGGGGCAGAGTAGAATTGCTCTGGAGGCCATGAATCATTATGGGACCATAAAGCCCCATCCTTATCCTGAGGAACGGCAGGTGGGTTTAAACCACTGACACTGGGGCTAACAAGCCCCTGGCTTGATCACTTCACCACCGAGACTCCTCATGCATGGCCTAGTGGGGTGGAAAGGCCCCCACAGAGAGACAGAGAACTGCCGGAGAAGGTCAACCGGTCCTGCTGATGGACAAAGCCAACCATGTGTTCCCAAGAACTCACTGCCGCCGAGTGCAATCAGACTCAAAGCCACTCGATAAGGCAGGTAGCGCTCTCCCAGTGGGTTTCTGAGACTAACTCATCTTTCTCCCTCTGGGCAGCTGGTGGTTTTGAACAGCTGACCTTGTGGTTAGCAGCCCCATCGAGGAACCACTACGCCATGGTTATGCCCACCCCCTGCAGGACTGTGGGTATTAATGACTTCTCACGACATGTTTACGGATCTGGGGTTGGGAGGAGAGTTAGATGGAGGTCCAGAGCAAGCAAACTGTCTGGGCCAGTCACTGGGCTCCAGATCCCAGCCCTGATTTCTTCCTCAAGTGGCACAGCGCAGGCCACCAAATGGGAGGACCAGACAAGGAGGTCACTAGGAACAAAGGTTCCTGGTGACCTCCAGATGCAGCCCGATGTCCAGGTGGGATGAGACTGGCGAGGACGGACAACAAAATCATTCGGGATGCAGCTCCTGAGAAGCCTCGCACGAGCAGCCAAGATAGGAATCTCGCTCAAACACTCACTGCCACGAGGTGACTCCAACTCACAGCAACCCTATGGGACCCGGGAGAGCTGCCCGTGGTTTTCCCAGGCTGTGGATCTTTAGACGAGCAAAGAGCCTCATCTCTCTCCTGAGGACGAGGTGGTGGGTTTGAACCACAGACTTTGCCCCATCCACTGTGCCTGCCACAGGGCTCCTGGAGATAAGGATCCAGCAAGCGAGCTCCTAGGAATTCAGCCCCAGGCAGAGCTACCACGTCCCCTGATAAGAGCCCAGTCTCCTGATTAGGCCCACACCCCTTCCTGGTTCACCTAGAAAAAAAGACTTAGAAACACCTCCTGGTCCCAGGATGCCGCAGTCTGGGAGCCAAGAAAAAAATAATGAACAAGAGAGTGTGTATGAATTGTCAGATGGCCCCGGAGATGACATGGCGCGATCTGTAAGAAAGGTAGCTTAAAAGGAAGGACCGTTTACGCGCTGGTGGTGGTGTGGCTACGTGTTGGGCTGCTGACCACAAGGTCAGCCGTTCAAAACCACAGACCACTCCACAGGAGAAGGACAGACGGGGCTTGCTATTCCCACAAAGAGTGACAGTCCCAGAACTCACGGGGGCCACTCTGCTCTGCCCTGGGGGTCAGCATCAACTCAAGAGCAGTAGTCTGTTGCCTGGTGTGAAAAATAAGCAACTGTCTATTTTTAAAAGATACAGGCGTGGTTGTGAGAAAATAATTTTATCAATGACCTACCTGCCCAGAGCTTGATCTCTAAATTTTATAAAAACTGCCAACGCCTCAAACACACACAAGCAGTCCAACTGAAAAAAAAAAAAATAGGCAGACCTCCAGACTGAACTCACTGCCATGGAGTCAATTCTGACTCTCAGTGACCCTGTAGGACAGGGAACTGGCCCTGTGAGTTTCCGAGAGTGTCAATTTTCTGAGCAGCATGAGCTTTCCACGTTCCACTGAGGAGTCTTGAACTCAGAGCTCCGCACTCACTACCATCGATTCTGACTCACAGTCACCCTTCACGACAGGGCTGAACTGCCCCTGTGGGTTCCGGAGAGGCTTTATAGGGGCAGAGAGCCCCATCTGTGGAGTGTTGTCTGGTGGTTTCGAACTGCTGACGCTGGGCTTAGCAGCCCGCCACGGAATCCATTATGCCAGCAGGGCTCCTTGCTGACTCGCTGGGAAGCCGGTTAGTAACTTGCTGCTAGGCTGGCGCTGCACGGCCCGCTCCTGCGCCATCTTCACAACTGTTCTCACGTTGGAGCCCGTGGCTGCAGCCACCGTGGCCATCATCTTGTTGAAGGTCTTCCTCTCCTTCGCTGCCCCTCTGCTTCACCCAGCAGGATGTCCTTGAAGGACTGGTCTCTCCTGAGAACGTGTCCAAAGTACGCGAGATAAAGGGCCATCATACTTGGCTCTAGGGAGCATTCGGGCGGTACCTTCTCCCAAGACAGAGCTGTCCGTTCTTTTGGAGGTCCATGTCCTTCCGGCACTCTTCACCAGCATTCAAATGTGTTGACTCTTTGGCCTCCTTGTTCCATGTCCACTTCCACGTGCACAGGAGGTGACTGAAAATACCAGGGCTCGGGCTTGCTTTCCGTCACTTGAAAGCGGCGGATGGAGGGGAAGGCAGTAGAGTAGGAGGGAGGTCACCACAAGGGGACCAAGGCACAGGAGGACATGGGGGGGGGAGGGTACAAGCAAGAGAGAGTTAAAGAGATCACGCCCACATTCCTGCAAGAACAGTAGGAACAAACGTGAATTCACAAGTGGCTAAAGAGATAGGTACTCACTTGAACCGGCAGGGAGTGGCAGCAAATGGGGACACACCCACCAGCACCCACAGAGCTGGCTGAAGGGCTCCTACACGCTGCCGTGTTCGCACGGGCTGCAAATCGTGTGGTGCAGCACGAGAGGGGAAAGTGAGGCAAACTTCGGAGCCATAAGCCAGCACCTGGAGGGACTGAGTCACTGGGCTCCTGGGGCTTAGGGCCAGAGTCTTGGGGGACAGCTAGGTCAACAGAGTCCACAGGGACAATGTCCGACATCCTATTCTACTAAGCAGCAGAGGCCTGGTGGCGTAGTGGGGGAGCAAATCCCACTGCTGGTGGCCAGGTCAGCAGCTTTAAACCATCAGCTACTCCGTGGGAGAGAGTTGAGGCTTTCTACTCTCATGAAGATTTACAGTCTAGGACACCCACGGGCAAGTTCGACTCTGTCCTATGAGGTCGCTCTGAGTCAGGAGGCAATGAGTTTTGGGTGAGTAATAAATGGAGTCTTAAAAAGCTTGACAGCAGGCCATTGAAGATACAACTCCTTTTTCTCTTCCTGCCTGAAGCAAAAAAGTATGAAGAAGATCAAAGACTGGAGGCAAGAGTGAGCCCACTGGGCTAACAGTGGATCACATGAACCTGTGAAAGGGTCCATGACCCTGAGAGCAGAACCAGATGGTATCTGGCTACCAAGCTACCAAGACCGACTTCTCTGATCACAATTAACAGAAAGCGATTCCTGGATAGGGTGGGAGAAAAATGTACACCAAACAAACAAACCAAAAAAAACTATTTTAAAAAAAAGACCAGATTGACTGGTCTGATACTGGAGGAACCCTGAGGCTATGTCCCTATGACACGGCTTGGAGAACCTGGAGCAGAGCCGCTCTCAGACCTTTCTGCCTAACAATAGCTGGGCCTGTCCAGTGAGTAACCAGGGAGAAATGTTCGCCGAACTGTCAACCTGAGCAGAGCTAAAGGGCAGCAGTTGCCCCAGAACCGAGCACGGAAGGCAAGAACCGGCAGGAAAGAGGGGCGAATGGCACAGAAACAGGCGACCCAGGGCGGGAGAGGGAAGAATGCTGGGACGCTGGGGCAACTGCAATGGAGGCCACGAAACAGAATGCTGCGTAGAAACCACACAGTATGAAAGTTTCACACAAGACGAACGCGATTTGCGCTGCAAATGCTCACCCTAAGCACAGTGAGGTTCAGGGATGGCTGGTCTCCCACATGGGGACGCGGCCGGGGGGTGGGGTCTTTCCATTCCCGCCTGCCTGATACAGCTCATGCACAAGCACAGCCGCAATGCTAGGCTGCTGAACCAATGCTAGGCTGCTGAACGGGTCACAGGCTCCACAGAGCTTCCAGGCTAGGCTAGGAAGGCTAGGAAGAAAGGCCTGGCAAGCTACTTCTGAAAACAAAACAAAAACAAACAGCCGATGGAAATCCTGCAGATCGCCACAGTCCAAGCCAGGCAGCGTTTTGTTCCTTGGTGCCCGGGGTCACCGAGTATCATGGTTGACTTGACAGCAGACAACATACATGCATCCATCACTCACTGCTCTCCAGCCGGTGCCGACCCACAGCCGCCCTGTAGGAGGGCAGAACTGCCCCTGTGAGGCTCTGGGACGGTGACGCCCAGAGAGCCCCATCCAGCTGACAGCGAGGCTTCCACCTCTAACCCCTCCCCCCCGAGATCCTGGTCTTGGATCCAAATCACGTCAGGCCGGCGGTTTGGGCAAGCCACCAGGGACTCAGACCGTCCTCCTTCCAAAATGGGCTCTGAGTTTGCGGAAGAGAAAGATGTCTGACGGGGTAAAAGGCTGGAGGGGTGTAGGGCAGGCGGGGTAAGGTTTCCCAGGGAGATCCCCGCAGGACGGCCCCGGCTCCCCTCGCAGGACGAACAGGGTGCATTATCGCAACAGAAAACAATTCCCCGGAGTGGCTTTCCTGGCCCATGAAGTTTTCCATGTTCTGAAAACTTCTTTCTACTACAAAGTCTGATCACACCTAGTGTGATCATCTGGCATCCTGGATCTACCAGGACGCCCTCTGGAAAATGCCCCACACCATCCCTGTCACCTCCCGAGCTGGCCTCCCTGCTCCAAACGGAGTTGGCAATGGACCTAGTTTTTGAGGGCACGCTCACAAGACAAACCGAACCCCGGGCTCTGCCCTATGGGACAGGGTATGACAGTCTCTGAGGGACTTTGGAAGCTGGAACTCTGTGTGGGAGCGGACAGCCTCAGTGTTCTCCTGCAGAGCGGCTGGTGGGCTTGAACCGGTAAGCACTCGGACAGGAGCCCAAGCCAAGTGTGTGACTGAGAGATCGCGACCGCAGGCAGCCCTGGATCTCGGGGACGCGTCTCAGCACATTCTGTGTGGCACCAACCGAAGCCCCAGCAGCAACCGGTAGCCCATTGGGGCTGAAGAGTGGTCTCGTGATCTCTGGGACTCGGCATCAGCCCCTGTGTGTGTCTATGTCACTTAGAGAGAGAAGGAGCCTCCTCCTCGGGGCCTGCTCAGACCACCCAGCCCAAATTAATCAACTCCACAGCCCTCGATGACAACCCTTATCTCTATTCCCATCCTCCGGGCCGGGACCCACCAGCCCTGGGTGGCACAGCACTTGGCTACTGGCCCTGGGCTGCCAACCTGGCAGCTTAAGCCCACTGAAAGGCACTGTGAAAGAAAGGTCTGGCAATCCTTGTTGCTTTTCCAGAGCCAAGGATCACCGCCACGTGAACCCTGTGGCGGCCGGGCAGTCCTACTGACAGGCGGCGTCACTTGGAGTGCACGTTGATCCCTTGGCAGCTGGTTTTGTCTGGGACGGTGTTCCCATTTCCTCACCCCCTCACTTCTGAAGGCTGGGGGCACACAGTAGGCCCTCAGGAAGTACACTGTGAACAGACCCACCGCCAATGCACACACTCTTCCCGGAGAGTCACCGTCAGCAAAATAGAGATGCCTGGAAAACCTCTCCCCAGTGGGGGAAGTAGTCCCCGGGGAAGACACTCCAACAGCGGTGTTCCAAGCAGGGGGGACGCCAAGGGAAGGAATGAGGGGGGAACCTTGGGGATAATTAGCCCACCCGTCCCCAGGGGGGTCTGTGCTGCATCCATGCTGGGGACTTAGCTCTAGCATGTCCTCGGACCCGGTGAGGAGACTGGGAGAGAAATAGGGGAATGGGGTGGGGGTGGGAATGGGGGGCAACTTATTCTAATGGGAGGGGTGGGGAAGCAGCTAACATCTTGGGCTGGAAGCTAGAGAGTGAAAGGTGGTAAGTGAGGGGGAAGGGCTGGAAGATAACCCACCCCCTACCCTCCACCTCCCCCCACCCCTAGTGCTGGCCAGGAGGGGGGAAAGGCCGCCCGCCCCTCACAGCTTTCCAAGCCCAGGCCCAGGCAGCCCAGAAAGGAATGCCATGTTTTCCTGTTTCCAATTAACTTCCCCCTACCAGCAGCCCTCGGCATTCTTGAGACCAAGAGTCCAGGCAGCACCCCCCTGCCCCAGGGGGTGGGGGTGGGGGGAAGCTGGGTAGGCTTGGGGGCTCTGCTGGCAGTCAGACCTGGGGCTCAAAGGTAGCCCCTGGGAACCTTGGGGGGGGGGCCCACACAAAGATATCTGCACACTGAAGGTGGAGGCTGGGGGGTAGGGGATCCTCTGGGCCCCTGAGATCAGAACTCATAGGGGGTGCACCCACCCAGCTCTGCAGAGCAACAGAGCCCCTCCTCCCTCACTCCAGCTCCTATAACCTTGAGCTCGGTCACAGACCCTGATGAGGGCCTCAGTTTACCCATCTGTCCAATGGCACCCTCGGTTCCGACTCGGGGCAACTCTGCTGTGTCACAGGGTGGAATGCTGCACAGGGTTTCCTAGGCAGTCGTCTTTACCAAAGGTGGCAAAATGTGTAAGCCCTCAGGTGGGAACGCAAAGGTTAGTGGTTCAAACCTACCCCCCCCCCCGCCGTCTCCAGGGTACAAAGTCCAGGCCGTCTGCTTGAGCAGTCTAGAAATCCATGGTGGGGTGGGGGGACAAAAACCCAAACCCAAACCCAAAGCCTTGAGGTAGGATGGAGCAGAGGGGGCCCAAAGGTTTCCAAGGCTGTCATCTTTAGAGAAGCAGAGTCGTTCTCTTCCCGAGCAGCGGCTGATGGACTTGAACCACCGACCTTCCCGTTAGCAGCTGAGCATCTCACGACTGGGCTACAGGAACTCTGAGAAACCCTGCAGGGCAGTTCTACTCCGTCCCGGGGGTGGCTAGGAGTGGAGAAATCGGCTTGGCAGCACCCAACAACAAGTCTTTACAGGAGCAGATTGCTAGACCTTTCCACCGTGGCACCATACCAGGTGGGTTCAAAGGACAACTTCCAGGTTTAGCAGCTGCCTGAACGTCACCTGCACCTCCCAGGGACCAGTGCAAGAGGAGCACCTGCACTACTACCTCCTTCACTGGGTGAGCCGGGCCCTTTCCAGTCCAGCTTTTAGCCCCCGCCTTCCCTGCAGTGACACACCCAAGGAGCGGAGGCAGCTGGCTCCTGGTCCGGCAGGCTCCCTGGGGTGCTGGCACTGGAAGATGACCCCTATACCGCTCTGCCTTTCCCAAGACAGGGACCTCCTCCAGACACAGGGTGTCTTTACCTGCCAGCACCCAACATCCCTCCTCCCTCCGCCCCTGCAGGCACTCAGTGAGCAGCCTGCTGAGTCAGCAGGGCCCAGGGGCCTGTGGTAAACTAACTGGCCAGTTACATGGTGCTTCCCAGCCCGCCCCAAACTCCCCAGCCCACGCGAGCCCTCCGCAAGCAGGAGCCCTCCGCAAGCACGCACGGTCTATTAGCATACGCTCCCAGGCTATTTCCACAGTTCAAGGAGCGCTTCATCAACACCACTTGCGGAAGACAAAACTGAGGAGAGTAACTCAGATGACCCCGCCTAACCTGACAGGAGCCCCGATGGCCCACTGGGCTAAGCACTGGGCGATTAATGGGAAGGTTGGCCGCTCAAACCCCACCATGGTTCTGGGGGAGAAAGATGAGGCTGTCTGCTCCTCTGGTCCTGATTTACAGAGCCTCAGCAAATGACCCAGGGCTGCCAAGAGTCCAAATCTACTCGAAGGCAATGGGGCAGAAAGGGGACAGAAGAAGGAGCCCTTAGTGGTGCAGCGGTTAAGCCTTGAAACGGCAGCACTCAGACTCACGGGAGTGGGGGGCGCTTTGTGGGAGAATCCACGCTCCCCGAAAGTTAACAACCGAGAAAAATCACAGGGGTCAGTTGTACTCTGACCCAAGGGGTCACTCAAACCAAAGTCACTGTCCTAGTGACCCTACAGGGCAGGGTAGATCTGCCCCCAACATCAGCATCAACATCCATGCGATAGCAGGTTCGGGGCCACTACAGGGCCAACGGAGAGAATGGAGCGGGGGAGGTTCCCAGCCAGCTGTATCAGGGATCCTTGGCAGGTCACAGGAGGGCGGGTCACAAGATAGAGAAGTCCCTCAGGACTGGGCTCCTCTCCCAGCAGTGTTGAGTGGTCGCAAGTGGGGCCAAGTTCCAGCCCAGGTGACAGTGGGGGAGGGTGATTGTCTGGCTGGCTCCCGGGTGGCCCCAAGCCCCAGGCCACCTGTCTAGACAGGCTTCTCTTGGGCAGCAATGGACCCTCCCCTCAGCCCAGGGCTCTCTGGTGGCTTCCCCAGGGGTGGGAGAGGTGCAGTCAATGGTCTAAGTGGTGGGGGCAGGAATATTATCTAGATTCAGGACCTCCAGGTGAAAGGAAGTCAAGGGGCCAACCAGGAGGGCAAGGTCAAAGGCCTAATAGTTTGGAACAGCGAAACTTGACTCAAGTATGACCCCAGGCTGTGTGACCCTGAGCAAGCAGCTTAACCTCTCTGAGTCTCCATTTGTCTGTCAGGAGTTGTACTGTGGACTACACTTAGTGGAAGCCAATCCCATCATACTCCCTGAGTAGGGAGCTGTTGTTATTTCCGGCTTCTGGGAGTCGGGGAGCCATGGGGGAGATGGGGGGTAGGAGGTAAACACGCCCGAGTCCCACCGGTGGGTGCCTGGGAAGAGGAGAGTGTTTCTGAGCTGTTTGCCTTTCTCTCCCATCACCCAGGGGTGGGTCAGGACTCACTTGGTCCCCCTTGGCCACCCACCCCTAGGTCAGGGGGCGAGGCTGAAAAGCACAAAGAAGTTCTCCTACATCCCCAGCCTGGGTGTCAGGGTAAACTGTCTCTCTGAGAAAGGTCGCGGGAGAGAAATGCAAACACATCCCTGGATTCTTATTATAATATTGGAGAGGCGGGGGCGGGGGGTACCAAAGAGGGTGATTACTGGACAAGGGGTTGGGCAGGGGCTGCAGTCCACAGGCGGAGGACACCAGAGGGCTGGGACCTGTCACCATGGCATCCTGGGGAGAGCTGACAAGGTAGCCTCTGACCTCACCTCCGAGGAAGTTCAGGCAGCTCAGAACGACAAAGCAAAACAAAGGGGGCGCAGAGACCAGGGAGCCGCCGAGCCTTGCAATCAGGGCCGGAGCCCGAGCCCGCACCTTCCCAGCCGAGCCCGCACCTTTCCCAGCTATAGACCGACCGACCGAAGCCTGGACTGCCCCCCACCCCCCAGCCCTTGTGTCCCCGTGGCCGTCCGTGACAGGAGCCCGGGGCGGCAGCGAGGGGCGGCCAGGGATGGGAAACCAGATGGCTGCATCCCTCCCTCCCTCCGGGGGCTCGGGCCCAACCGCCCTCCGCAGGAGCCCGGGCTCGGCTGGCTCACCCCAGGCAAAGAGCTGCCTTTGTCTAAAGGTCAACTCCCGAGCGCGGTGCCTGGGCTGGGCCTGGAGCCCCCCTTCCCAGGGCCGAAGGGTGGACTTGGTGGAAGGGGGGGGTGGGCGCCTGCGACCTCGGGAGGTGACAGGGGGTGAGGTTCCAGCCCTCCCCCCGTGCCAGCCCCCTCCAGAATAAGCCAGCTGCGTGGGGAGCAGAGAAAGGTTTTGGGGGGACAAGTCAACTCCGTCCATTGCTGGGGGCGGGGGGTCCAATCAACTCCCTTTCATTGTTTAGGGGCATGGTAGCAGGGGAGACCTGGTGGGCTTCTGGCCTGTCGCCTTACCAGCTTGGCCCCCGGCACCCTGGGGAGAGGTTGGGGGGGGGAGGGAGGCGTAGCAGAGGACCGGCAAGTGGGGGAAGGCTAAAGGCTCCGGACATCATCACCCGCTGTCCCATTGCCCTCCTCCCGAAAAGCAGGGCGCAGCGCTGGGGTAGGAGCCCCGGGGTGCTGGGAAGGGGGGGTCTCGCCCCTCCCCCCGTGGAATGTTAGCTCCCGTCTCTCCACCGCCCCATTGTATCCCCGGCAGCCGGCAGGAGGGCCGGGCAGGCAGCGGGCGCCGGGCTGGGGCAGGGGCGCTAGGGGCGCGGGGGTCCCCGCGGGGTCGCGGCGGCGGCGGCGGCGGCGGTGAGAGCGGCGGGGCGGGGGGGTGGGGACCGGGTCGGCGGCGGCGGTGGGCGCCGCGCAGCGAAGGAGGCGGCGGGCGCTGTGCCCCGGCTGGGGGGCTGAGTGTGTGTGTGTGTGTGAGTGTGTGTGTGAGTGTGTGTGTCGGGGGGGTGGGTTCGGCCCCGGCTCGCCCCCCCGCGTACACCCCCTCGCCGCCCAGCCCCACTCCCCCCTCGCTTCGGCGCCCTGTCACAGCCCCGACTCGCAGGTAGAGAGAGTTAAGAGATTTAAAGAGAAATTGCTACATTGTGAGAAACTCACCCTGATGTTTGAGCAGCCGTCGGCGCGGGGTCTCCGGGACGGCCCCGCACGGGCTGCACAGGGAGGACCCAGAAGGGGCCGGCCGGCCGGGCCGGTCAGCGCACTGCCTGATCGCATGGCGGCCCGCGCGGCAGCGGCAGCCGGCCCGCCGCCCCGCGCCGCCGCCCGCCCGCCCGACCCGCGCCGCGCCGCCGAGGACCCCGCGGGCCGGGGCGGGGGGGGCGCAAATTAATGAAATGCAAAAGACCAAGGGGTAAAAAAAAAAAAGCCTTGCAGGTTTTGTGTTCCGCCCCCCCCTCCTCCTTCCTCCTCCTCCTCGTCCCTCCGCCCTCGCCGGGGGACGGGCTCCGGGAAGCCCCGCCCCTCACCGAGCGGCGGGCACGACGGCCAATGGGAAGCCGCGCACGCCCTGCGTCGCGGCGCCGGCCCCACCCCCAGCTCCCGGTCCCGAGGTGGGGGAGGGAGGGGGCGCCTTCCAGCACGGGCTGCTGCGGAGTTTGCTTGCACCCTGGATCCTTAGGTGCGGGGCGGCTTTGGGGTCCCTTCTCAGGCTGCGGGGTCCTCCAGGGGAGAGACCCGGAAGGGTGTCGGGGGAGCGAGACTAGAGGCTAAAGGTGGCGGAGGAAGCGCCGGAGATGGAAGCGTGGAGTGATAGGAGTGGCAAAGGGAGTGAGATGTTAGATCGGGGATTTGGGGGCGACCGGTGAGGACCTCCCTCCCCGCCGGACACGCCTGAGCACTCACCGGCTACTTTCCTCGCCGCCTCGGACCTCCCAGCCGCGCTTATGGGAATCCCAGCAGCCCCAGAACGCTGCTTCCGCCTTGCCTGGGCTGCATTTAGCAAGAGCCTGTTGTGTACCGGAAGGTCGGCAGTTCGAAGCCACCAGCCACTCTTCGGGAGGAAAAGGCGGCTTTCTACTTCAGTGAGGAGACACGTCTTGGGAACCCACAGGGGCAGGTCTACCCTATCCTGTTGGGGCACTGTGAGTCAGAACTCGATGTCAGTGAGTTTGGTGTTTGCTACCGTTTGCCAGTTCCCTACGGGGGATCCCATTGATGACACTGACAGCCCCAGGGGAACTGACACTGGGGTCTCATACTTGTCTGCCTCCTCCGTGTTCTAGCAAAGCACCGCGCACCCAGTAAGTGCCTAATAAATGTTTCGTGAGGATCAGCGTGTACCCTTGTGGTCCCATTATTACCGTGGCCTTCTCTGGATCCCGACTCAGCGATACTATAGGGAGGGAGGGAGGGATGGGTGGAATTGCCCTCTCCAGGTGCTGCAGCGATTAAAATGCTCAGCTATCAACTGAGGTCAGAAGTAAAGGCATCCTATTATCTTTCTCCTGCTGAGTTGCTGGTGGTTTACCATTTAGTTAGGGGGGCCCTCTTGGTGTAGTGATTACACTTTGGGCCCGGAAACCACCAGCGACCGGCTTTGTACTGCCACAAAGTACAGTCCTGTGAAACCAGGTGAAGGGCCCCGGTTTCCACCAATCAGCCTCTTACATCCATATCCCACCTTTGCTACTTCCTTGCTGTGTGACCTGGGGCAGATGACAGCCTCTGTTGTGTGGGGGGAGCGGGGACAGGGCATTTCCTGGTCTGTATAGGGTGCGGGGGCTGGTGAGGCTAGGGTCATTAGAGGGAAATGAGTTATCAATGTACCATCTGCCAGGAAGTGCCAGGTAACTGCTGGCTGCTGTTGTTGATTACACAAAAAGGAAACTCTTTTCCATTTCGGAGAGCAAGCAGAACCAGAGTAACCGACACTGTTGCCATCCACAGCCCATCAAAGGCAACAGTCACGGACGCTTGCATAGATGGTGACTTTGTACAACCTGCCCCTTCCACACTGCCCAGACCCCCATCTGTCCTGAGTGAGTGAACCACACCCTGAGCCATCACCACGGAGCCCTGGTGGTGCCTGGTCCTGTAATGGAAACATCAGCGGTCGGGACTCACAAGCTGCTTGCTCCGAGGGAGCAAGCTGTGGCAGTATGCTGCCTTAAACATTGACAGCCTCAGAAGCCCTGTAAGGCAGTTCAGCTCTGCCCTCTAGGTTGCTTTGAGTCAGAATCCTCTCCAGGGCAGTGGGTTGGAGCATGAGAGGTAGGTTTATTGTGCCAACCTGGCCATTCAACACGTGGGATCAATGGAAGGCCGGAGAGATAAATGGCTCCTTCCTTTCTGGTCTCTTGCTCTTTGATGATCAGACCAGTGTGCGGCTGCCTTAGCTGGTTCTCTGACTCAATTTGCAAGCTACACTACCTATGGGACCCCCTAACCGGTGGACTGTGTCGCTGTAGTTTGAGGTTCCTTCAAGGCCTGCTTCGCCAAGGCACTGGAGTATACATCACTTTAGCTGGGGACTGTCAGACCCTGTCATCTGGCTGACTGTGGGTGACCTGCCTTGTTCCTGCCTGTGTCTGGATAGCCTGAATTGCTCTACAGAGGACTCAGCTGTCTGCTTCCTTGACTTGTACCCGGCAGCCCTCAAGATTTGAAGGACTGCCAGGATGTTAACTGTCTCACGGAAGTGAGTTGCACTGAGCCATTTGTACTGCTCTATAGACTGATTAGCTGTTTGTTGCTTATGTTATATCTATCTATCTATCTATCTATCTATCTATATATATATATAATATCCTAAGTGTCCTGGTTTTGTTTCGTCCTCAGAGCTACCTCTTGGTGTGTCCTGCCAAGTCCATTCTGACTCACAGCCGCCTATGTGACCAGAGAACCACTTCCACAGGGTTTTCGGTCCTCCTTACTGAAGTTGACTGCTGCTGCTTTCTGCTGCAGAGGGGTCTATGGACTCAGACCACCAGCCTTCCGGTTAGCGGCCCAGAGATTAACCAGGGCCCTACCAGGGCTGTCAGCCCTGTCCTACAGGGTGTAAACAAACTGACTCAGAGAAGAGGATTGTTTTGCTCATGGTCACACACCAGGAAGTAGGCGGGGCTCCACCCCTGCCTTAAGACGTTGCTGGGTGGCACTTTGGTATCCCTCATAGCTGCCAGCCCCGGGTATTCTGGCTGGATGACAATCCAGAAAGACTTGAGGAATTGGAGGTGGCTTTGTCCAAGATTACTCATTCACACAGGAAGTTGGGTTTGTTTGTTTGTTTGTTTTGGGACCTGGCAGCGTATGCCACTGAGCCTGGGTGACACGCGTGTGAGGTTGGTAATTCGTGGATAACCTAAGGGTTCATGGTTCAAACCCACCCAGAGGTACTCCGGAAGAAAAGTGCTGGCAACTTGCTTCCATTAAGAGTACAAGCAAGCTCTAAAGAGCAGTTCTGCTCCGTATCACACGGGGTTGAGGACGGATGGCAGCTAGCAAGTGTCTGCAGGGAGTGTCTTGACCCTAGACTCTCCGGTTCCTACCCCCAGATAGACATGCAGCTGACAGCCAATCAGGGGACAAGGGCAATAAGTTCCTTGGCCCTCAGCGGCAGCCTCCTGGCAGGCTCCAGTGCTGGTGTTGTGTTTGACACTTGGGTCCTCAAAGTCACAAACACACCTCTGACCTCTTAGGGAAATGGTCTTGAGGCCACAGGACACTACTTGGGACAGGCGGCCCGGCCCAGGTATGAAGTAAACAAACAAAAAGCCTGCTCCAAACTTAGCCACAGCAGGCTGGGCGGAAGAGACTCCCAGAGACAAAAGACAGATGTCTACGCCTTCTGGGCAGCAGTGGCCAAAGTCAGAGAAAGGCCTCAAGGTCAAAGTCACCCCAAAACAATAAAACGAACTCTCTTCCATCCAGTTGATGCTGCATCCTCGTGGAGCCCACAGGACAACGTAGGACTGCCCCCTGGTAGTTTCTGAGACTGCAAGTCTTGACAGGAGCCAAAAGCCCTATACCCCCCCCCCATGGTTTCAAACTGCTGACCTGGGGGTTATCAACCAGAATTGTAACCACTGCACCACCAGAGTTCCTCGGGCACCCAAAGGCCAGGTCAAAGGTGGACCTAAGGAAACACTTGCTGTCCGGTGCAACCTGCGAACACTGGGTTGAGACCCGAGTTGCACCAGGGAGACCAGACTAGTTCAGCGCCGTACCCCTAGGCCTACCTCTCCAGACCCATGAGCTTTGAGTCAGTCCTGACAGCAGGGAAGCAGTGCCGCCCCCCCCCCAATAGCTTCTGAGAGGGACCCCTCCCCATACCCCACCCCCATCCCAGGGGAATGATCCGACCATCTTCCTCCATGGACAGGTCTCTATTTTCTACGGCAGGAGGTTGGCAAACTTTTGACATGGAAGAGCCGATCCTGTCCCACACAATAATTTAAACATTACTCAGAAAAAAAAATTATTTGAGAGCCATAATTAGATTTTACCAGAAAAAATAAAAATCACCATGATCTGAATAATAGCCTTTAAATTTGTTCAATTTGACTTCAAAGCCACGTGGATGTGCCGAAAGAGCCCCATATGGTCAGCCGCAGTGTGCCAAGCCCCTGCTCCAGGGCGTGGGTTCCCAAACTTAGTTGGCGGACAAACAAACGAAATTACTCCATGCCCCACCCTCAGCAATGAAAAAAGCCTTTGTAGCCCAGAATCTAGGAGAAAGTGTAAGTTTCTGCCATTGTTTCTATGTAACTGTTTTTTATTGTTAGTGGGGGAGGTCTCTACTGCTACAGACCCTCCTCCCAGAGAGATTTAAACCCCAAAGGGCAGTTGTCTCTTTCCTGTAGGGTCGCAGCGGGTCAGAGTGGACTCTATGGCAGTGACTTGGGTTTTTTTTAAACCGTCCAGCGCCCCTCAAGGTCAGTATCGGCCACTTTGGGAAGCACTGGTCTACGGTGTCTGCCTAGGAGCCCCAGTGGCTTCGTGGGTTATGAGTTTGGCTGCTCATCACAAGGTCAACAGTTCCAAACCACCAGCTGCTCCAAGGAGAGAAAGCTGAGACTTTCTACTTCTGTAAAGAATCAGTCTCAGAATCCCACAGCAGGGGCGGTATCACAGTAGTATCACTGAGTCGGGATCAACTCCATCAAATCCAGGGCCATGGGCTCATCCTTACAGGAGCACAGTGACAAACCTGTGCTCCTGGTGGCTTTGCAGCTGAGAGTGTTGAAGCACCGGGCCACCAGGGCTCCTACGACTCCTGTGGACTAATCCTGCATGCCCGGGGTGTGCCGTCACGAACTTGGTTGCTGGTAAGTCACAGAGGAGCCAGGAACAAGCCACTTCCCCTCCAGCCCCTCTGTTTTCTCATCGGTTTAATGGAAGCATATCGTTCACGCACCCTAATGCACACGCTCCTCCAACAATATGCAACAGCAGCGCCCACGGGTTGAAAACCCCACGTTCGCCCTTTGGGGGAGCGAACGACCCTTTCACAGGAGTCACCTGATTCAGAAGTAGAAAGTCTCAGCTTTCTCCCCTTGGAGCAGCTGGTGGTTTGGAACTGTTGACCTTGTGATGAGCAGCCAAACTCATAACCCACGAAGCCACTGGGGCTCCTAGCAAAATGACAGTGATGAAGTAGCCACGGAAATGATTTTATGGTTGGGCAGGGGGGGGGTCCCCACCACATAAGGAACTGTTTTAAAAGGGTCGCGGCAGGAGAAAGGTTGAGAACCACTGCTCTATGGCAAAAAATGTTCAAAAGTGGAAGAAATCCTTTGGTGGACACCCAAATCCCTTAAGTATGCTGACCAAAAGGTCAGAGGTTTGAGTCTACCCTGAGGTGCATCAGAAGAATGGCCTGGCAAGCTACTTTAGAAAAATCAGCCACTGAAAACCGTACGCACGCAGCTGTTCTCTGACACACACACGGGGTCACCAGGAGTGGGAGCCCATTTGCTGGTAAATACCCCAAACCAAGCAGACCCACAGCCACCGTACAGGGCAGAATAAAACTTGTTCCCAAGGGTTTCTCAGGCTGTAAACCTTGATGAGAGCAGAAAGCCTCATCTTTCTCCCTCAGAGGGGCTGGTGGATTTGAACTTCCGACAGTGCAGTTAGTAGCCCAAAGTGTACCGGACTAGGCTGCCACCTTAACTGCCTGGCTGGCACAATGGTGAAGCAGCACTCAGCGGACAACGGAAAGGTTGTCCGTTCAAACCTGTCCATTGGAGGCAGACTTGGCGACAGCCTTGAACACCCTATGGGGCAGCTCTGCACTGTCATGCGGAGTCAGAATCAGGGTGAAAGGAAGCCCCCACTCACATTCAACCATCAACATGTTACTCTACTGACTTTACTGTGCACCTATTCATCCAGCAAGAAGCTCTGGGGCTGTAGTGGGTTCCTCGTCGGGCTGTGGACCACAAGGTTGGTGGTTCAAACCCACCAGCTGCTCCGTGGGAGAAAGACAAGGTTTTCTATTCCCATAAAGAGTTAGCGTCTCAGAAGCCCTCAGGGGGAATTCTACCCTGTCCTATAGGCTTGCTAGGAGTCATCAGAATTGACTCGATGGCGGTGAGTGGCACCTCATGGTTGTCAAGTGAAAAACCACATAATATTGTGTCAGGTTGACTCCAAGCCATGGTGGGATCCAACCCAGGGCTGTGCTAACCTAAAGCAATAGGGAGGAAAAGTAACGAACGACATGTCCTGCTTGTGCTGGAAAGGTCCAGTACATTCTAGACTTCGCTTTTTCACCTCCAGGCCACCGGGGACGCTCCCTTCCCACCCATAGCCTTTTCTGTCACATTTATCCCCTTTCCCGATCATTTCCAGAGCTTTCCTAAAGGGGGACCTAACAACCCCTTCTGCCAAACTACATTCTGCTCTTCCTACCCACCCAGCCAGCCAGCTCCTCTCCAGCAAGACCGATCAATATCTTGTGGTTGCCAGCTAGCTACAGAAATGGTTTCTTTTTCTTTCATTCGTTCTTTTTTTTTAAACATACTGTAAGTGGTTTTGTGCCTCCGAAAGTCAAAACAATACCCTTCGCGGCTCCTCCCCTCCCACTGGCAGCTGTGAAATTAAGAAACCTTGCCAACCCAGCTTTTCTGCTTCTGGGTCTGGGAGGATGCTGGTGCCCCGGTTGTTTTCAGCTGAGCAACACACTGATGATGTGTGCACTTTTGCTGACCCCTTGGGACACTTCAGTGACGTCATGATGCCCCCCCCCACCCCTCAATTCCGACTCGGTGACCCAGTGCAGACCTCATGTGATACAGCAGAACCGCTCCCGAGGATTTTGCCTGTAATCCTAGCAGGAATATTTGGCCAGGCCTTTACTCCGTGGCGCCGGTCGGGTTTGAACCCCAGTCCTTGAGGTTGGGGGGGGGCAAGTGCTTAACCCATTGAGTCACCAGGACTCGTTAACATTTCAATCGTAAGGTGAAGACAAAGTTAAAAAACCAAAACAAAACGAAAAACGCCTCGCCCAATCCTAAAACACATCTCCAGGCCCTCCAGGTATCTATCACTGGACTGGTGGCGGGACAGAGGGGAAAGTTTTCTTCAGAGAACTTCCCTGGCTCAAAGGCTTCCGTCTCCAGGCTGAGGGAGCAGGTGGAGGCGCGACAGGAAAGCTCCGATTCCCGGACGACCTCCGCCCTCTGGCCGCGCCCTTTAAACATGGCTCGTGCCGGGTCGGCTCCCAGCACCGAAACTGCGGCGCGCAAATCAGGCAGCTGCGAGCCCAGCCCCATCTCGGGTCCTTCGCGCGGCAAGTGCGGGGGGCGGGACCTCAACACCCATTGGCCGGCGGCGAAGGCGTGGCCACGGCTCCGTCCCGCCCCCGGCTCCCGCTGGGTTAAATGGGCTTCACGCCGGCCGGGGAAATTATTCATCAGGGGGCGGGGCCTGGGTTTGTTTACACGCTGCCATTGGCTGGATTTGAATCGGCCCGACTGCCGGCCGGCGGCGGGGCGGGGCTCCCGAAGGCCCCCCGGGGCCCGGAGGCTGACAGCTTGGAGTCGGCTGGGCCCGCGGGCAGCGTGCGGACGGCGCTGCGACCCGCGAGCTCGGGGTTTCCCCCGGGGAACATGGGGGGGCGGGGAGCGGCTGGGGCAGCCACCCATTTCTTGAGAACTTCCGAGGAGGGCGGGTGGTGGGGCTGGTTTCTGTTTGTTTTCCGAAACGCGTCAGGAAAAACAAAAACAAAAAAAAAGCCGGAAGCGACCGAGATGTCCCTCGGCGGGGGCAGGGGGGGGGGGACTTCTTCAATACGCAGTGGTCCAGGCCCCAATCGAAAGCTAAGGGGCCTTGTAATGAGGAAGTGATACTGACTTTGACGGGAGCTCTGAGGATGTAAAAATGACAAGCAGAAGTCACCCGCCCGGGCTTCCTGTCAAGTAAGTGTCATGGCGACCCATCTGAACCCGAACTGACTGTGCCCTGTCGGGGTGGGGGGAGGGTGTTGTTTTTCAGATCGCCAGGTCCCAGGTGTGTACCTCAACCCCCCAGCTTTTTGTTAGAAGCAGATTGTCCATCAGGGGTCCTCAAACTTTTTAAAAAGGGGGCCAGTTCACTGTCCCTCAGACCTTTGGAGGGCCGGACTATAGTTTTTTTTTAAAACTATGAACAAATTTCATATGCACCCTGGACGAGCGCTGTCTGCTAAGCAGGACAGGCAGAGGCGGCAAAAACACCCGGCTGGCCGCACGTGGCCCGCGGGCCGTAGTTTGAGGACCCCTGGTTGCACCCGCAAGATAAACCAGAAGCAAACTCACTGCCATCGAGTGGATTCTGACTCATAATGACCCTACAGGATCGGATAGAACTGACCCTATGGCTTTTCCAAGATGAACTTTTCACAGGAGTGGAAAGCCTCGTCTTGCTCCGCCCACAGATGGTTTCAGAATGTGATCAGCCTAATGGGTAACCACTAGGCCACTAGGAAGTGGCTTTATTTATGCGTTTGATTTGATCACCTTGGTGATCATAGTTAAAATGAACCCCCGGTGGTGGCACAGCAAGTTAAGCTTCGGCTGCTAAGTGAAAAGTCCAATGGTTCAAACCTACCAACCACCGTGACAGAAAGAAATGAGGCAGTCTGTGCCCCCAGAGATGTACAGCCTCAGAAACCCTGGGGGAGGGGGGAGACTGGGGCAGTCCTGCTCTATCCATCAGGGTCACTGGGAGTCCGAATGGACTGAGGACCTGAGCTCTTACAGGAATGACTGTCAAGTTTCACATTTCAATTGGGTGGAGATGCGCTGGGCAGGGGGGCGGAGGGGGGTGCTCTGTGGAGATGTTCCATGAGACTGTGAAAAGTTGAAAAACGGTGCCAGGTTCTCTTTGGAAAAGTAGACAGGACTAGGAAAGCCTTTTTAGGGAGGGATGCCAGGATAAGACTTCCTCTCAGAGCTGAAGAGCTGAGGAGAGGCTTGACTGGGTTTGACCTTCGATTAGTTTGCCTATTTCCCCAGAACTGCAGGCAGAGATGACAGTGACCTCCAGGGGCCAAAGGAGGTAGTTAGGATTTGGGGCTGGAAAGAAAGCTTACTGTAAACACACACACACACACACACACACACACACACACACACACATCTCTTTTTGGGTCATCTACCCTCTGAAATCTACCCACTGCTATTGAGTCCTTTCTGATTTATATTGAACCTATAGGACCTTTAGGAGTAGAACTGCCTCATAGGGTTTCCATACTGTAATCTTTAGGGGAGTCAATGGTTCAACGTCTCCCATAGAGCAGCTTCTGGGTTCAAACTGCTGACCTTTCAGTTAGCAGTGGAGCATTTAATCACTGTGATATCCATAAAAGAAATCCAAACCCACTGCCATTACGCTGATCCCCATACATCTCCACCCTATCTAGGGTTTTCTGAGGCAAAACTTTATGGGTGCAAGAGAGCCTCCTCTTTCTCCCATGGAGTGGTTGGTGGATTTGAACCACCACCACACCCTTTTTTCCCCCAAATACTTTTATTGGGGGCTCTTACATCTCTTATCACAATCCATACATTCATCCAGTGTGTTAAGCACATTTTCATATAGGCTGCCATCAACATTTTCAAAGCATTCTCTTCCCACTTGAGCCCCTGATATCAGCTCCCCATTTCTTCCTCCCTGCACCCATCCTTTCTCACAAACCCGTGATAAGTTGTAGATTATTATTTCCATATCTTACATCGGCCTCCATCGCCCCTCACCCACTTTTCTGTTATTGATCCCCATGGAAGGGTGGTTCTAGATCGATCCTTGTGATCAATTTGCCCTTTCTCCCCTCACCTTCCCCTAATCCTCCTGGTATCTCTACTCTCCTTGTTGGCCCTGAGGGGCTTATTTATCCTGGATTCCCTGTGTTTCTCGGGCTCTGTCGGTAGCAGTGTGCATTCTCTGGTCTAATCCAATTTTTAAGGTAGAATTGAGGTCATGATAATGGTGGGGTGGGGAAGGACCAGAGAACTAGAGGAAAGTTGTGTTTTTCATCGGTGCTATTCAAACCCACCAACTGTTCCTTGGGAGGAAGATGAGGTTACCTGCTTCTAAAGATTGACAGGGGAAGTTCTCTGTCCTGTGGCTCACTGTAAGTTGGAATCCACTCCACAGTAATGAATTTATACGTTGGGCTGTTAACCACAGGTCGTTATTTGAAACCACCAGCTCCCCCTCGGGAGAAGAATGGGGTTTTTCTACTCCTGTAAAGAGTTACCCACAGGGACTCCACTCTGAGAGAGAGAGACGGGTCTGTCTACTCCCATCAATGTTGACCGTCTTGGAAACCCACAGGGACAGTTCTGTCCTGCCCTGTAAGGTTACTACAAGTCGACATCAACTCCTTGGAAGTGTTTCTTTTGGTTTAGTTTTCAATATAATCGAGGGACCCTTGTTGGCACAGGGGTTATGTACCTCTCTGCTAACTGATAGGTCTGCAGTTCGAACCCACCAGCCACTCACACGAAAACATGGGCAGTTTTTACCTTCGGTAAAGATGACGGTCCTGCTCTGTCTTGTAGGGTCACTCTGAATTGGAATGGACTTAATTCACTGGTAGTGGATTTGGTATTTATGGAAAAAATTTTTCTAGAAAGAAAGGTAAAGCCAGAACAAACTAACTCTCATCGAGTCGATTCTGACAGGGTGCATCTGCCCCTGTGGGTTTCTGAGACCGTAGTTTTTTATGGGAGTAGAAAGCTTCATTTCGCTCATAGTTTTGAACTGTCAGCATTGCACTTGGCAGCTGCATCCTACCCCACTACTCCACAGGGTTGCTTACTGGGTGCTGCTGCTGTTGGGTGACGTCCAGTCGGTTCCGGCTCACAGTGACCCATGTACAACAGAACAAAACACCACCCAGTCCTGCGCCCTCCTCGCAAATTGTCTTATGTGTGAGCCCATCGATGCA
The DNA here is from genome assembly GCF_050624435.1 of Tenrec ecaudatus. NCBI lineage: Eukaryota > Metazoa > Chordata > Mammalia > Afrosoricida > Tenrecidae > Tenrec > Tenrec ecaudatus. The sequence continues at coordinate 10,776,851 of NC_134547.1, forward strand.
GCCTCCCGGGCAACCCATCTTGTCGTAGGTCTTCCTCCTTTGTTGCTGCCCCTCTACCGTATGCTCACACCAAACCAACTCACTGCCACTGAGCCGAGGTCAACTCACAGCAACCCTGTTGGATAGGGTAGAACTGCCCCTGTGAGTTTCCAAGACGGTCACTGTTGACGGGAGTAGACAGCCCTGTCTCGCTCCCACAGAGTGGCTGGTGGTTTTGAACTGCCGACCATGCAGCTCTCAGCTCAACTTGGGACCACCATGCCACCAGGGCTTTTAAAGCTCTGTATACACGTTAGCTCAAGGTCAATGGGTGGTTAGAAGAGCTGACCCTTTCTAGCAAAAGGTGGGTGATTTGAATACCACCCCCCGCCCGGCCCGAGGTGACTTGGAAGAAAGGTCTTGAGGGGTGGTCCACTTCTGGAAAGACACGGCTCGAAAAAGCCAAGGGGGCAGTTCTACTCTGATGTCCACGTGACTGCCTTGACATCAACTAATGAGAAGCTCCAAACCCAACCCAGCCCACGGCCATCAGGTTGGTTCCTACGCACAGTGACCCAAGAGAGAGATAGACCCGCCCTCCAGAGTTCAACTTTACTGACTTAGACAGCCTCGTCTGTCTCCCTTGGAGTGGCTGATGGATTTGACCTACTGACCTTGCAGTTAGTAACCCACTGCAACCTGTAACCCCCGGCGGCGGCACAAGGGCTCCCAATAAGGAACCCAAAGGCTGGTTATTCTAACTCACCCAACATGCCTCGGAAGAAAGGTCTGGTCATCTGCTTCCAGCCAAGAAACCCTCACGGAGGCCAGTTGACCCTCACACACAGGGTTGTCGTGACTTGGGGCCGACTCCGTAGCAACAGGTTTGGTTATCACAGCAGGTCTGTTATGCTCATTTCTAGGATGAACAGCCAAGGGCCCAGAGAAGTTCAACAACTGGCCAAAGGTCCCACCACCCTTTCTAGAAAAGCAAGGGAAGACTGAGAGTGGGCAGACTCAAAGCAAACACTGCCATCGAGTCTCTGTCCACTCCTAGTGACCCTAGAGGGCAGGGGAGGACTGCCCCCATGAGTGTCTGAAACGAACTCTTTACAGGAGTAGAAAGCCTCCTCTTTCCCCCAAGGAACAGCTGGTGGTTTTGAACTGCCAATCTTGTGGATTGCAACTCAACTCAATGCCTATGCCACCAGGACTCCTAAGTGTGAGCAGGCCAGCGCTCACCCAGACTGAACCTACTGCCATCAGGTCCATTCTGACTCATGGCAATCCTACAAGGAGCTCTGGCGATGTAGTGGGCTACCCACCACAAGATCGGCGGTTCAAACCCACCAGCCACTCCATGGGAGAGACCTGAGACCTGAGGCTTTCTATCCCATGAAGGCTTACAGGATTGGAAAGCCTATCTTTCTCCCAGGAAGCACCTCGTGATTTTCTTTTTTTTTTTTAAACAATTTATTGGGGCTCATACAATTCTTATCACAGTTCATACATATAATACATCAATTGTATAAAGCACATCTGTACAGTCTTTGCCCTAATCATTTTTTTCTCCTCTTTTCTTTTTTTACATTTTATTAGGGGCTCATACAACTCTTATCACCATCCATACATATACATACATCAATTGTATAAAGCACATCCATACATTCCCTGCCCCAATCATTCTCAAGGCATTTGCTCTCCACTTAAGCCCCTTGTATCAGGTCCTCTTTTTTTTTCCCCTCCCTCCCCTTTCCCCCCTCCCTCATGTGCCCTTGGTAATTTATACATCGTTATTTTGACATATCTTGCCCTATCCGGAGTAAGCACCTGGTGATTTTCAAACTGCTGACCTTGAGGTGAGCAATCACATGCTTGACCCACTATGCCACCAGGGTTCCTACAGGGCAGGGTAGAACAACGGTCAAGAATCATGCCACACTTCCTGGTGGCTATATTCCTCCTGTTAACTACTTAGATTTACTCCTTAAGCCCGGCCTAGTATTATCTTCAGATGGGTTTTCACAGCGAGGAGGATTGACACCAGGCAAACACAGTCATTAGATCACAGGTCATTAGCTTAGTCACTGTGGTAGTTACATAATCTGATGTCAATTTAAGGATTCAGAGTATAGGGGTGGGGTCGAGCCTGTCAATCTGACATAGCCAGTGAGACCTCTGTGTGGGCATGGCCTTCTTCTGAGAATTCTGGGAAAGGCGGTGTTTCCTCCTTGGAAGACAGGAGTCTCTTTCTTGGCTCACTCCCTGGGAGACATCGCAGCTGACAAGACACATGGAACTTCGCTAGTGCCCTGAGCTGGAGAAGCCACATGGACCTACCCTGATGCAACCAGACCTCTGGAGCCGGAGAAGCCACGTAGAGACCCCAGCCAGTGCTGAGATGCTTACGACGCCACTGGATCCACAAGACTTCCTACCCACTGGCCTGTGATCTTCCTGCATTTGGCATCATTGTATGTGTTTCATGAGTCTGAAGAGGGCTTTATAGATTGATATCGGACATATGAGCTAATATCGGACTTATGGGTTTGGACTGGGTTGGGATGTTTGCTTAATGTACAATGAACCTTTATGTAAAACTCTCTCTGACTCATGTGCGTGTCTATGGATTTGTTTCTCCAGTCTACCTGTATTCACACAGTTACTTTTTTGTCTAGTCTTTACAAAACTATGGCGATATACTTAAAACCAAACGCACTGCCACCTAGTCAATTCCAACTCATGGCGATGCTATAGGACAGGATGCAATTGTTGCCACATGTTCCCAAGACTGAAAGCCTTTATGGGAGTAGAAAGTCTCATCTTTCCCTTGTGGAATGGCTGGTGGTTTCAAACTGCCAACCTCCAGGTTAGCAGCCCAATTCGTAACCACCACACCAGCAGTGCTCCTCTTGAGATTGTACGTAGTTGATACCGAGTCCCTTCTGACTCAGGAGGATCCACGGTGTGTCACAGTAGAACGCTGCTCCGTAGGTTTTTCAGTGGCAGCTTTTTTCAGAAGTAGGTCCTATGAGTCAGGATTGACTTGATGGCAGTGAGAAATCACCAGGCCTTTCTTCTGAGGCACCTCGGTAAAATAGATATAATGAAGAGGCTTGGTTAGGTTTCTGGAGTCGGTAATACCTCAGTTCTTGGCTTTGCACAATAAAAATATTCACACCGAAGCCCGTTTCGTGGTCCAAGTGGGTTTCTATGAAGGACAGGAGAAGCTTCAGGTTTTACAGTCTCAAAGGGATTCACAACTGGGCCCAAACAACCAGCTGGGAAAGAACACCCACGTGTGTGGATCTTGGGGGGATCCCGGGAGGCCAGAGCCCAAGGACTCTACAAGCTGAGAGCATGTGGGCCAAGAGGCTGTGGGCCCCAAGTAGTCCCGCAGAGTGGGGGCATGTGTGCCTGCTTGGGGGAGGGAGACTCTCCCCCTCTACCTGCCTCTGACCAGGAGCAGGGTCAGAGAGCGACTCAGAGTGTGCTCCCTGCCTTTATTCTAGCTCACCCCTCGGCTGGGGGAAGGCGTGGTTGATGGGATTGGTTGACCCCGTTGGTTGGCTGAGTTAGGCCCACCTAGGTGATGTCATGAGCCTGGGCCTAGTTTGACCCGCCCAGGTGTACCTCCCACCTGGCTCAGGGGCTTGAGTAGGAGCATGCTCAGTTTGGGGTCTTCCTAGGTGTCTAAGGGTTGGCTGATTTCTAGTCATGGGAGGGATAACCTCCTGCCCTGAGCTAGCTCCCTAACAGTATGTTTTTGTTTGTTTGTTTTTCATTTGGGCCATTTTTAGGCCATGTGATTCAGCGTCTTTGATTCCACTCACCACATTCTACTGCCATCTTGGTTCATCTCCAAAGGGTACCATCACCCCAAAGAGAAGCTTAAACTTAACCTTCAACAGTAACTCTCCCCTCCCCTAAGCCTCTCAAATCCCACTGTCATTGACTCCATTCTCACTCATGGCAACCCAGAGGACAGAGTAGACCTGCCCCATGGGGATTCTGTCATATGTACATCGGTCCTAGGCCTCATCTTTCTCCCGAGCAGCGGCTGTCAGCCTCTCAACTATCAGTCCGAGTCTTAACATGTGCTGTGAGCACCCGGGGGTCTTTCCTGTAAGGCCCTCCCCAAAACCCAACCCTCTGCCATCCAGTCAATTCTAACCCACAGTGACCCAATAGAGCAGGGTGACGCAGCCTCTGTGGGTGTCTGAGATGGTAACTCTTTGCAGGATTGAAAAATCTTGTCTTTCTCCCCCTAAGCCTCTTTCTTGTTGTTGTTAGGTACAGTCAAGTCAGTTGAGGCCCATAGCAACCCTGTGCACGGCAGAATGAAACACTGCACGGTCCTGCGCCATTCCTCACCGAAGTTCCCGTGCCCGAGCCCACTGTTGAAGCCAAAGTGTCCAGACTCCAGTTACCAAAAACACATTTGTCCCCAAAGGCCTGCTCCAGATATCTCGTATGAATGCTATCACCCACATACGGCCTTTTGTGCCTGACAGCGGGTCTTCGTGGTTCACCCACGTCATAACATGCATCAGATTTTTAAAAGAAGGTATTTGGAAATTAATCCACTAAAAATAAACATGTTTATTGTAAACGGGGTGACGGATTATAGCACAGATCAGTTATCCAGACCACAATTCACACACGTTTTATTTCATCTCATTCACAGCCTTCCCTGTGATGGAAGTGATGTTGCTCACCTCGTCCCATGTTCCCGGTTTCTACTTCTTCTTGCCTGCCCTTATCAATTCAGCCCTTGGGGAAATGCTGTTCTTTTAAATCTCCAATGGTGGGTTGTGCTGAGGTGTGCCCATCTCCCTGGTGTTCTTATGAACCGGAGACACCCGTCTACTGTTGGCTGAAAATTGAGCCATGAGCGAAAATTCATTTCCAGATCTGAAAGGTGATTAACGGACATGGTCTCAAGGGTTCCCCTCGACTCTTTCTGTCCAGTAAGTCTGTTTTTTGTTTTCTAAATGATTTTGAGTTTTCTTTTTTTTTATAAATATTTTATTAGGGACTCATACAACTCATCACAATCCATACATACATCAATTGCATAAGCACATCTGTATATTCTTTGCCCTCACCATTTCCAAAGCATTTGCTCTTCACTTAAGCCCTTTGCATCAAGTGCTCTTTTTATCCCCTCCCTCCCCACTCCCCTCTCCCTCATGAACCCTTGATAATTTATAAATTGTTATTTTGTCATATCTTTCCCTGTCTGGCGTCTCCCTTCACCCCCTTTTCTGTTGTCATCCCCCAGGGAGGAGGTCACATGTAGATCCTTATAATCAGTCCCCCCCCTTTTCTTTAAACAATTTATTAGGGGCTCATACAACTCTTATCACAGTCCATACATATACATATATCAATTGTATAAAGCACATCTGCACATTCTTTGCCCTAATCATTTTCTTTTTTTTCTCCTCTTTTCTTTTTTTACATTTTATTAGGGACTCATACAACTCTTATCACAATCCATACATATACATACATCAATTGTATAAAGCACATCTGCACATTCCCTGCCCCAATCATTCTCACAGCATTTACTCTCCACTTAAGCCCTTTGCATCAGGTCCTCTTTTTTTCCCTCCCTCCCCACTCCCCTCTCCCTCATGTGCCCTTGGTAATTTATACATCGTTATTTTGTCATATATTGCCCTATCCGGAGTCTCCCTTCCCCCCCTTCTTTGCCGTCCCTCTCCCAGAGAGGAGGTCACATGTGGATCCTTGTAATCAGTTCCCCCTTTCCAACCCACTCACCCTCCACTCTCCCAGCATCGCCCCTCACACCCTTGGTCCTGAAGGTATCATCCACCCTGGATTCCCTGTGCCTCCAGCCCTCATATGTACCAGTGTACAACCTCTGCCCTATCCAGCCCTGCAAGGTAGAATTCGGATCATGGTAGTTGGGGGGAGGAAGCATCCAGGATCTGGGGGAAAGCTGTGTTCTTCATCGGACTACCTCGTACCTTAATTAACCCATCTCCTCTCCTAAACCCCTCTATGAGGGGATCTCCATTGGCCGACACTTGGGCCTTGGGTCTCCACTCTGCACTTCCCCCTTCATTCAATATGGTATATATATATATACACACACACATATATCTTTTTTTTTTGCATGATGCCTTATACCTGGTCCCTTTGGCACCTCATGATCGCACAGGCTGGTATACTTCTTCCATGTGGGCTTCTTTGCTTCTGAGCTAGATGGCCGCTTGTTCACCTTCAAGCCTTTCTAACCCACCCTCCCTCTACCCTCCCAGTATTGCCCCTCACACCCCTGGTCCTGAAGGTATCATCCACCCTGGATTCCCTGTGCCTCCAGCTCCTATCTGTGCCAGTGTACATCTGATTTTGAGTTTTTTTCCACATGTTTTTGTGGTAAACTGAGGACTTGGTAGAGTATATTTGGCCTTATTGCTATGCTAGAAACCATGGGCATGGAAAACTAGCCCTATTTTGAGAAAAATCTCCATTGTTCTGAGATAGAAGTATTTTCAAATACATGTTCTCCAGGCCGAAGATGCCCCTTCCCCCCAACCCCAATAGCCCTCCATTCAGGAGCAGTTATAACGTAGTTACCATAAAAGATGTCTCATACCCGCTTTTGGCTATTCCCTGTTATCTGTAGATAAGCGCAATCAGGTTCTATAGACCAACCCACTGTAAAAAGGTAGCAAAACACTTTTCTGAAGTTTGTTGCTGATACTGATCAGAGGTTACTCCCCTGGGGAAGGCTCAGGGGTGTGCGAGGTCAACTAGCACCAGGTCAAGACACTGACTCGTGTTATTGCCTGTTCATTTCTGCTACCCGTTTATGATTGTACCCATTGACCATGTCATATGTTCGATGTAAGGTGTGTGTATGCCTTTTGAAAGATCCGTAAGTGCCGTTGGAAAATACATTCACTCTCCTGGTCCTGACAGAGGGACAAAGAGCCCCTGTGCCCCGCTGTCTGTCTATCTTTAATATTTTCCACAATCACAAAGTAGCTCCTGAGGACCCGTTTGAGTGTTGGGGAACCCTCGTGCCCCAACAATTCCATACTTTCCTCCTACTTTATCCATAGCTTTATAATGCGATCCTTTTCATGAAAGAGCAGTGTCTCCACCGTCCTGAGTGCGGTGGTGTTCCGGCCACAATGTCATCTCATAAGACATTCAGGATCAAGCGATTCCTGGCTAAGAAACAGAAGCAGAATTGGTCCATTCTCCGATGAATTTGTAAGGTTGCTCATGGGGGTAAGATCTCGGTTCTTGGCTTTGCACAAGAAAAAATTCACAAAGAAGCCGGTTTTGTAATCCAAGTGGGTTTTTATGAAGGACGGGAGAGGCTTCAGGTTTTACAGTCGCAAAAGCATACACGCTATTTCAGGGAAGCGTGCCGAGTTGCCCCGAAGCCGCGCTGGGGTTCACAACTGGACAGTAGCAACCTCGCAGAACAGCTCACCCCCATGTGTGGAACTGAGGCCCGAGGGGCTGAGGCACTGCACCAGCAGGGCAAGAGAGCCCCAGGGCTGGGGCAAGAGAGCATGCCAGCGTGTGATTCCTGCCTTTATTTTAGCCCACCCCCTGGCTGGGGAGGCGGGGTTGAAGGTATTGGTTGACCCCATTGGCTGGGTTGAACCCACCTGGGTGATGTCTTGAGCCCTGGGGCTAGTTTGGGCAGCCCAGGTGTGCCTCCCACCTGGCTGGGGGCTGGAGGTGGAGCGTGCTCAGTTATAGGTCTTCATAGGTGTTTAAATGGTCACCTGATTTTGTCCTCAACCTCTTCTAGGGCCCGTGCAGGCATGGGAGGGACAACTCCCTTGTCCCTGAATCTGGCTACCTAAGAGATTCCAGTGAAAATCGGTAATAAGATCAGGTGCAACTCCAAGAGAAGACATATTGGAGAAGAACCAAACTGGGTCGGCAAAGAGGCTCCTGAGGGACGGCACGCAGGGCCACATTTGCCCAGGCTCACTGGCGGTCCCTCATGCTGAGTTGGATTAAGACTTTTGCCACCAGCTGATCTATTGAACTTGTCGTGGCAAATCATCTGGTTTCTTCCCTCGTTTTTATGCTTCTGCATTGAGAGTTTAACAATAAATCATGTAAGGCCATTGGCTTGGAGAGAGAGAGAGAAAGAGAGAGAGAGGGGAGTTGGTAGCTGGGCACCATTTAGATGGTAGAAATGGATGTTAGAGTGGTTCATTAGTCCATAGGACTAATTGCTTCCATGCATCTTTGATGTTCTTTACTCTTCTTTGATTTAGAACAGCAGTTTTCAACCTGTGGGTCTTGACAACCCCTTTGGAGGTCGAACAACACTTTCACAGGGGTCACCTAAGACCATTGGAAAACACATTTCTGATGGTCTTAGGAACCAAGACACTGCTCCTCTATCCATGTCCAGGCGGGTCCACCCACATATGAGTACCTGGTGTGATGACATCATCGTGCCAACCCCATCACAAAGACCCTGTACAAATACAGGTGTACGTGACAGGGTTGGCACTATAATGTACTTATGCGGGCCAGTCACACATGTAGAGAGCAGCTGCTGTGTAGGAAGCAGCTGCTGTGTTGAAGCAGCAGTATTGGAGGGAAAACGACACTTCATGGATTATAATTACTGGGTAAAAGTCAAATGATGTTCTGTAAAATCATCAACTACTGCAAAACAATATATATCTGTACCATGGGAACTTAATCTGGATGCTGATTGGTCTTTTTATATTCAGCTGTGGTTATGTTCAATTGATAACAATGAAAACACACCTGGCATATCAGATATTTACATGATGATTCATAACAGTAGCAAAATAATAGTTAGGAAGTAGCAACGAAAGTAATTTTATGGTTGGGGCAGGGTCACCACAACATGAGGAACTGTATGAAAGGGTCGCGGCATGAGGAAGATTTGAGAACCACTGCTTTAGAAGGCGAGAGACCAATGGCTGCACCTTAGATGGCTGCTCATGAACTTAGGAAAACATTTTAAAATCTTTTCATTGTGATTTAGGTGAGGGCTTACACACGGATCATGAAGTTTACATGCAACAATATGCACACATTTTGTTTCAACTCATGGCTTACCGCATTTCCTGTTTATTGTCCCCATGCCTTCTTCGTTCCTGACCCGGTGTCCCTAGGAAAATGCTGCCCCTTTGATGTGCAGTGGTTCACTATTCTAACATGGGCACGAGCTCAGTTCTAGACCTGCAGGGCACTAAGGGCCATAGTCTCAGGGGTTCCACCAGCCACTCTGACCAGTGAGCTTGATCTCATGATTCTGAGTGCTGTCCCACTGTGTGCGACCACTCTATCCAGGACCTTCTAATGCGACGCTTGTCAGAGCAGTGGGTAGTGGGAGCCAGGTGCCATCGAGCTCTTCTGGCCTCAGGTGTGTGGAGCCTGTTGTCTGCATGGTCCACTAGTCTCCTGGACTAATGGTTTTCATGTGTCCTTTGATTTCCATCTATCTTCTTTCCCCCAGATAGGGAGAGACCAATAGTTGTATCTTCGATGTCGCCACTCAGAGCTATAAAGATGCAAGACACCAAGGTAGGATGCAGACTCTTGTGAACTATGTTATGCCAGTTGACCTTGGTGTCCCCTGGGTCTGTGGTCCTGGGCCCTCGGGAGCAGCTCCTCATTCCCTCAAGGCGTTTGGTTGTGCCTAAGAAGGGTTCATAGTTGTGTCCCCTGTATGCCCCACTTAACTCATGGATTTCGTTGCAGCAAAGGTAAACACAGATATGTAAATAGGCCCTGTAAAACCTATACATATTCATAGATATATTCCCACTCTGTCTCCCACACCTCTTCAGCCTGCATGTCTAGCCATGCATCTGCTTGTAGATCATCCTCCTGAAAGGATTGTGTCTATCACCGTGTTCACCATGTTGCCTTTAACTCTTGCATTCCTGCCAGGGCTTTCCTCCTCCCCCATCATTTCTCACTGACCTCCTTCCTATCATCAATTGCCTTCTCGTTCACCCTGTGTCCTAGTTAACCTATGTCCACCCGCTAGTCAGTATTTTGTCCTCACGTCTCCTCCACCCGTGGTAGCCATCAAACAATATCTTAGTGTGAAACTTTTCCATGACGTTTTACCATCCTGGCATCATAACCACCTTTGCTCTTTTGTGACAGATTAATGTCATTCAGGGTGATGTCCTCCAGGCTCGACCATGCTATGCGACATTTGACAGATTCCACTCTCATTCTTTCTTTTTGATTAGTAGTTTTCTTGATATAATATTCACATATCATACACTTCCATAGTTAAATTACTTTTAAAAAGTTGTATGTACATCATCACAATCAAATCTCTCTTTTTTTTGAAGGGAAAGAAAAATTCGGCATTTTGTTTATTTTATCATCTGTCTTTTTTATCATTTTATTAGGGGCTCATACAACTTTTATCACAATCCATACCTACATCAATTGTGTAAAGCACATTTGTACATTCATTGCCCTCATCATTCTCAAAACATCCGCTCTCCACCCAATCCCTGGTATCAGCTCCTCATTTTCTCCTCCCTCGCTGCTCCCCACTCCCTCATGAACCCTTTATAATTTACAAAATGTTATTTTGTCATATTTTGCACTGTCTGACGTCTCCCTTCACCCACTTTTCTGTTGTCTATCCCCAGGGAGGGGGTTATATGTAGATCCTTGAAATTGGTTCCCCCTTTCCAACCCACACTCCCTCCACCCTCCCGGTATAGCCACTCACACCAGTGGTCCTGAAGGGATCATCTGTCCTGGATTCCTTGTTTCCAGTTCCTATCTGTACCAGTGTACATCCTCTGGTCTAGCCATATTTGTAAGGTAGAATTGGAATCATGATAGTGGGGTATGGGAGGAAGCATTTAGGAACTAGAGGAAAGTTGTATGTTTCATCGTTGCTACATCGCACCCTGACTGGCTCGTCTCCTCCCTGAGACCCTTCTATACAGGGATGTCCAGTAGCCTACAAATGGGCTTTGTGTCTCTACTCTGCACTCCCCCCTCATTCACAATGATGTGAATTTTTTGTTCTGATGATGCCTGATCCCTGATCCCTTTGACATCTCATGATCGCACAGGCTGGTGTGCTTCTTCCATGTGGGCTTTGTTACTTCTGAGCTAGATGGCCACTTGTTTACCTTCAAGCCTTTAAGACCCCAGATGCTATACCTTTTGATAGCCAGGCACCATCAGCTTCCTTCACCACTTTTGCCTACGTACCCATTTGTCCTCAGCAATCGTATCAGGGAGGTGAGCACACATGATATGATTTTATGTTCTTTGATGCCTGATAACTGACCCCTTCGGCACCTCGTGATCACGCAGGCTGGTGTGCTTCTTTCATGTGGGCTTCTGAGCTAGATAGCTGCTTGTTTACCTTCAAGCCTTTAAGACTCCAGACTATATCTTTTGATAGCCAGGCACCATCAGCTTTCTTCACCACATTTGCTTGTGCACCCTCTTTGTATTCAGTGATTGTGTCGGGAAGGTGAACATCATAGAATGCCACTTTAATAGAACAAACTATTCTTGCATTGAGGGAGTACGTGAGTGGAGGCCCAATGTCCATCTGCTACCTTAATACTAAACCTATAAGTATATGCACATAGATCTATTTTCCCATCCTCATATATAAATATATTTACATATGTACATGTCTTTATTTAGACCTCTATAAATGCCCTTTGCCTCCTAGCTCTTTCCTCTATTTCCTTTGACTTTCCTCTTGTCCCACTAGTCCCACTATCATGCTCAGTCTTCATTTGGGTTTCAGTAATTCCTCTCGGTTACATTACCCTTGATCAATCATGCCCTACCTGGCCTCCTATACCCTCCTCACCACCGATTTGGATCACTTGTTCCCTTGTTCCTGGGTTTGTTAACACCATTACCTTTCTCCCCACCTCCCCATCTCCCATATCCCCCTGGAAATGTCAGCCCCGTTGTTTTCTCCTCCAGATTGTTCATCCAGCCTATCTTATTTAGACAGACCTACAGAGATAATAACATGCACAAAAACAAGACAGAAAAATACCAAGCAACAATATACAACAAAACAACAACAAGCCAAAGACAGAAAGCAAAACAAAACACAAGAAAAGCTTGTAGTTAGTTCACAGACTGTTTGTTGGTCATCTCTCATTCTTTAACATTGTTTAGTATTCCACCTGTGTGTATGGACCATAGTTGAGAATTTAGGTTGCTTCGATCTTTTTGCTATTGTGAAGTATGTGCACATACCCATTTTGGCTCTGACTTTTATTTCTGAATGTATACTGAAGGTAGTGGGATTGCTGGGTAGTAGGTTTAGATAGGAGGAAATGTGAGGTGTCCTTACTTGATTCTTTTTCATTAGTAGTGCTTGGCTTATCCTGGGTCTTGTTCCTTTCCATATAAAGTTGGTGATTACTTTAAAGAATGCTGTTGGAATCTGGACGGGGACCACTGTATATGTTGACCGCTTTGGGTAAGACTGACATTTTCACAATGTTAAGTCTTACTATCCATGAGCATGGTATATATATTCTTTTATATATATATATATATATATATATATATATATATATATATATATATATATATATATATATATATATATATATTCTTTTTTTTAATGTTTTATTAGGGGCTCATACAACTCTTATCACAGTTCATACATATACATACATCAATTGTATAAAGCACATCCATACATTCCCTGCCCCAATCATTCTCAAAGCATTGCTCTCCACTTAAACCCTTTGCATCAGGTCCTCTTTTTTTTCCCCCTCCTTCCCCGCTCCCCCCTCCCTCATGTGCCCTTGGTAATTTATATATCGTTATTTTGTCACATCTTGCCCTATCCGGAATCTCCCTTTCCCCCCCCTTCTCTGCCGTCCCTCTCCCAGGGAGGAGGTCACATGTGGAACCTTGTAATCAGTTCCCCCTTTCCAACCCACTCACCCTCCACTCTCCCAGCATCGCCCCTCACACCCTTGGTCCTGAAGGTATCATCCACCCTGAATTCCCTGTACCTCCAGCCCTCATATGTACCAGTGTACAGCCTCTGTCCTATCCAGCCCTGCAAGGTAGAATTCGGATCATGGTAGTTGGGGGGAGGAAGCATCCAGGATCTGGGGGAAAGCTGTGTTCTTCATCGGTACTACATCACACACTGACTGACCCATCTCCTCTCCTAAACCTCTCTATGAGGGGATCTCCATTGGCCGACACTTGGGCCTTGGGTCTCCACTCTGCACTTCCCCCTTCATTCAATATGGTATATATACATACATACATATATATACATACATATATATTTTTTTGCATGATGCCTTATACCTGGTCCCTTGGGCACCTTGTGATCGCACTGGCTGGTGTGCTTCTTCCATGTGGGCTTTTTTGCTTCTGAGCTAGATGGCTGCTTGTTCACCTTGGTATATATATTTTTCATTATTTAGGTCTCATTTGCTTTCTTGAAGCAGAGCTTCAAGTTTTTATTAAAAGATCATTTTTGGGGAGGGAGGGGGAAAAAAAGAGGACCTGATGCAAAGGGCTTAAGTGGAGAGCAAATGCTTTGAGAATGATTGGGGCAGGGAATGTATGGATGTGCTTTATACAATTGATGTATGTATATGTATGGATTGTGATAAGAGTTGTATGAGCCCCTAATAAAATGTTTTTTAAAAAGATCATTTTATTGGGGGCTCTTATAGCTCTTATAATAATCCACACATCAACTGTATCAAGCAAATGTGTACATATGTTGCCATTATTATCATTTTCTAAACATTTACATTCCATTTGAGCCCTTGGTATCAGCTCCTCTTTTTTCCCTCCCTGTCCCCCTGTAGTTCTTTTTATATGTCTTTTTTTTCTTGGGTTAGCTTTGTTCCTAAGCATTTTATCTTTGGGTGGCTATTGTTTTGTTTTTAAATCATTTTATTGGGGGTTTGTACAACTCTTATCACAATCCATCCATATATCTATTGTGTCAACCACATTTGTACATTTGCTGCCATCATCATTCTCAAAACATTTGCTTTCTGCTTGAGTTGGGTGGCTATCATAAGTGACATTACTTTCCTAATTTCTTTTTCAGAGCTCAGTTTGTTGGTGTAAAAAAACTGATTGATTTTTTGGGGGGGATAGGTTAATCTTGTATCAAATCACTTTGCTGCATATTTCAATGATTTCCAGCAATTTTCTTGCTTGGGATTATTTACATATAGGATCATATCATATCATGTGAAAATAGTTTGACCTCTTCTTTGCCAATTTGTCTGCCTTTACTTTCTCTCCCTTGCCTTATAACTCTAAGACTTCCAGAAAACTGAATAAGAGTGGGGATAAAGGGTATCCATGTCTAGTTCCCCTTTGCAAGGAGAATGCGTTCAACATCCGTGTGAGTCTGGGTTGACTAGAAAAACAAATTCATAGACACTCATATGTGTATAAGAAAGAGCTTGATATAAAGAGTCATTGTATATGAAGAAAACATCCCAGCCCTGACCAGATCAAGTCTATAAGTCTGATATTACCCCATATGTCTGATACCAATCTATAAATTCCTTTTCAGACTCATGCAAAATATGCAATGACGTTGAATGCAGGAAGATCACAGGTCAGTGGGTGTAAAGTCTTGTGGATTCAATGATGGTGGAAGCATCTCGGTGTTGGCGTGGGTCTCCATGTGTCTCCTCCAGCTCCAGGGTTCTGGCTGCATCAGTGTAGCTCCATGGGCTTGTCAACAGGAATGTCTCACAGGGAGACAAAGCAGAGAGAGTCTCTGGCCTCCAGGGAGGAATACAGGAGTTCCCAGAATCCTCAGGAGAAGGCAATGCCCACATGGAGGCCTCATTGGCTATGGCCTGATTGACAGGCTAGACTCCTCCCCTTCCCAAGTTGACAGGAGATTATGTAACTGCCTGTGTCTCTACATTGAGATTGTTATTGGTTATTAGTTTTGTGTGTATGTTCTTAATTATATTGAGGAATTTCTCTTAGATTCCTATTCTGTTGAGTGTTTTTTTTTTAAGTCAGGAATAGTCAAATATTTTTTTCTGCAACCATTGATATGACCATGTAGTTCTTTTCCATACTCTATGTGGTGGATTATGTTGATTACTTTTCTAATGTGGGACCATCCTGGTATGAATCCCACTGGGCTATAGTGCATGATTATTATCTGATACGTAACTAGATGATCTTGGTGAGGATTTTGTTGAGAATTTTCTATGTTCATGAGGGATATTGGTCTAAGCAAAGAATATTGCACATGAGAATGACAGTCAGGAAGCAATGTAGACCCCTCACTCTGGTTATGGTCGCCATGGGAGAGGAAGCTGGATCCTGAACTTTCTGGAGAGAGCATTTGAGCTTCAGAGATTTATTTTTACCAGGTCTTTGGGGATCAACTGTGCTCTGTAATGCTGAAGGAAATGGCAGGCATCTCTTCCTGCAACCAGGTCTCTCTGCACCAAACTAGACCAGCCGCGACAATCAACTGCAATCCATCAAGCCTTCCAGATGTTTTCCTTGACCATGTACTCCATGGTCTCGAGATTAGGAGACTTCAGCAAATAATGGCAAGGTAGTGTTACCAGAAATCCTCGCTAGATTTTCATGATAAATATGGTCATTTTAGCCAGTAGAACTAAACTTTCTGTTTTGTCTCCTGGGTATTTGTTTTCACACAGATTGGCATAGAACGGAGCCACTTCCAAAGAAATGGAGAGAGAATTAACCCTCATCTCTGCTGTAATTCCAAATTGTTTCAAAACTTGTTTTCTAACCACCACGCTGCCTATGGCATTGTTAAAGAAATAAAATACAGTTAAAACCTTAAACAGCAATATAAAAATATCTTAAATAGCAGTTTTATTGTTTATTTGGTCAGGTATTATTTAATATTTTAATTAATATTTTAAAGCTTTTTTCTTATAACATAATCTAGTTTTGTGTACCTTTTGTTGTTATCATTAAGTACTAACAGTATGAAATAATAAACTACTTTTCAGTATATATATATATATATATATATATATATATATATATCCTTAAAACAATCATTAGGGAAGGGAACTGGTTGTTAAATTATTTGAATCCTTCCACTGGGTGGGACCATGCACATAAGACATGAGATTAAAAAATTAAGAAAAATGCATAAGCTATATGGAACCCTAAGGAAGGAATTGGCCAGTTTTTCCATCCCACAAGGCTTAAAACAAGCTATCCCAGAGGCAGAAAGGGGGGAACCTGACTACTACTACTACAAAGAAGAGCACAGCGTGTCCTTCTGACTCAGAGTCCCTGCGCCTCACACCTCCTAGGCCCAGGAGACAGAGTTGTGACCCTGCAGGTGCTACACGGCGGTGAGAAGCGGTGCAAGAGAAAGAGCAGCAGCAGAAGTAGGCGAGCTCGTGAGACAGTGCAGGGGGCTTGCTGGCGTGCATGGAACGAGGTGCGTACAGTCGGTATGCTGACACACAAACGAGAGCGCTGAGCACTTTCTGGCCAAAGCTCAATGGTGAAGTTTAGTGCTTGGGACACTCATTGATGGAACGAAAGAGTTTTATAATAATACTTGCCTGAGGAGTGGGAGAAAGATAAGGCTTTCTACTCCCCTCAGCAGTGACAGTCTCAAAACCCCACCAAGGAAGTTGGACCTTGTCCTATAGGATCATTATGACTTGGAATGGACTCGATCGATAGTGTTTTGCTCTTTTTTTTACCCCCCCCAAGAAGTTCATGGGTTGGACCGAAGGGCTAAGGCAAAGGACTTAAAAAAATCATTTTATGGGGGGCTCATACAACTCTCACCACAATCCACACATCCATCCATTGTATGTCAGGCACGTTTGTACATTTGTCGCCCTCATCATTTCCCAAGCATTTGCTTTCTACTTGAGACCTTGGGATCATTTCCTCATTTTCCCCTGCTCCCTCCTCCCTCATGAACCCTTGATGATGTATAAATTATTATTATTTTGTCATATCTTACACTGTGCGATGTCTCCCTTCACCCACTTTTCTGTTGTCCCTCCTCCAGGGAGGAAGTTCTAGGTAGATCCTTGTCATGGGTTCCCGAAAAGGACTACATTAGGGACACATCTGAGAGGAGACTGTCCTGAGGGACGAAGTGTCTGTGCCCTGAGTCATTTCCGATCCTGAATTGCAACCTGTTAACTTCCCCAATAAAACTCCTAATTGTATCCCGTGTGAGTTCTGGGGGATCGTTGCAAAGGATTAAGGAACCTAGCCGAGAACTAGAGAGCATGGCAGGAGGGACAAGAATTGGTAAATAGAGTTGCCTCTTTGGAACGAGTCTTGCGGGTGGTAAACAGAATTGCCTCATTTGGAATCAGTCTTGACGATGATTCTGCCCTCTTGTCACATGGCCCTGTCGCCACTTTTCCACGGTGCCACTGAACTGCATGTGGAAAAAATGCCGAATTGAGCATCTCCCTTCACAACCCGACGAGCACAACAACATGGTGACTGGCTCCCAATACCTACTGCTCAGAAAGGAATCCTATCAGAAGGTCTTGGATAGAGAGGGAGAAGATGTGGAACAAAACTCCAAACCATAAAGACAAAAACAACCAGGCTGCCTGGCCTGACAGGCTGGTGCTCAGAGCCCCCAAGACCGTGGCCCATTAGTTATCCTCGAGGTCTAGAAATAAACTCTTTTTTTTTTTTCAGCCAAACACTAGACAGGCCTATCAGGGGAACAGTAACCCTAGGGACACCTTAGAACAGCCGACATTTGAGATCAGAAAGGCAGCTTTTACCCAAGGACAAAGTTCAGAAGGGTTAGCTAAGGAGGAGACACGGAAACAGGAAACCCAGGGAGAATGTGGATTCCCTGGTGGCACATTGAAGGGATGACCACGGAGGAGCTGAAGCAAAATGTGTGCATGCTGTTGACTGGAAAGCCAGTCATCTGTTCTGTAACCCTTTGCCTAGTAGAGGAGGAGGAGGAGGAGGAGGAGAATAAAGAGGAGGAGGAGGAGGAGGAGGAGGAGGAGTTGGCAAATGTTGTGCTAGTAAAAAGAGACAAGAAAAAAAAAAGAGACAAGAATGGCGTGAGCCAGCCCTCTGGAGTTGCCATAAAGACCCAGGGGGGTGTTGAACACGGACCTGCTCACGGTCATTTGGTTCTGCCCGGTGTGGGAACATTTTCTAAGTACATTTCAATGCGTGTATGTGTTCAACGGCCACAGACGTCATGCAGATGCAGTGTCTTGTGCCATGCCATAAGGATGCCACGGTTTTTGTCCAGTGGCCTGGGGGTGCAGTTTCTTTTCCTTTCTCGTTCTTTCGCAAAGATAGCACAGAGCAGTCCTATAAACGCCGCACCTAGGCTCCCCTAGTCCTCGTCTTGCTGGTTGCTGCTGAGCCGATTCAGACTCACGTGTGCAGGAAACTCCTCCGTAGAGCTTTCCAGGCTGTGCCCTGTAGAGGCAGAGTGCCAGGTGTGTCTTCCGAGGTGCTTCTGGTTGGGCTTGAGTTCCCAACTTTCGGGCTAGAGCTCTTAAATGTGTACACACCCCCACCCCACCCAGGGCTCCATTCCTAACGTGAGCGTCTGGCGTCACCACGACACATCTGTCAAAAGGAAAGAAAACAACTTT
Source organism: Tenrec ecaudatus (assembly GCF_050624435.1). Classification (NCBI taxonomy): domain Eukaryota; kingdom Metazoa; phylum Chordata; class Mammalia; order Afrosoricida; family Tenrecidae; genus Tenrec; species Tenrec ecaudatus. The sequence continues at coordinate 10,795,468 of NC_134547.1, forward strand.
GTTGTTGTCATAGCGACCCTATAGAATGCAGACTAGAACTGCTCCCCCCACCCCACCCCCCCCTTGGGTTTCCTAGACTGTGAAGACATCTGATAGCCAGGCCTTTCTTCTGCAGACTCTCCGTCATCCTAAATATTCGCAGTCGAATGCTTGGCTAATTGCACCGTGAAGGCTCCTAAGAAACCGAGATTAATGCAACAGCGCTATTATTACCATTTTTTATTTTTTTAAGGAGTCTTGGTGGTCCTAACTGTAAGGTCAGGAGTTCCAAACCACTGGCTGCTTGGCGGGAGGAAAGGCGAGGCTTTCTATTCCCATAAAGAGCTACAGCCTGGGACACTCACAGGGACAGTTCTACCCTGTTCTACAGAGTGGGGACGAGGCGGAGTCGTCTCTAAGGCAGTGCATTGTTATTGTTTTTAAAATTCTAGATTCTATGGAGATTTCCCTAGTTTTCACCTCAGGTCTTTTTCCTGTTCTAGGGTCAGAAGACGTTTTATTTCTTTTGTCATACACACACTGCTGCTGCTAAACATTCTTGGACTCGGGGGCAAGAGTACCTGGAGACTCGGTGCCCGAGAGTGGGATTTTCAGGGGACACAAAGACTCACACACGGTCATCCAGTCTGACTCCTCATGACCCTAAGGATATAGAACCAGTCCCTAGCATTTTAGACAGGTTTGGGGGTTTTTTTGGGTCTCTACGGACATTTACTTACTCCCAGTTCTATCATCTAACGATCCAAGCTAGGGTCTCGGCCACGTTAATTCTTTCCTCCTCTAAGGTACTCTTGGGGGTTCCTGAGACGGTAAATCTTCACGGGAGAGGATCGCCTCCTCTTTCTCCTGTGGGGAGGCTGGTGGATCTGAAAGGCTGACCTTGCCGTTAGCACCCCACTACTTAATCTACGGAGCCACCAGGGCTCCTTCGCAGGGCCGCCGTTCCATAACCCTTGTATTCTAACCAATAGCAAAACCCCCAACAAAAACCTGTCGCGGAGTCATTTCTGACTCGCAGTGACCCTCGATAGGGTTTCTCAGGTTATCAATCAGGGGTGGAAGGCCCTTGAAGTCATCATTAATATCAGCTAATATCACACGTCTCACCAAAGAGAAGCCGTTCCAGCCTTCACATGAAACGTCAAACTCACGGCCAAGTCCGTGCTGACTCATATGGACACCCCCAACCAGCCCCTGTGGGTTTCTTCCGTGGAGCTGCTGGTGGCTTCAAACTGCTGTCTGTCCAGATCCCAGCCCAACACTTAACCACTATACCACCAGGCCTCCTAGCCATCATATGAGGGGTGAGGGTTTTTGTTTTTGTTTTTGAGGGGTGAGTTAATGAAAGGTTTGACCCCTATGACCCACAAATGATGCTGTCAATATCTAAATGGCCCTTAGCAGAAGGGAAAAAAAAGAGATTTCCACCCCTGTTCAATCTCGTGGGAGCAGTCAGCCTCATCGTTCTTCCCCAGAGCCTCTGGTGGGCTTGAACCACCAGCCTCTGGGCTCGCAGTCCAACACTTACCAGACAGGAGCACCCAGTGGATTTGTGCCAGTTTTACCCATCCCTACTGTATACAATTCCCCTGCTTCACCGGACAGAAGGGGGGATAGATAGATAGTAGATGTAGATCTATAGATCTATAGAAACTGGAGGGTGTGGTGTGCTCTCTGTGGGTTAGATTTACATTCCCTTGTTTTTGAGGTTCGGGCTCTTTGCCTATGTTTCCTCTTCTGCTCGTTTGTCTGTTGGGTGGTTTCATCCATATACAAAACGTTTGAAACACGTTCTGTGTGCTCACCTTTTACGTGCGTTATGTGTTGCCGGAATCTTGTCTCGCTGTGTCAATTGATCGATATCTATCAACGGACAGGAAGGCGTCTACCACATTTATTTCACGGCCCCAAATCCCGTGCTTTAACTTGATTCTCTCTGAGGGCCAGGGGTCCTTGTGTCCTCCGTCAAAGGGATGGGTCATATAGCTGAGATTTGATGGTGGCATTGTGGGGCATGCATCAGGTGACTCACTGCAAGGTCAGTAGTTCAAGACCGCCAGCTTCTCTGTGGAAGACAGATGAGGCTTTCAGCTTCTGCAATGAGTTACAATCTCGGAAACCCTCTGTGCTATGAGTATTTCAACTGGATGTCCATGAGGGTTTTTTTTTCTCCTTTCCTTATTTTTCAAACTTTTAAAAATTGTGATTTGGGTGAAGGTTTACAGAGCAGATCAAATTTACGTTCAGTGGTTCATACACATGTGTTTCACGCCCCTGATTGCCATCTCTGCAGGGTGATGTCATTTCACACACTTGTCCCAGTTTCCTGTTCGCACGCCTCCTTTCCCAGTCCTTTTTGCCTTCTGCACTTGGTTCTGGGTAAATGCTTCCCATTTCATTTCAAATAGTGGATTATTCTAAGGCAGTGGTTCTCAACCTGTGGGCAGTGACCCCTTTGGGGGTTGAACGACCCTTTCATAGGGGTCGCCTAAGACCATCAGAAAACATATATTTCCCATGGGCTGAGGAACCAGGACACCTTTTCCTCTCTTTGTCTCCAGGTGGGTATGCCCACATGCAGACACGCCCACCTACGAGTGTACCTGGCATGAAGACTGTGACCCATGCTACACCATGCTTCAAGACAACATTTCATTGATTTGTCATTAGAAATAAACATTTCCTAATCTATATTGACAAATTGTGTTTGTGATGAATCACTGTGCTTTCATGATGTTCAATATGCAACCATGAAAATACATCCTGCCTATCAGATATTTACGACAATCACAACACTAGCAAAATGACAGTGATGAAGTAGCAACGAAAATAATTTGATGGTTGGGGGGGCGGGGGGTCACCACCACATGAGGAACTGTCTGAAAGGGTCGCAGCATTAGGAAGGTTGAGAATCACTGTTCCAAGAGGTGCATCCCTTCTCAGTTTTACTGTTTCCCTGTCGATGGATTGGCTAAAAATCGAGCCATTGGGGTGTGTTCATTTCCAGACCTGAAGGGTGGCTAAGAGCATCATTTAGAGGTTCCATCAGTCTCTGAGCGGTAAGTCTGGTCTTTTTGGTGACTTTGATAAAATTCCATGTTTTTTTCTACGTTTGCTAAATAAATGAAGAATCCCTCTTCAAGGTGTTTCTAGGTGTTTCATTTCTGACTTCGTATGACCTGAGGTCTCGGGTTGGTGCAAATAGCTAACATACTTGGCTTCTAACTAAAAGGTTGTGGTTCAAATCCCCTCCGAAGTGCCACAGAAGTAAAGACTGGCAATCTACAAGGGACATTTTTAAAGTTCATGGGAAATGCATGTTTTGGGGGGGAAAATGATGCTTAGATTTTAAGAGTATTTGTTACAAAATAAACTAAATTGTAAAGGTATCCTGGTGGCACAGTTGGTTATTTGTTGGGATGCAAATTGCAAGTTCAAAACCAGTGCTCTGAGGAAGGCAGATAAAGCAATCCCTTCCCATAAAGATGGCCAGTCTCGGAAACCCCAGGGAGCAGTTCTGCTCTTGTCTAACTGGGTTCTTATGAGTCAGAGTGGGCTCCATAGCAGTCTGTCTGTTTTTAACTTGGTGTGTAACATGTCCATACAGGATGGGGTTTGAGGCAACAAGAAGGCTAAGACATCCGAGTGGGAAAAAAAGCACCTATCAGAGAAACATGGCTTCTGCAGACACGGAAGCAAGAATGAACATCCCAAATTGGAAGGATGGGGAAATCACTGAGGCGTTTATGGACAAAAAAATCACAGGGACAATGCCCCCCAAGAAACCAGCTGGTTACAAATGGAAAACTCGTTTTAAGAATGGAGGCGCTATTGAAGATGAAGCCCACGGTGGCAGAATAGCCACATCAATTTGCAAGGCAACAATCTTGCTGTGTGTCCTAATTGAAGAGGACGCGCGGTGAACAGCAGAAACAGCCAGCCGCAGATGCGGTCATTGTTTCAGCGTACACAGTTTCGACCGAAAAATTCAAGTTGAGCAAACGGTCCATTCAGTGGGTGCCAAAACGGTGGCACCCAGATCAGCTGCAGACAAAAGCAGTGCCTTCAGCGACGGTTGTCAACAAGCGGGATCATGCTCCTGAAGCAGCTCTTGAAAGCATTGCGGCAGAGAGATCAAACATGGCTTTACTAGGACCGTTTGCTTTTTTAAAAATAATTTTACTATATATACCATAGTGAATGAAGGGGGAAGTGCAGAGTGGAGACCCAAAGCCCATTTGTCGGCCACTGGAGATCCCCTCATAGAGGGGTTTAGGAGAGGAGATGGGTCAGTCAGGGTGCGATGTAGTACCGATGAAGAACACAGCTTTCCCCCAGATCCTGGATGCTTCCTCCCCCCAACTACCATGATCTGAATTCTACCTTGCAGGACTGGATAGGGCAGAGGTTGTACACTGGTGCATATGGGAGCTGGAGGCACAGGGAATCCAGGGTGGATGATAACAAGGGTGTGAGGGGCGAGGCTGGGCGAGTGGAGGGTGAGTGGGTTGGAAAGGGGGAACCGATTACAAGGATCCACATGTACAACATAGAAGTGGGGGAAGGGAGACTCCGGATAGGGCAAAATGTGACAAAATAACAATCTATAAATTATCAAGGGCTCATGAGGGAAGAGGGAGCGGGGAGGGGAAAAAAAGAGGACCTGATACAAAGGGCTTAATTGGAGAGCAAATACTTTGAAAATGATTGGGACAAAGAATGTACAGATGTGCTTTATACAATTGATGTATGTATATTTATGGATTGTGATAAGAGTTGTATGAGCCCCTAATAAAATGTAAAAAAAAAATCATTTTACTGGGGGCTCGTACAACTCTTATCACCAATCCATCCATCCGTCCGTCCGTCCCTCCATCCAGCACATTTGGACATTTGTTGCCATCATCATTTCTACTTGAGCCCTTGGTAGGGCTCGTTTTTTCCCCTCCCTCCCGTCCTCACCCTTTGATAATTTATAAATTATTTTTTTCATGTCCTACACTGACCAATGTCTCCCTTTACCCACTTTTCTGTTGTCCGTCTCTCTGGAGGGGGTTATCTATAGATCATTGTGTTTGGTTCCCCCTTTCTCCCCCCCCCCCACCTTCTCCTTAGCCTCCTGGTATCACTACTCTCATTATTGGTCCTGAGGGGTTTATGTGTCCTGGACTCCCTGTGTTGCAAGCTCTTATCTGTACCCTTGTACATCCTCTGGTCTAGGGAGATTTGTAAGGTAGAATTGGGATCATGATTGTGGGGGCAAAGAAGCATTAAAGAGGAAAGTAGTATGTTTCATCAGTGTTATACTGCACCCTGACTGACTTTTCTCAAGACCCTACTGTAAGGGGATGTCCAGTTGCCTACAGATGGGCTTTGGGTCTCCCCACCGCACTCCCCCTCATTCACAATGATATTTTTTTGTTCTTTGATGCCTGATAACTGATCCTATCGACACCTCATGATCACACAGGCTGGTGAACTTCTTCCGTGTGGGCTTTGTTGCTTCTGAGCTAGATGGCCGTCCGTTTAGTACCTTTGTTTTAAAAAGTTTTATTGGCATATACTTCACATATCACACAATTCAGTAGTTGAAGCACAAGAAGAGTTGTACAGTTACTGCTACAATCCAGTTTGGGAAGACCAGTATCTTAAATTCAAAGCATAATCGATGGCAGCAGAGAGGTAGAAATGGCCCATTCAAAGCAAAAGCAGACCAGTCATGAGCAAAGGTCATGGCAACATATTAAAAAAATTTTTTTTGCGGGTGTGGTGGTGGGATGTTCAAGGCATCTTGCTGACTGACTTTTAGAGAGACCAACGAGCTGTAATAGCTGCTTTACGCGTGTTTTGAGACAGTGTGCCAAAGCCTTAGTGAAAACACACCAGAGATGGCCTGTGGAATGGGTACAAAGCAAAAAACAAGTCCCTTCATGGCTGACGGATGGCAGGAGCCTCAGTCTTCCAGGCAGGGGCCCCGCCTGTGGCCCAGCATCCGCCACCGCTGTGCCCCCCACAGCCTCTGCCCACCGTGGCCGCCACTGATGCACACTGTACCACGTAGACTTGTACGAGAGCAGCTGCCTTGTCCCACTCGGCTGGCTGCGGGACAGCATGGGCTGCGGGGCCCCATCCTCTAGAATACAAGCCTTAATAAACGATCCTGTTTAGAAAAAAAAACAGCCACCAGAGAAACCTTCCCCAGAATTTCTCCACTACATTAATGTCCCTCTTCTTCCTTTCATTAACAAACGCAATTTTGGGAGAGTTTGGAAGGGAAATCAAAACTAACATATGCTTTAGTTGCTAAGCATCCATCTTAGTCTTTTTCGTGTGTGTGTGTGTGTGTGTGTGTGTCCTTTTGGCGTTCTAATCTTCAAGAAAACCTTTAGAAAGCCCCTATTTTTCTCCAGTTAATAATGTAAATTTTTAAAAAATTAAAAAAAAACCCCACACCCAAACCTGCATTGCCCAAAAGTTGAATTCTCAGGACCCTCAATTCTTTAGGGATGGGCTAAATGGCCAGTATGGTCTTAGAGAAGCGTCACGACCTGGATAACGCTTGTGCCGAGAAATGAAGTTTGTATTTTTTCGATTTTCATCCCATCCCCCACCCCCGTCAAATCCGGAAGTCCCCGTATGCTTCCGAAAGCTCGGTGACTGGCAACCCTAGGGGGCATGCACGGTGCTAGGTCACACCATGGGCGTTCTGCCCATGGGTCAGACTCCAATTCCGTGCCAAGCCCATCACCCACAAGCAGGGGCCGCTGACTCCAGAGCAAGGTAAGCACCAGGCTGGCTTGTGCTTGCTAACTTCCCGGGGCGAGCAGTTGGTTCCGCTGCCCGAGGGCCACCAGTCTGTCTGTCCCCTTTCTGCCTTCCCCACAGCCCGGCCCAGCCCGGCGCGGTGGCCGCGACAGGTTGACAGAGAGGGCGGCCATCGGGGGATCCCTCTGTGCGGGGTTGGCGCCCACCAGCCCTCGGAAAGGCATTCCATCTTCGCGTCCGCCGCCCGTGGAACGCGCTGGACGCGGGACCGGGCACCGCGCCCCGGCGGCGGCGGGTCCCGCCTGGCTCCCCGCCCCCACCCCTCCCCCGCCCAGGGCTGCAGGTGGTTTCCAACCACGACGTTCCATCGCTGCCCTAAAGTAACAATGGCCAGGGGTGGCCGGCCTCCCGGCTTTGGGGTTCGTCGGGGGCAGCGGCCCCTCCCCCTCTCCCCGGGCGCCTCTCCTCGCCCCGAAACCTCCGCCGCCGCCCCCACCCCCCGGGGCCTGAGGCAGCCCGCTCGTCCCGCCCTCAACCGCCCTCCCGCAAGATGGCGACCAACCGCCTCCTTTCCCGCCTGCCCGCGGTCACCTGACCGCGCCAAGCCCCGCCTCCCGCGGGCGCCCGCCTCGCCGCCGCCGCCTCTGCGCACGCGCAGCCCGGGGCACGCGCCGGGAGTCCGGGCTGCGCGCGACGGCGCGCGACGGCGCTCGGGCTGTGCGGGGGGCGGGCCCGCGGCGACGCGCGCGCGCCCAGGCCGCGGTGAGCCGGGCGCTCCGGGGGTCGGGCCGGGCTGCGCGTGCGCGCCGGGCGGGCGCGCGGGCCGGGTGGGGGCGGGGCCGCTGGGAGCCCCGCGAGGCGCGAGGCGCGAGGCCCGGCGCGCGAGCCCCCGGGGCGGGTAAAACCCGGTTGCTGCTGCCCCTGCCCCTGCCCTTCCTCCCCACCCCACCCCGTCCCCACGCCTTCCTCAGTTTTTCAGCCCCCCCGCTCCCCCCAGCCTCCTCTCAAAACCGAATCCGTTTATATCTCTTGAATTGTGGAGGGGCCCACGCCTCTTCCGAGGATCGCGGCGAGGCGCCCCCCCCCACCACAGCCCGCGTCGCGCACGCACCTCCTGCACCCAGTAGCTTCGGACCCGGCTGCACCCCCCCGTAGCCCGTTCCGGGTGGAGAAGATTCTCCTCAGCGACTTCTGGCCTGCTGCACCCCCTTTTTCTTCCGGCCCCGGCCCGCCCCTCCTCACCCCCTAACTGACCCGTCGCAGCGCCACCGCTCGCGCCGCGGGCCCTACCCGACCTCCGCTTTCTGCATGGGGCCTTGCATTCTGCTCAGGCCCCCCCGCTGCTAAAAATCCCCCCTCTCCTCGAAAAGTCTTATTTGAGGGGGACCCAGATTTGAAGGCCCTTTGTAGGACCTTCCAGCAAAAACAACCCCCCTTTATTCTAGAAACTTCTTGTAGCAGCAGCAGCGTCTCCCCAACCCCCTCCTCCCCCCACCTCACTTACCCCAATTTCGCCTTCATTCGGGGATCATTTATCCAACCCAAAAATCATCTCTTCCCACCTACGGCGCCAATCCGGTCGTCATTCTTTGGAATTTCTCTCCCACTGTAACAAACCCAACTCCAGTTCTTCCCGTTTCTTCCTAGCCTAAAACTACTTTTGCCCCCCAAGCTCCGCCATCCGTCCAGCAAGGCAGACAAAACAAAACCCCACACCAGAAACAAAATCCGTTTTCATCGTCAGTTCCACCCGGGTTAGGTTTCTCTCAGGAAAACCTTCCAGGTTCCTTGGGAAGGGAGTGGGGGGGGAGCTTTTAAAAACGGAACAACTCTTGTCTTCAGGATCCGGCCCCATCCTGCTTTCTTCCTTCTTCCACAAATTGTCCCCTCCCTCAGTTTCACACCTGAGACCTTGCTGCTTTGGAGACCCCAAATCTGACCGTCCCTTCCTTTCCACTGCCTGCTTTGCTTTCAGAGCCTGAGGGAAAGGCTGTGGATTGTGGCAAAGATCTTGGATGTTTAGAATTTACCACCCAGTGATTCACAAGGAAATAGCCACTGGCCTGTCACCCGAACCCCCTCTCTGCGGAGCCTAACCTGGGCTCAGCCGTCGCCTGCAGATCCGCGCGGCTCCTCTGGTGAGTTTCATCCCTTTGCATCTGTCCAAAGACCCGCTGGAGCCCATGGCTCCCCTCTTTCTCCGCAGCGTTTCAAACCATGCCAAGAGCTACTTAGGTGTGTGGTCTTTGCCAACGAAGCGCAAGTGACTGCTTTGGGAAGTCAGGTAAGAAGGTTTTATCTTGCACTGGTTGAGCCCTTCCGTGGAAGGCAAGTATTTACTAATCCATTATTGAATGTCTTCAGCTTGAGACCTCTGGCAAAACATTTTTTAAAAGCATTTGCTTTCTCTTGCTCAGGGTAGCAACTCAGGTATCTGCAAGGGGATCATTAGGTGAGAGGGGTAGTGGCAAGGGCTGGGGTAAGCCAGGGCAGCTTCCAAATAAGTGGTGCCAGCTCAAGGTTGTCATGTGGAATTGCCAGCTCAGTGTTGCCAGACGTATTTTAAAAGATATCAGAAAGTGATTATTAAACGTAAAACCTTTGGGATTCTCTTGGTGTTGACAGGAACTTAATAAAGTATTTAAGAACAGCACAGGGGCCTTAGGAAGCATGATGGCCGTCTGTCAGTTTGGAATTTTTTCAGTTTAGAATTTGTGTGTGTGTTTTAAATTTTAAATCAGTTGCCCTTGGGTTCTTTCTGTCACACGGTGCTCCCTGTGAGTCAGAATAGAACTTTGCTCTGTTGGGTTTTAATGGCCAGGTCTTTCTTCTGAGGAACCTCTGGGTGGACTGCCAACCTTTCAGTTGCATTCATGTTTTGGTTCATTTTAATAGAGTAAACAAAGACACCCACAAGTAAACACACCTGCATGGGCAGATGCATGCGCACACCCAGGACTTGCTCGTTATTTTATTTTTTATACGTCTTTACTAACGACACCTCTTTAATGTACAATTGCTATGCCTATTTTATAGATGGGCAACCGAGACACAGGGAGATTGGGTAATTTTCTAAAGTCACTGGAATAGGGGTAATGACCAGGATTTGAACTCGGCAGTCTTCCTCCAGGATCCAGGCTTTCATTCCTATTACATTGACTTCTCTGCATAAGTTTTCATATTTACAGTGGATTTTCTCTATACTTATTTCTCTCTTATACTTAAATAAATTTATTTATTGGAACATAATCCACATGTCATGCAAGTCAGTAGTTCAGTCATAACAGGAAGAGTTGTACAGGCATCACCACAATCAATTTTAGAACATTTTCTTCTTAAACTCACTGCTGTTAGCTCCCTATTTCACCCAAACCTCCCATGCCAGGCCCCCAAGAAACCAGTAACCCAGTTACTGTCTCTCGAGATTCACCCATGCTGGATTTAATACACCAAAAAAACATACAAGAGCAAAGAAAAAAAACTAACATAACGAAGGAGAGAAAAAGTTGTATGAGCCCCTAATAAAATGTTTAAAAAAAAAGGAGAGAAAAACCTCAATCAAAAAGAAAGCAGAAACCATTAAAAACTAGAACAAGTTAAAAATGGGTCAAAGGGAGTTCAAATGATAAAATGTTCCATTGTAACCTAGCCAGGGGCTTGCTCTTTAGAGCAGCAGTTCTCAAAGCCTTTTGTTTTCAGCACCCCTTCACACTTAAAAAGATTACTGAAGACCCCAGAGAATTTGAGTTTATGTGAATTCTATCTGCTCAGAGACTGTTAGCAAAATGGAAGGAACTTTTAAAAAATAACGTGTTTTAAAAAAGCAAGAAGAAATTTGTTACGTTTTAGCATAACATCTTTATCTTACAAAGGCATCTTTCCGGAAAAGAACAACAAAAGAAGTAACAGGCCTCCGCATGGCATTGTTTATTTTTCACGGAATGGCATTTGTGCATTTCTGCAATCAGCCAAAAAAACCAAACTCACTGCCATGAAGTCTGACTCAGTGACCCTACAGGACAGGGTACAGCTGCCCCTGTGGGTTTCAAAAACTAATTCTTCTTTTAAGTCATTGTATTAGGGGCTCATACAACTCTTATCACAATCCATACATATACATACATCAATTGTGCAAAGCGCATTTGTACATTCATTGCCCTCAACATTCTCAAAACATTTGCTCTCCACTTGAGTCCCTGGCGTCATCAGCCATTTTTCTCCTCCCTCATGAACCCTTGATAATTTATAAATTATTATTTTGTCATATCTTGCACTGTCCAACGTCTCCCTTCACCCACTTTTCTGTTGTCTGTCCCCCAGGGAGGGGGTTATATGTAGATCCTTGTAATCGGTTTCCCCCAAAACTAATTCTTTATGGGTAGAAAGTCTCATGTTTCTCCTATGGATCGGCTGGTGGTTTCAAACTGCTGACCTTGCTGCATATAGCCTCTTACAATATCATGCATCCTGTAGCCTTTGGAAAACTTTATTGAGAAGATAAAAAGGCAGGTTCAGCTGACTATTCTTACGAAAGTAGTTTTGACCTTCCCCTCCCCAAAACTCACTGCCATTGAATTCCTAGCCACCCTGTAGGACAGGGTAGAACTGCCCATCCCCACCCCCTGTGGGTTTCTGAGGCTGTAACTCTTTATAAGAGTAAGAAGACTCATTTTTCTCCCAGGGAGCAGCTGGTGGTTTTAAATTGTCGACCATTTGGTTAGCAGCCCAGTACTGCAGCCGCTCCCCTAGGACTCCTCAGAGAGAAAGAGTCATTAAGGGAAATTGTTCAAATTAGAGTCATAAAATCAGATGCCTCCAAGAGCTTGGCAGGATCTATAAAGCAAGTGAAACTGCATGGGAGTGGGGTAACAGGGAATAGTGGGGAGTGTGGCAAATTAGTGAATGCTTGCTTTTTGGGAAGACAGCTAACTGCAGCTTCTCAACTCGCAGCCAATTGTTGCTTTGCAGGAATGTGGACCTGATGTTGACAGATACTCAGCTGTTTAAATACAAGGTGCAAATTGTTAACCTAACGTGAGATCTCCGTGAAATCACCGGCTTTCTGATGTCCAAAGCACTAGCACTTGTAGCTATTTAAATGTGTGGTTGTTGCTTCTGTCACCTGTGGCTCCCAACTCACAACAACCTCATCCACAAAGGAAGGACATGAGCCACATGCCAAGTGCCCAACGGCCAGCCCCTTGGGCAGCACAGATGCAGGACTTCCCTTCCAGCACACCGAGTTCTTTGAGGCAGCACTGTTCTAGATGCTTCAACTTGATCACCAACGGGAAAATGCTAAAATACACTGCAGGCTAAGTAAAAACACCCTTGTCGCCCAGGTGGACATTCCGCTTTCTCTCTGCAACCTTCCTTTCTCTTTCCTTCCTTCCCTCCCTCCAAACTGTCACCCACTCCTAAAACTCAGTGTTATCGAGTCAATTTCAACTCATGGTGACTCGGTGGGACAGAGCAGAATTGCTCCTGTAGGTTAAGTCTTCTGAGTCTGTAAGTCTTTTTTAAAAATAATTTTACTGGGGGCTTGTATAGCTCTTAACACATTCCATACATCCATTGTTTCAAGCACATTTGTACATATGTTGCCATCATCGTTTTCAAAACATTTTCTTTAAAGATGCAACTATACAAAAAGCCCCACCATTTTCTTTCTACTTGAGCCCTTGGGATCAACTCATTTTTCGGCTATAAGTCTTTATGGGAGTGAAAAGCCTCATTTTTCTCCCAAGGAGCGGCTACTGGGTTTGAACTTCTGACCTTATGATTAGAAACCCAGCGTGTAACCTCTGCTACTAAGGCTCCTTAAAGAATGTCATAGTAAATATCATGTACCTAACTACGGGCATTTGGTGCATATAGTTATACTGGGATGCTAATGGAAAGGGTGATGTTTAAGACCACTTAGAGGTACTTGGGAGAAGGGCCTGGTGATATGCTCCCCCAAATCAGCTATTGCAAGCCCTATAGAACACAAATCTACTCAGACACATGAATCAGGAGCAGGTCTGACCTGCAGTGGGTCAGATGGACTCTCAGCATCAAGGAAATGGGAGCCGGCGGTTATTTCTGCAGCTAGAAACCCAGGGTGGGTTACTTTCCAAAAGCTTGCGATTTGATTTTGGTTTTATAAAAGGTTCAAATCACCAGTTGCTCTGAGAGAGAAAGAGGAGGTTTTCTGCTCCTGTAAAGAACCTCAGAAACCCACAGCCGCAATTCTACTATGATTCCTAATCGACTCGGTGGCAGTGAGTTTGTTGGGGTGTTCCCCCTCCCTCCAGGTGCCTGTGACAAATGAGCTAATGAATACATGGAAACCATGTAGTGTAACGGTGCAGAGAGAGCCCTTAATACATGTGAATGCTATGTAATGACAGAAACAAACCAAACTGTACTGACCCATGACGACCCCGCGCATTTGCCGGGTTGGGTTTTCATGGGGGCCGTCATTTCAGAAGCAGACGTTTCCTCTGAGGCTGCTGCTTGCGTTAGGAATCGCCAACCTTTCCATTAGTGGCTGAACTATTTGGGCCTCAGGGACCCAGGATTGTTCTTAGCTTGTTTTCAGTCTTAAAAATGATTTGTCTTTTTTCAATTGTGAATTGGATGAAGGTTTACAGAGCAGATCCGTTGTCCATTCAACAAGTCATGCACATTTGTTTTAGGTCATTGACTGCTATCTCTACAAAGGAACATCATGCATCCCACTTCCCCCCTGTGTTTCCTGTTCCTATTCCTCCTCTTTCTCTGTCCCTGCTGAACTTTGATGCTGCCCTCGTGATCTCAAAATGGCTGATGATTCTGACGTGCGCATCCTCCCTAGTTTACCTGTTCCCTGTAGAGACCTGGCTGTTGTTCAGCTTCTAGAGATAGACGGGGGTTTCTGCTCTCATAAAAAGTTAGTCTTGGAAATTCCCAAGGGCAATTCTACCCTGTACCACAGGGTCGCTGTGAGTCAGCATGACTTGATGGCAGTGAGTATTGTTCAGCTGAAAATTGAGCCATGAGGGTGAGTTCATTTCCAGACCTGAAAGGTGACTAAGAGCCATGGTCTTGGGGTTCCACCAGGCTCTGTTGCCCAGTAGGCCTGCTGGGTGTTGCCTGCATCGTTGGACGATGAAGAAAGAGATGGGTGCTCTCCTCTTGGAGGAGTTTCAGGGGCTTGCACCAGGCTGAGTGGCTGTGACACGGCAGAGAAGACACTCAAACTCAACGTAGTTTGAGTCCCAGGTCCGAGCTCCACCCACCAGGCTCTATTGCCACGTTTCCATGTTTTTTATTTCTCCTGATTTGTTTTTAGGAGTTCAAGACCATCCGCTCAGGCAACCTCGCCTGTCTGAAGAACAGCTCTCGGCCAGGACCGGGCAGCATCGCAGTGCCATGGAGCAGTACAGCCTTGGGGACGAGGGGGCCCTCTCCTCCTTCTCAGAGAGCCAGGGCCTCAACTGCAGTGACACCCTCAATCGGGACCTGGGTCCCAACACACGAGACCTGCTCTATGCCGGCCTGAGCGGTCTTGGCCTAGACCCCAACCTGTCGGCACCCGACGTGCCCGGCGAGGTGCTGGAGGACAACTTAGACACCCTGAGTCTGTACTCGGGGAAGGACAGCGATTCTGTGAAGCTGCTGGAGGAGTATGCGGACCCAGACTCTCAGGCTTGCTTACAAGGTGAGGCCGTCCAGGGCCTCCAGGGGCCTCTCGGGGCCTGGGAAAATGCCGGTGGCCAGCTAGGGGTGGTGGTGTTGTGAAGTGCCATCGAGTCAGCGCTGGCTTCAAGGATGAAAGGGCCCAGCCTGCGCCATGCTCACAATTGTGTGTGAGCCCATGCTGGCAGGTGCTGTGTCAATCCTTCAAGTTGAGGGCTTTGACTTCTGCAGGCATTGGTCTCTCCCCTAACATGTCCAAAGTACGGAAGACAGCGTCTCCGCCATCCTTGCTTTTAAGAAGCATTCTGGCCATACTTCTTCCCAGACAGATTTGTGGGCTCTTTTGGCAGCCCATAGTGCTCAGAATGTCCAGCTTTCACATGCCTCTGCGGCGACAGAAAGTACCATGGCTTTGGCCAGGCACACCTTAGTCTTTAAAGTTACGTCTTTTACTTTTCAACACTTTGAAGAGGTCTGGTGCAGCAGATTTACCCAATGCAGTGAGATCTGACGGCTGCGTCCGCTGAGCATTGGTGGCAGTTCATACTGAAGGACTGCAGCAACCTTCAGAATGGATTACAACTCAGTGTGAACGAGATACAAATCCTCCCAACCGGACCAATAGTATCGTCATCATAAATGGGGGAACAAGGAAGTTGTCACAGATTTCATTGTGCTGGGATCCACAAAAGCTAGGGACTGATTCAGAAAAGGTCCCTTTTCCACTGGGGCAAAGGGAGCATATTGCTCTGCTTGGGAATTTTTCCCAATCCCCTCAAACTCTCCACTCAACTGCCATCAAGTCCATGCCGACTCATAGTGACCCTATCGGATGCCCCTGTGAGTGTCTGAGACTGTAACTGTTTACAGGAGTAGAAAACCCATTTTTCTCCCTGGGACCCAGTATCCTAGATCAGCAGTTCTCAACCTGTGGGTCACGACCCTTTTGGGGGTGTGTGTGTTGAACAACCCTTTCACAGGGGTCACCTGATTCATCACAGTAGCAAAATGACAGTTCTGAAGGAGCAACGAAGATAATTTTATGGTTGGGGTTGCCACAACATGGGGAACTGTATGAAAGGGTGGCAGCATTAGGAAGGTTGAGAACCACTGTCTTAGATGAAGGAAATCAGCTAGACTAGCCTTTGCGAGTAACTTGGAGGACCTCTGGGATACCTGGGGATGGCCTAAATCTTTAAGCTTTGTGCTGCTAATCACAAGGCCAGCAGTTCAAACCCACCGGCTGCTCCAAAGGAGAAAGCAGAGGCTGCCTGCTCCCCTGAGTATTCGCAGCCATGGGTGTATAGGCCTGTGGGTCAACATGAGTCGCAATCGTCTCAACTGCAGTGGGGTTTTGTCCGCTCCTGTAAAGACGCAGAAACAGGACCGCGGTCAGTTCCGACTCTTTCCGCAGGCGTTGGGGTGGCGGGAGGCTCCAGAAAGTTCCTGGGCCAATTCCATTGCCTCTTGATTCCATCTTCCCCTCCTCCCCTGCCTCTCATATATTTCCCAGCAGCCCTCCCCGAGATTGCCCATTGGTGGTGTCGCCCCAGCCCTCCCCATCTGCCTTGGTCCCTCTGCCCTAGGAAAGAGTCTCACGGGCAGTGTCCTCCGATCGAGCATGACACGGGAATGGGGCATCGCCCTGGGGTGGTTGGTGCATGGCTATGGGTGGGCTCTGCCCGAGGCTGCAGGCAGCGAGGCACTGAGCCCTGGACCTCTGAACTTTTTCCCTCCGCTGGGCAGTGGAAAGCTATTCTCTCTTAGCCGCAGCAGATGGGGCAGCGCGGAGCAGAGGGGGAGGTCTGACTCTCTGTAGGTAACCTGCCCTCCCTCTCCCCCCCACCCCATCGCAGTACTGAATCTCTGTTCACCCATATGCTTTCTCCTTCTGCTAGGTTGCTTAGTGCCTGGCCCTTTGATATCTCGCGTGCTTGTCTGTCTATAACCTATATTTTCCCCTTCCACTTAGACTTGGGACTGGGCACACTGAAGGCGCCCAAAGACGCTGAGGAAGGCGGCAGGGCTGGCTCCAGCTCCGGCTCCTCCGGGAGTAGCCGTCGAGGCAAGCGGCAGCACAGCTCCCCCCAGAATCCGCTCCTGGACTGCAGCCTGTGCGGGAAGGTGTTCAGCAGTGCCAGTTCCCTCAGTAAGCACTACCTGACACACAGCCAAGAGAGGAAGCACGTTTGCAAGATCTGCAGCAAGGCCTTCAAGCGGCAGGACCACCTGTACGTGAGAGTTGGTCAGGGGAGGGCTGAGGACTTGGGGAGGAGCTTAAACGGAGTCGTGCACCTGTGTCTTCTCCACCCCCTTAAGTGTCCATTGGACCTCACACCCGCCTGTCCCATCCTGTTGGGTCCGCCCACTTCCTGATCTCCTCAATGTGTATAAATGGGGCTTCAAACTGGGGCTCCCTACTCCGGTGGCCATCCTCCTTGGATCCTCCAAATTCACCTTCGTGGGGAAACACTGCTGTGGCTCCCAGGGGGGAGCTTTGGGCATGGGTTAGCTAAGGAGGGAAGGCTGGCAGCTGCCAGGGCCATTGACTGAGAGGTCTGCAGTTCACATCCAACCGCTGTTGCTCCCCAGGACACAGGTGAAACAATTGGAATCTGTAAAGACTGACAGCCTGTGGGGTAGTTTGCATCAGTCCCAGAGGGTCCTGCAGGTCAGAATTGATTCCACGGCAGCCAGAGCGTGGGGGAACATGATAACCGTGCTTGAGGCACCTGTTGCAGGAGACCTTGGGCTAAGGACTGCAGGGATGCTCTGTCTCTGAAGCACAGACTAAGATGCTGGGTTTTCTTTTTTTTTTTTTTTTATCTCCACCACCACCTCCCCCACCTCACTGCTTTTTAAAAGGAAGCCCCTTATCAGAGTTAAGAGCAAACATCCCTTTTGTTCTTCATGTCTTCAAAGAGAAACTTTTTTTTTTTTTTGCCAATGAGGGAAGGGAAGACAGGCTTCTTTACTTGGGAAGCTTAAAGGTAGGAGGTGCCCTCTCCCCTCCCTCCAGCTTTTCCCTGTGTTCCTGGCTCTCAGCAGAGGAAGCTTCCATTGGCCAGTTCTATGTCCCGGACCTCTCTTGGCCCCATGGCACAAGCTGGGGCTGTAACATTGCTCTCCTAATCCCCTCTCTGGAGTCCTGGGTGGCGTAGATAGTTAAGCTCTGAGCTCACCACACGCGAGGTCGGCAGTGTGAACCCACACAGAAGTGCCTCGGAAGACAGACCCGACAGTCTGCTTCTGAAGCTCAGAGTCCAGGGACCTGGCAGAGCACAGCTTCATGCTGACACTCAGGTCTCCTGGAGTCCCAGTCCACTCGGCCATAACAGACAGGCACAGTCCCTCCCTGGTTCTTCCCGCAGGCAGAAGGGGGATGGGTAACTTCCTGGGCTTCGCATATGCTGCATTCATGAGAGCTGCCCGCGCAGTAAGAGCTGCTGGGAAGGAGGCCTGGTGGCGTAATGTCTACACGCTGGGCTGTTAACTGCAAGGCCAGCAGGTCGAAACCACCAGCCTCTCTGAGGGAAAAAGATGGGGCTTTCCTCTCCCGTAAAGAGTTAGAGCCGAGGAAACCCACAGGCTCAGTTCTGCCCTCTCTTACAGGGTCACTGGTAGTCAGAATCCGGGGGTGGGCAGTGAGTGAGCCCACAGTAGGGCAGTTAGGAACCCAGGGGGGTGACATAGTCATTTACATTCAGGAAACCAATGTGGGCACATAAAAAGGATTCTCCCCCCCCCCCCCCGGCATAGCAGCTAAGCCCACAGCTAAGGACTTGGCTGCTGACTGAAATATTGGATGTTCAAATGCACGGGTCTGGGTTTGCTGAGAACATCGAAACTTTAGTTCAGAAGAACGCTGCTAGGAGCTACTGGCAAGAACAGTTCTGCGGGCACTTGTACTCAGGGAACAGGACACTGAATCGAAATGCTTTGCTGTCTCCTTTTGTCCTTGGGGGTAGAGGAGGTGGGGGGCGCCTGACGTGTGGCTCATTAATTGCCCAGGTGCCCAGAGCCAGGTGCCTTTTCCCAACTTCCCTGCCAACTGACCCGGAGTCTGGGAGGTGGGGGGCATGCTCGGGCCTGGTTGATTTGGTCAGAGGGATCTGTTTGAAGGCAAGGGAGCAGTGGCCCTGGCGGTGGTCTCCGACAGCAGGGGCCCATGCCAGGGTGCCGCTGACTGTCTCCCCTGTGTTGGCCTGCAGGACGGGACACATGCTGACCCATCAGAAGACCAAGCCCTTCGTGTGCATCGAGCAGGGCTGCAGCAAGAGCTACTGCGACTACCGCTCTCTGCGCCGCCACTATGAGGTCCAGCATGGCTTGTGCATCCTGAAGGAGGCCCCCCCGGAAGAAGAGCCCTGCGGGGACTCTCCACATGCCCATGAGGCGCCTGGCAGCCTTCGAGCCCTGGTGCCCCCGGAAGCCAGATCTCCCAGTTCCCTGCTGCCCAACCGGGACCTCCTGCGCTGCATTGTCAGCAGCATCGTGCACCAGAAGATGCCGGCCCCCGTGGCGCCCTCTGACCCCGAGGCCAGGGTGTCCACCTGCCCCTGTCCAGCCTCTTCGGGCTCTGCTCCAGGCACCGAGGGTCCCGAGGAGCCAAGGCCCCCTCGGAAAGAGCCAGGAGGTGCTGATGGGTTCTCAGCTATCCACCCCAGGGGGGCGGAGAACGGGGTCCCTGAGGGCCCTGAGTCAGAGCTCCCTGTCCTGCAGCTCCCAGCCACCCTGGAGGGCTGGCCGGACGGTGGGCCTCTGCCTGCTCGCCTGCCTCTCTTCCGAGGCCAGACGGTCCCCACTGGCTCCCAGCCATCTGGCCCAAACTTCCAGTGGCTCCGAAGCCTGCCCGGCTGCCCAAAGAGCAAAGGCAGCAGCGTGTTCGTCGTGCACAAGACTTCTGCGGCGCCGGCCCGGGAAGGCTCGGAGTCCGGTCCGGGGCCCGGCGGGGGCACCTCCCCAGGCATGGAGGCTGCATCCTGCTCCGGCATGGGGCTGGAAGACCGGCTGCCCTTCCCTGGCCCAAATGACACCAGGGCCGCTGTTGGGGACGACGACGCCTGGGCCTCCAAGAAGAGCAAGCTGGAGGGCGACTCTGCGGCACCGTGGCAGAGTCCCGGGGAGCCCAGCTCCCAGGACCCCCCAAAAGCCGGCGGGCTCCCGGCTGAGGCCACGCCACTCTTCCGGCAACTTCTGCTGAAGTCACAGGAGTCTCTGGCGAGCCACGAGCAGATGCAGGTGTTCCAAATGATCACCAAGTCACAGCGCATCTTCTCCCACACCCAGGTGGCCGCCCCTGGGCCTGAGACCAAGCCGGCTGGCCTGAAACCACTGCCTGGGCCATGGTCGCAGCAGTCCTCTCCACTGGCCCCTGCTGTGGACACGGAGCCCGAGGGGTCCCCAGCCCGCAGGAGGAAGGCCTCGGCCACCTTTGCCCGAGAGGCCTCCCCTGGTGGCAGCGGCAGCACCCGGCGGGAAGCCAAGGGAGGGCTGAAGGGAACCACCACACCACCGTCCCTTGCGCCCGCGGCCCCGGACCCTCCTGTGAACCCCGATGGCCCCTCTCTGACCAAGCAGCTACGATCTGCAAAAGGGGCCTTGGACCTGGGGGATATGTTCTCCTCTACAAGCATGCGGCAGAGCCAGAAAGGGGGCGATGAGACGCCAGGCCCCCAGCTGCCTGGAAAGCCAGCTCAGGCTGAGAACGGCACCACCGCTGCCACTGCCGCCACTGCTGCCACCACCACCACCACCCCTGCAGTGCCCTCCAAAGGTGACAAGGGCCCCACTTGCCCCCGGGGTGCAGGCTACAGGCTCTTCTCAGGCCATCCCAGGGCCCAGCGCTTCTCTGGCTTCCGGAAGGAGAAGGTGAAGATGGACCTGTGCTGCTCAGCCTCGCCCAGCCAGGTCGCCATGGCCTCCTTCTCCTCGGCCGGGCCCCCTGCTGACCCACCACGGGACGCCAAGGCCAAGCTGACCATATTCAACAGGATCCAGGTACCCGGGCCTGTGGGCACAGCCCTGACGAGGGTCCCAGTGGGGCCAGGGTTTCAGCCTGTTACCCATTCTAGCTTTTGTTGAGATGCCTGGTGGCACAGCAGTTAAACGCCAGGCTGCTGACTGTGAGAGGCCGGTGGTTTGGACCCACCAACCCCTCTTGGGAGGAAGTTGCTACATTCTGTTCAGTTACAGCCCTAAACCACCCCCCTTGGGGCAGTTCTACTCTGCCCTACAGGGTCCCTCTGTGTCGCAGTCGCCCCTGGGGGCAGCAGGTTCGGCGTTTGTTAGTTGTGCAGACATTTTCTTTACACGTCTGGGTGAATCCTGCGACGCAGCCATGCAGGGGGCAGGAGATGCAAGCTCCCCAAACCGAATGGGGGCTTGTCGGCGTTTTGCTATGTTGCTGAACTCTCTCTTCTCGTCCCGCTTTCTGCCCCCCTCCCTACCCCCCATGAGTTGTCTTTTGGATTTCCCTCCTCAAATTCCTCAGAGGATATGAAGGTAGAGACCCAGTGCTCCGCTTCCCTCCCCTCCCCAAACTGCCTGCACGGAATGGCCCCATACCTCCTCCTTGTTAGCCACGGGTCCCGCAGCTCTCCCTGGGGTCCCACCTCCGTCTGACACCTGCTCCGGCTCCCCTGGCCCTGCAGACCAGCATGTCCTGCTCTGGGGTCTTGGCTCAGGGACGTTGGGCTACTGCTCTCTTGACTGACTCCAGGTTCGGCACCTTCCTGACACACTGCAGCTGCTGCTTTGTTCTTTCAATCATGCATCACTATGCTTCTCATCCACATAAGGAGCCCCGGTGGTCCATCAGGGTGGGGAGGGGGGAAGCCTGGGGCTGCTACCCACAAAGTCAGCCCTTCGAACCCACTCTGTGGGAGGCCGTCTGTTCCTGGACAGATTTACAGTCTCTGAAACCCCAAGGAGCAATCTGCCCTGCCCCACAGGGTCACAGTGAGTTGGAATGGACTCAGAGGCACCGGGTTTTAGTAATTATTCACACGGAAGCCCTGGTGGACCATGGTTAAGCACTGGGCCATTCACAAGAAGGTTGGCGGTTCTGATCCGCCCAGCGCATCCATAGAAGAAAGGCCTGGCGGCCTGCTCCCCATCCAGATCACAGCCGGGAAGCCTTCTGAGGCACACGCATGGTGCCGCTCACTGTGAGTCTTGAGTGGCTGGGTGGTGTCCCCCCAGAAACCAAACCCATTTAGGACTTCTGAGATCCTCAGTCTCAGGCCGCTTCTTACCCCCATGGAGTGGCTGGGGCCCGGACGCCTTACCCACTGTATCACCAGGGCTCTCTCTTGTGGCTGCATAACAGTGTGCTACATGCTTGTACACCATTTTATTCATGCATGTCCCCACCATCGGACGCTTAGGCTGGTTCCACTTTCCCCCATTATGTACGATGCCGGCCCCGCCGCTGCCCACGCCCAAGTGTTAGTGAGGACTTGCACCTTCATTTCTCTCCAGGTCGCCCTGAGGGGGGGCTGCCCCATTTCACACTCCTCTCGGCGTGTGTGAGCGCCCCCGTTCCTCCACAGCCCCACCAGCAGTGGCTGGCTGTTGTTTCGCATTCACACCACGGCTGGTGGAGGCGTGATGCCGAGGAAGGCTTGCGGGGCCTCCGTGTCAGTCTTTGGCGAAGCCGTTGTTCAGGTCCTCTGCCTGCTTAGTTGGGCTTTAGTTTGTCTTTTTATCGCTCGCTGTAAAAGTCCTGAAGGAGCCCCCGGGGGCACAGCAGCTACACGCTTGGCTGCTGTGAGGTCTGCGGGTTGAGCCCACTACGTGGGGAAGGCGTGGAAGTCTGCTCTGTGGAGATAAGAGCAGCCTTCTACTCTGTCCTGTAGGGTCTCTGTGAGTCGGAGTGAATTCTGACAGTGGATTTGCTTTGGGGAAAGTTCCGTGGGCATTCTGGATGATGAAGTTGGGTGCCATTGGGTCGATTTGGGTTTGTAATGATACATAAGGCATGCTGTGTACAACAGGTGAAACCCTCTCTGCTCCTGCGCCACCGTCACCGTTGCTGCTGGGTTGAGCCCATGGTTGTAGCCATTCTACCCGTCCATCTTGTTGAGGTCTTCCGCTTTTTTGCTGAACCTGTCTGTCTGCTGCCAAGCACGGTGTCTTTCTTTCGGGACTAGTCCCTCTTGGTAACGTGTCCAAAGGACATGGCATCAGGCCTCACCATTCTAGTGCTCTAGCTGTTTCTTCCAGGACGGGTTTGTTTGTTCTTCTGGCAGTCCCGTGCAGGGGTCCTCAAACTTTTTAAACAGGGCCAGTTCACTGTTCCTCAGACCCGTTGGAAGACCGGACTATAGTTTAAAAAAAGACAATGAACAAATTCCTATGCACACTGCACATATCTTATTTTGAAGTTAAAAACACAAACAGGGCAAAAACACCCAGCGGGCCGGATAAATGTCCTCGGTGGGCCACAGTTTGAGGCTGCCTGGTCTAGGGTATTGACCCAGACCTACCTTCATTCCTGAGGGTTAACCTTCAGTGAATCCTACTGTGTTTATCGGCCAGACTGGCACAATAACCTATCGCAGGTATAGTCAACATTCTTTGCTAAAACCATAATTCAGAGACACAAGTTCTTCATCACTTCTTGCCACTTTTTGCTCGCATATAAGCAAAACAAAAAAGCTGAAAAACAGCCCACTGTCCTCAAGTCTATGCTAACTCATAAGGACCCTGTAGGACAGGGTAGAACTGCCTCTGTGAGTCTCCAAGGCTGTCAACTCTTTACGGGAGTAGAAACCCCTACCTTTCTCCCAAGGAGTGGCCGGTAGTTGTGAACTGCTAACCTTCCAGATCACAGCCCAACATGTGATGTGACCACTATGCTACCAGGGCTCCTTGCATGTCAGGTGATTTAAAATACCCTCATCTGGGTTAAGTGCAGTTTGGTGGCTTGGTCAGGTAAGCGTTGGCTGGTAACCTCAAGGTCAGCAGTTCAAACCCATCAGCTGCTCTCAGGGAGAATGATGAGGCCATTTGCTCCCATCCAGCTGCCCTAGTGTTCTCTTTCACTCTTCCCCACTCTGCCTCTGGGGTGCTGCTTCAGCCATCCTCTCATCCCCAGGGCGGGAATATCTACCGGCTCCCTCATCCCGTGAAGGAAGAGAACACTGCGGGTGGCCGGTAAGTGAAGTCGTCCCTTGGGAGTACCCCATAGGTGGCCCTCATGGCTGCCCGTGTGGAGCGCTGGGTTCTAGGGCTCATCAGGAATTGTTAAGGTACCCGTGATGGTAGACAAGAGCCTCAGCCCGCCATTCTACGCGCCTCCTTCCCATCTTCCCGCAGAAGCCAGCAAAACGGGGGGCCTGCCGACTGGACTGAGCCCAGGAGCACTTATGTCTGCAAGAACTGCAGCCAGATGTTCTACACTGAGAAGGGCCTGGACAGCCACATGTGCTTTCACAGCGACCAGTGGCCATCCCCTCGTGGGAAGCAGGAGCAGCAGGTGATGGGGTACAGCTGACAGGGACTTGGGGGGCATTCATCCCAGGATGGGAGTGGCATCCTAGGGGACAGACACTAGGGCTCAGTACAGCCCAGCCCCTGGGCAGACAGCCCCGAAGTTAGTGACGGCGGTTCTAGTCGTCCCTGTGAGCAGTCTGTTAATGAGGTCAGTTTGAGTTCACTCAGTTGCACCTAGGAAGAAAGGCCTGGCAGGCTGCTGGTCCTGAAAAATCAGCCACTGAAAACCTATGGCCGCGTTACACAGGTTATCAGGCATTGAAATTGACTAGATCAGAGGTTGGCCAACTTTTGAGGCAGGAGAGCCTATCCTGTCCCTTAACAGCAATTTAAAAATCATTTGAGAGGCTTAAATGTTTTTTTTCCATAAATGTGTTTCTACAAACGAAATCACCATCGTCTAAAAATGAAACTACGATGGTTTTCATTTTCCATTTGAATCCAGAGCCACATGTACGCACAGAGAGAGCTTACACCCGGAGTTTGCCGACCACTGGACTAGAGGGCCACTGGTCAGTGGTTACTGACACCATTGCCCACATGTCAATTCCAGCTTGTAGTGAGCCTATAGGGTAAAGTAGAACCGCCCTTGTGGGTTTCCACAGTATACATCTTTACTGGAGCAGACGGGCTCACCTTCCTCCCTCAGAGTGGTTGGTGACTTTGAACCATCAACCTGTGGATGGCAGTCCGGCGTCAGGCCCCCTGTCAGTGGTATGGTTGCTCTTTAAGAGCCGGCTGTTCTCTGTGTCTAGGTGTCTGGCTCCGAGTTCTGCAAACCACCAAGACAGATGCTGAGGCCCGATGTGGATGGCCAGAGCCCCCCGGGAGCCAAGAAGCCCACAGACAGTGGGGCAGAAGCCACCCTGATGATCCCCGGGTCTGTCCCTGTGGCCCCAGGGACCCGGCTGCCAGCCAGTGTTGCCAAGGTGGGTGTGGAGCCGCCTCCGAGCGATCACTGTCACTCAGTCTCCTGTGCTGGGCCTGCTTACGTGGGCTCTGTCCAGTCCGTTCCACAGCCCTCCCCCAAGTGAGGGAGTTGGGGGAGCCCCAGGGGAATCAAGCCCAGCCTCTGGCGGTCCAAAGGGGCTGTAGGCACTGAGACCTGGAAGAGGAAGAGGAAGAGGCTGGCAGAGAGGCCGGGAGACTGCTGGGAGGCTAGCGAGAGCAAGCATTCCAAGGTCAAGGGAGCAGCTTATGGGCAACCCCACCCCCTAACTGAGCTCAGGGTTAATACTATGTGTGGGCCTGAAGGTCAGTCTCACAAGGGAGTTGTCATTTTGCCAGACTGTTGCATCCCCAGCATCCCTAGTCTCCACTCCTTCACGCCAGTCATTGTAACAACGATGCTACCCTTCCACAGTTCCAGAACCTCCCCAGCCAGGGCGTCTCCTGGGGGAGTGGGTGTCTGCACGGGCTGCCATCTCCCTCAGACGTTCCTGGCGCAGTCCCAGGCTTGTTGGCAGCCCTGGGCAGTGCCCCACAGGCCCTCCTTGGCCTCCTTGCCATGGCCCTGGTGCAGACAGGCCTGGCGTGGGCCACATTTCCCTCACAGTCCAGGTCAGGATCTTTCGCACGTCTGGTGCCCTGGCCGAGGCAGAGCGGAGCGAACCCGTGCGATTCTGAAGGCTCTTCTTCCCTAGGGCCAAGAGAAGGACGGGGAAGAGAGCAAGGAGAGCGGCCGGCACAGGAAGCGGAAGAAGCGGGCCCCGCCCAAGGCACTGTTCATCCCCGCTCCGCCCTCCGCATTCAGGGAGCCAGACCTCTGTGGGCGCCACCCAAGCTGCCTCCGGTCCCCGGTGTTCCTGGTGGACCAGCTCCTGAAGGGCCTGTTCCAGTGCTCGCCCTACACGCCGCCCCCCATGCTCAGCCCCATCCGGGAGGGCTCGGGGCTGTACTTCAACACCCTGTGCACCATGACCACACAGGCCGGCCCCGACAGGCTTTTCAGCGCTGTGTTTGGTGAGTGAGGCTGCCCCCATCTCTGGGTCCATCACTCAGTGGGCCTCCTGGGCCCACCAGACTCCTTCGCCCCTGTAGCAGGTGGCCCAGTTGTTCCCACTGACCTACATACAGGTACACCTGGTCAAAGAGTCCCATTGTTGTTTACAACCTGTTCCCCGGGCCAGCAGCCTCTCTCTTGGTGCTTAGATTTTACAGCTGGAAGAAAGCATAGAGGCCGTTTTGCCTGATCACCCGTCAGTCCTTCTATGTGATTTTTAAAAAAGCTTTTTTGAGCGACGATCCACATACCATACACGCCTCCACTTAAAGTTACTAATTCATTGTTTTTAGTACATTCACAGGGTTGTACACCCATCACCGTTGTTGACCTTTAGAGCATTTGCATTGCTCCAAAGAGAAGCCCGACATGCATTAGCAGCGCCCCTCCTCCCTTACCCCCAGCCCCTGGCAACAGTGAATGTGCTGAAAAGAGTCTATACCAAACTCATCTGCCATCAAATTGATTTGGACTCACAGCAACCTCATAGGGCGGAGTAGACCTGCCCCTGGGTTTCTGACACTGAAACTCTTTACGGGAGGGACACTCTCTCCTGAGCTGTAGCTGCTGGCTTCAAACTGCCGACCTTGTCTAGCATGTAACCACCGCAGCATCAGGGAGCTACATGTTGTGGGCATTTCACGTCAGGAATCCGACAGCATGTGGCCTTTTGGGTCGGACTACTTGTACTCGGCATCATGCTTCCCACGTGTTGTAGCATGTCTCAGTACCTCATTCCTTCTCACGTAAGGCTGAGTAAAGGCTGCTTTAGCTGCACCTCCTACCGTGTGTGCATTTTCCCGGAGTGCTTTTCAGTTTCTCTTATTTTGTCTTTGTCTTTGCTGCCTGGGTTACTTAAGTAGTGTGCTTGTAATTTCTACATCTTGTTGAACTTGCCAAATTTCCTCCTGTTACTGAGTTCTAATTCTATTCCAATGTGGCCCTAGAATTGACTTTGTATGGCTATGCCCCTTTAGATCTGTCGTAGTGTGTGCTTTAGTGGCCTTTGTTTTTTTAAATCGTTTTATTGGGGACTCTGACAGCTCTTACAACGATTCATCCTGTCTGTTCTGGAGCATGTTCCGTATGCACTTGAGAAGAATGTATAGTCCCCTGTCGGGAGTGGAATGTTCTCTAGAGGTCTGTTAGGTCCCAGTGGTTACATGGTGCTGCTCGCATCTTGTTCCTGTTCTTTCTACTATTGAAAGAATTGAAACTTCCAACTTTTCTGGAGCAGTTGTCTTTCACCTCTCAATTAATCTGGTCGGGTTTTGCTTCGTGTACTTGTGGGCTTTGTTGTCAAATGCATCTATGTTTAAAGTAATATATTTCTGATGACATAACTTCTTTATCATTAGGATATGTTTCTCCTTATCTCTAATAGTATATTTTTGTTCTTAAACTCTTACTTTGTCTCATGTTCGTATAACTCTCCAATGCTTTCATGATTGTTCTTTGCATGATATAGTTTTTATGTTCTTTTATATTCAAACTACTGTGTATATGCAAGTATAAGCTGACCCGAATATCTGCCAAGGCACCTAATTTTACCACAAAAAGACACATAAAAATGTGCTGAAAAACTCACCTTCTACATGAGTCTATATGGTGTGTTTGTGTGTGTGTGTATCTTTTAAGCAAAATTGTCTCCAGTGGAGAGCACTTCGGAGCTCTGTTGGCAGGGTGGGTTCGGCATTGGCTGTTAACCACACAAAGTTATTGACTCAAGCCCCCCAGCTGCTCCAGGGAACAAGATGCAGCCGTCTGCTCTCATAAGCACTTACAGTCTTACAGTCTTGGAAACCTTACATGCGGTTGCTAGGAATTAGAATCCACTTGGTGGCAGTGGGGGTTTTTAGAGGTGGGATTTAGACAGCATTAATTGGATCATGTTCTTTGAAAGTCAGTATCTTTTTATTGAGTTGTTTAGTCAATGTAGGTTTAGTGTCATTATTGATGTGTTTGCAGCTGAGATCTTGCTTTTTGTTTTCTATGTCTTCTGCCTTTCCATCCTGTCCCTTGTTTGCTACTTATTTTTGTATTAAGTGCTTGTTTCTAGTGAAATATTTCAATTCTTTGTCTTTTTTAATCATTTTATTGGGGGCTCTGACAGCTCTTACAATGATTCATACATGAATGGTATCAAGCACATTTGTACATATGTTGCCATCATCCTTTTAAAAACATTTTCTTTCTACTTGAGTCCTTGGTATCAGCTCCCCCGCCCCCCCATATCAGTTCTTCTTGATTTCAATTATTTTAATGATTTCTCCCCACTATTTTAAATCACATTCTTAATGGTTACCCTAGAGTTCAGAGTACATCTCTTTAAAATTGATTTCAAACTTGTACTAACTTACTTACAGTGAGGTGTAGGAGCATTACACAGCCACCGCCCGTCTGCCAATGAGGGAGCTTGCATGTTGCTGTGATGGTGACTGGGTTTCAGCAGAGCTTCTAGAGTAAGACGCTAGACAGAAAGGTCTGGTCGTCTGTATTCAGCCCATGGAAACCCTTGGGATCACCACCATCTGATTCTGTTGTGTGAGAGGCAGGGTGCTGGCCTAGTGACAGCTAACGGCAACAACTAAATATCTTGTATCACTCTATTCCCTCTCCCCCCCTTTTGGTGTCCTTTTTCTTATATGTATCACATCTCTAGATATTAGAAACCGAGCCATACACTGCTGCAATTTTTGTTGATCAGGGGCTGTTGAGTTGATTGTGAGTCAGAACACCCCCATGTGATGGAATAGAAGTGCCCTGCAGGGTCTTCTGGAGCCTTGGGACTGCTGCAGGATAGCCATTGGACTGCTAATCAAAAGGTCAGCAGCTCAAAGCGCCCCACCACTCTGAGGGGAAAAGGTGAAATTGTATGCCCCTGGAAAGGTTTTTAATCCCTGAAACCCCATGTAGGGGCCCTGTGACCAACTCAATGCAAGTGGGTTTGCAGGGTCTCCCAGACTTGCATCCATCTTTATGGGGCCGGGTGGTCAGACCATTCACCTGTGGAGCAGCAGGTGGGTTTCAGCCACCAACCATTCTGTTAGCAACAGAGTGCTTAACTTTGGTGCCAGCTGGGATCCTCGGCATGCTTATTGCTACTTTATGTCAACCCTGTGCAGGTTTAAAAAGCAGCTGGCGAAAAGGAAGTGGGGTACACTCGTATTTATGTTGCTGCTGCTGTGTACCCTGAAGTCAACCCTGATGCCCATGTTCATAAAAATTGTTATGCCAGCCTTCCTGCTGACCCTTTTCGGCTCTCCTTTGTCTTATGGATTTAAGTTGCCCCCGGTGTGTGGCTTGGCTTCAGCACAGCTTTGTTCTCGCTGGCTCTTTTGTGTTGTTGCTGTCGATTGTATTCCATTTCTGTGGGTTAGCGAGGTCCACGGTGTGTACTGCCTTCGTCTGCAATTGCTTCTTAAATAACGGAGGAGCCGGGACAAGAAGAAGAATTACATTGTCCTTTGTAATTACCTGCGTGATTACATTCCCCGGCACGCTCTCTTCTCAGCTGCTGCTGTTTGCATGCGATTCTCTCGTAATCGCTGTCTGGCGTCGCCGGTTTTATCCTAGAGAGTTTTTGTTTTTGTTTCGGGACTTTAGAAAAATTAGCCTTATGTAGATATAATTCACGTATCCATATGATTCACCACTTTAAAGCACGGGTTCTCAAATGTATTTGGCCTCCCGCCTCCTTCTAAGGGGAGGGTGGGCGGGGATTTTTGCTCGCGTCCCATCCCCGCCCACACTGGAAACTATAGCCCACAATGCAGGATGAAGTGCAGATTCCTGCAGAAGAGGAGAGGAGATGGGTCAACACTGTGGCTGCAGCAGTGGGCTCAGGAATGGAAACAGTGTGAGGATGGCGCAGGACCAGTCCGGCAGTGTCTCCTTCTCGTGCACCTGGGTGCCATGGGGTGGAACTGACCGGGTGGCACTAAACAACCATCTGCTTTTGCTGCGCCCCCGGTGTCCGTGTGCATCCAGTGCCCACCAGGGGGCAGTATCGCCCATTTTGGGAGACAGCTTCACAGTGTCCATCCTTCATGGGTTTTCGTCTCGGAGTCCCACGACCTCCACCATCACAGCCAATTTACATCACTCCCCAAAGGAAACCCACACTCCTTCGGGGCCACTCCATAGCCCTGCTTTCCCCCGCCCTACATAACCACACATCTACTCTCTTGTTTTGAGGGCTTGCCTGTTATGTCTAAAGCAGATCATACCCTCTGTGGCCCTCTGTGACTGGCTTCGCTCACTTAGTTTATTGTTGCCGAGGTTCACCCACATTGTAACATGTATCAGTGTTTCTCTCCTTTTTTATTGTCAAATGATTTCACAGGCTGTAAGGCAGGTAGGTGGTTTTGAACTGCTGACCTTGTGCTTATCAGCCCCCACACCACCAGAGCTTCAGGAACTGGGGCAGTGATTAGGGTGGTCACTTGCCCCTAGTCCTCATTCCTCAGCATAGAACTTCCACCCTGGGAGTGAACTTTGTCAGGGACAACTGAGGCCCCAGATTCCCAGCTGTCCATGCCTGGGGTGGGTCTTCCACCAAGAGATTGGGGGCTGGGTTAGTGAACGGAGTCCCCAAGTCCTCTCAGCTAGACCTCCTTGGCCTCAAACTTCTGCAGCATGAGGCACACTATGGGGCAAACGGTCTACAGCCTGCCCTCCTGGGCAAAACCCGAGTCCCAGCCCGTGGCTGCACAAACCTGAATTAGAATTTCTGAGCGATGGAGCTAAGGGTCAGGGAGCAGGTGCTGGCTCCAGTGCCACAGACTCACATCCCTCTTAAACTGAGACCCTGGTGATGTTCATGCCCCTAGGCCAATTCCAAGTGTGGCAATGCTAGTATATATATAATCATTTTATTGGGGCTCATACAGCTCTTATCACAATCCATTCATCCATCCATTGTGTGTCAAGCACATTTGTACATTTGTTGCCATCATCATTTTCAAAACCTCTTCTTTCTACTTGAGCCCTTGGTATCAGCTCCTCATTTTCCCCTCCTCTCATGAATCCTTGATAATTTATAGATTATTGTTTTTCCATGTCTTACACCGACTGTTGTCTCCATTCACTTTTCTGTTGTCCATCCTCTTGGGATGGGGTTATATGTAGACCATTTTGATCAGTTTCCCCTTTCTTCCCCTTATGCTCCTGGTATTGCTACTCGCATTATTGGTCCTGAAGGGGGTGGTTATCTGTCCTGTGTTTCCAGCTCTTCTAGTGTACATGCTTTGGTCTAGCCGGATTTGTAAAGTAGAATTGGCATCATGGTAGTGGGGGGGGGCATTAAAGAACTAGAGGAAAGTTGTATGTTTCTTCGGTGCTGTACTGCACCCTGACTGACTTGTCTCTTCCTTGTGATCCTTCTGTAAGGGGATGTCCAGTTGTCTCCAGATGGGCTTTGTATCTCTACTTTGCACTCCCCCTCATTCACATTGATATGATTTTTTGTTCTGGGTCTTTGATACCTGATCCCATCGACACCTCATGATCATACAGACTGATGTGCTTCTTCCATGTGGACTTTGTTGCTTCTTAGCTAGATCGTCGCTTGCTTATCTTCAAGTATTTAAGACCCCAGATGCCATATACTTTTTGATAGCCGGGCACCATCACCTTTCTTCACATTTGCTTATGCACCCATTTTGTCTTCAGCAATTATGTCAGCAAGATGAGCATCAGGGAATGTCAGGTGTGATAAGTAGGTTTATTGTGCCAACCTGGCTAATGGGAACATGTGGGGTTAATAAGGTCGTAGTTTGATTAGAGAGCAAAGAGATCAATGGCTCGGCAAGCCCCGCCCCTCTCTCTCTTGCTCTCTGGTGTTCGAATCAGCGTTCAGCTGCTTTAGCTAGTTCTCTGCCTCATCTTGTGAGCTGCACTACCTGAGGCACAGCCAACCCGTGGAACGTGTCACTAGAGCTTGAGGTTCCTTTGAGACCTGCTTCGCCACGCTTCTGGTGTATCCATCGCTTGAGTTTGAGGCTGTCAGATCCTGTCGTCTTGCATTGCTTGAGTTTGATATCCCATCCAGCCTGCTTCACTAAGCTCCTGAGCTCTCTGTACTGCTGTGTGGGACTAATTAGTGGTATATCTCTGTATATACAAAATCAGCAGGGTCTTGGTTTTGTTTCTCTAGAGAACCTTGTCAAACACACCAGGTTATTAGAACAAAGTTGAGGAAGTACTTGAGTCGAGGCCCAATATCCGTCTGCTATCTTAATACTTAACATGTAAATATATGTACATAGATCTGTTTCCTTAATGTTTTAGATAAACGTGTTTACATGGGTTCATGCCTGTATTTAGACCTCTATAAATGCCCTTTGCCTCCTAGTTCTTTCCTCTGTTTCTTTTTACTCTTTTTGTTCCACTATTATGTTTGGCCTTCATTCAGGTTTCAGTAATTCCTGTTGACTACATTGCCTTTGATCAAGCCCCACCAGGCATCCCTATACCCTCTTCGCCATCAATTTTAAATCACTTGTTGTTCCCTTGTCCCTGGGTTAGTTGGCACCCCTTTCCTTTCCCCCTCCTCCCCCTCTCCTGTATACCCCCGCCGAAGAGTTGGTCCCATTGTTTTCTTCTATGGATTGTTTATCCCGCCGATCGTATCCAGATAGACATGTAGACAATAATAAGCACAAAAACAAGACAGAGCAAAACAAAGCAACAAAAACAAACCCAGAACAACAACAACAAAAAACCCAAGGACACAAAAAAGAAAAGCCTATAAATAGTTCCAGGTCTGTTTGTTGACCTTTAGGAGGGTTTTCCAGTCAAGTCTGATAAGGTATCACACCCTGGCCACAAAGTCTGTTTTTGGTATTCCCTGGGGACCTCATTGCTTTGCTCCCCTTGCTGCTCTGTTACAAGTCCTTAGCGGTTCACCCTGATGAGGTGGGGTCAGATCAGGCACAATTCCCACACTGTGCCTCCAGTGTTGTCCCTTGTACTGCTATGGGTCAGTGAGGGATGTCGTGCTTCGTGGTGGGGCCGGCCCTGTGCATTGTCTGCTTTGAGCAGGAATATCGTCCTCAGGGCTTTGTGAGCCAGGATGTGCTCCTCCCTCTCGTCTTCCCCCTTCATTTGCTCCTGTGTGCGCTGATCAGACACGCGGCTCTCCCTGAGCTGGAGCTTCAGTGCTGTCCTCTGAAGTGATTCTTCTGGGGGGTGGGGGGTGGGGAGTGTCCACATAGTTGGGGTTGGGGCTGGCCTTGCAGACCTCTCTATTGGTTCCCAGCTTTGTGCTGGTGTGTGGAATTAATGTCTTGGAGCACCAGGTTGAAGTCTGGTGGCTCTTGCCCTCTCCTGTGGAGATATAAACAATATCCTCCCTTGGGTGGGTTAGTGCCCTGTGGCCCCACTACCTATGTCTTTCCTTTTTTCTTTTTCTTTCCCCCTCCTTTTTAGTTGGCTGCCATATGTATCCCTGGATTGGGTCCGGGTCCTGCCATACTACCTCGACCCTACCCCAGGAATGTATGTGTACAGGAGCGTTTCCCCTGTGTCCCTTCTGCATTTCTAAGCTTACCTCAGTGGACTCATGTTATATTTGCCCTTTTGTGCTTGCCTTACTTCACTTAGCATAATGTCCTCCAATTCCCCCCATAAGGCGATGTGCTTCATGTGTTCATCGCTGCTTTTCAGGGATGCATAGTACTCCACTGTATGTATGTACCACGGCTTTTTAAATCCATTCATCTGCGGATGGAAATTTAGTTTGTTTCCAAGTCCTTGGGATCGTGAACTGTGCCCAGATGAACAGTGGAGCACAGATGTCTGGCCGTGGTTTGTTTCTTGCCTCTTCTGGGTGTGTGCCCAGTAGGGAGACTGCTGGGTCATATGGTAGCTCGATGTCCATCAGTTTGAGAAATCATCAAATCAATTTCCATAGTGGCTGTACATACCTACAGGTGCACCAGCAGTGGATGAGAGTTTCTATCTCACCACAGTCCCTCCAACACTTGTTACATTCTGATTTTTTGAATTGGACTATTTTTGAGGTGTTAGGTGGTATCTCAGAGTTGTTTTGATTTGCATTTCTCTTATGGCTAAAGATCGGGAACATTTTCCCATATGTTTACTGACCATTCGGATTTCAGACTCTGTGAAACTTCTGTTCAGGTCCTTTGCCCACCTCCTCAGTGGGCAGTTAGTTTTTCTCTTATTGTAAGCTTGCAAGGTATTATAGATTTTCGTAATAAGGCCTTTGTCTGATGTGTCATTGCTAAAGATGTGTTCCCAGTCTGTGGGCTCTCTTATTACTCTCTTGGTGAATTCTTTAGGTGCACACAGGTGTTTTATTTCCAGTATATGCCACTTGTAAATTTGTGACTCCTCTGTATGTGTAGCCTTCCCTATTTCTGATAGTCTGTGTATTCCCTGAGTCAAAGTTCGTAGGTTTGTCCCAATTCCCTCATTGATGCCCCTTATAGTTTGGAGTTTAATTCAAGGTCTGCGATCCACCTTGAGTTTATTCTTGTACATGGAGTAAGGTAAGGGTCTTGCTTCATTTTTCCATAGGCAGATACCCATTTTTTCCAGCACCACTTGTTGAAAGGGCATCTGCTTCCCTTTTGATATTTTTAGGGCCTTTATCAAAGATCAGCTGTCTGTATGCTGATGATTTTATTTCTGGGTTTTCAGTTCTTTTCCATTGGTCTGCGTGTCTATCATTGTACCAATACCATGAGGTTTTGACCACTGTGGCTGCACAGTATGTGCTAAAGTCAGGTAAAGCAAGCCCTCCCACTGTGTCCTTCTTGAGGAGTTCTCTGCTAATTCTGGGCTTCTTCCTTCTCCATATGAAGTTGGTAATCAGATTTTCCAATTCTTTGAAGAAAGATGATGGTATTTGTATCGGGATAGCATTAAATTTATATAGTGCCTTGGGCAGAAGTGACATCTTTACTATATTGAGTCTTCTGATCCATGAACATGGGATATTCTTCCATTTGTTGAGGTCACTCTTGGTTTCTAATGCTAACATTTTTCATTACTTTCACCAACCGAGCTGTCATTTTGATGGGAAAGAGGGTCTATCTCCCTATTATGCCGATTCAGAAGTCCCCTTTGCCCCCCTGCATGTGATTTTAAAGAACCTGCCTTCTGAGCACCCAGTTTGCAGAAGGCAATGGATGCCAGGGAGAGCCTAAAATCCTGTAACAGAGTCCCGATGTGGAGTGGGTTTCCGCTGAATCCCCCAGTCATTGACCAGGGATGTGAATCGCCTTGCCCTTAAACAGAGAGCAACTGGGAATTGGAGTTTGCAGATTTAACAATCTGGAACCTCACTGCCATCAAGCCAATTCCAACTCATAGTGACCTTAAAAGACAGGGTAGAACATCTCCCTGTGGGTTTCTGAGACTACAACTTTTTTTTTAATTCGAGTATTTTTCTTATAACAGCTTTCTTGAGACATAATCCACATAGCATACAATTCAGTAGTTCAGTTATATCGAGAAGAATTGTACAATCATGACCACAATCCATTTTAAAAGATGTTCTTCTTTCTTGTACTTCCTTCTTCTTAGCCCCCAGTCTCCCCCCAAACCACCTCCCTCGATGCCAAGAAACCATTAATCCACTTACTACCCAAGTCTGTCTTCCTAGAGGTAGAAGCCCACATCTTTCAGCCACTGTCTAGTTGGTAGTTTTGAACTGCCCACCTTGTGGTTGGCAGCCTGACGTGTAACCACTCCACCACCAGAGCTCCACACTGCAGATGTGGTTGCATTAAAACTTAACAGCTTGCCATGTGTTCCCCATTTGACCCGTTTTCGTTTGTTCCGGTTTCCATTACCTTCTGCTTTCACGAGGATTGAGGCTGTACGGTGTTCTATTTGGTTGTCGTTGTTGGTGTTTTCTGTACGATTTTCTGCTTATGAAATCCAGGACAGGTAAATCTATAGACAGTCACTAGACTCGTGGTTCCTTGGGGGAATGGCAGGGGAAGTTGGCGGGGGGTGGTGGGGGAACGGGGGGGCTAATGATGAGTACAGGGTGATGGTGGTGATGATCACACAACTCGCATAGATATTTAAACCTCGAGTGATGTCGGTGCAGCTGTTAGAAATGAGCCCATCATCAGCTGTGTCCACCTAACGTGGGCGCAGGGGCCTGTGGGTCCCCGAGAACCGGTCTCCTTGAGACCTTCCCTCGCATGTTTTCTAGATCCCATGGATGGCTCTTTTGGCATCTCTATGGTGAAGGACAACACCAGGATCAGCATTGAACCGTGAGTGGGACAGACTCAGAGCCCGAGGGGCCTTCACCCCAGGGACCCCGCCATCGGCACAGGAGGGGAGGCAACCAGGTCCAACAGCAGAGCCTCTCTAGCAGGGACGCAGTGGGGTTTTCCAGGTACATGCAGGGAGCCCCTCAGTACCCCTTCTTCTATCCAGATGTAGCCGGCTTCCTGGAGGCAGAATGCCCAGAACTCGGGGTTCTGGTGGAATTGTTGATGGCTCTGTGTGAGATTGACAAGCACCCATAGAGTGCAGCTAAGCAGATGTGGCCCTGGCTATGGAATGTGCCAGATGCCTGCAGGTGGCTGCCCCACCGCCCTGAGCCCAGAAGAGGCGCGCAAAGGAAGTGTGTGTGCACCCCAGAGAGGTTTCTGTGCGTGCCGTGAGCGGTGCGGCTCATTCTGAGTGTCTGAGGCCTGAGAGCAGATATGGGGAGCACCCTGCCCTTCTCCTGTTGAGTGATCGCTTACTGTGCTTTTGGTGATGGTTCACACGGCAGTTTAGACTCTCCCCCACGGATTTTGACACCAGTTATGCAGGGGTAGTGGTTACATTCCTCTCGTGGCTTCCCTCGTGGCCGTCTGCGTCCCTGCCTCCAGTCCCCATCCCCCCATTCTCGTCTGTGTTGGAAAGTCCTCGTTGGCCGCTGAGTTTCGTGTAGGTGACATTTTTATTTTTTGTTTTTTAGAAGAGGAGCACAGTACTTAGGGGCGATGCTTTGTGAGGCCAGGTGACATCAGGGATGAGCCTGGAGAGCATTCCAGGGCAGTGATGTTGGGGCAGGCTCAACTGGCTCATTAAGCCTGGTTTCTCTGTTTGTCTTAGGAATTTAAGGTTCCGTTCTTATTTTGCTCTCATTCTGCTGGAGCCCACCTCCTGTGGCCCCAGGTAGGATGGTCTGTGGTCATAGCCAGGCACCAGCTAGGTCTTCTGGTCTCTGGTTACATGAGGCCATGGTTCATGCAGCCCATTTGTCCTATAGACTAGCTTCCTCCTCGAGGGAGCAAGCACCCCATCTCATCCCCCATCTGAGTCCTCCGTGTCCTTGTCTCCTGCATGTCTGTGTGTGGCCGCATTTCAGACACATCAACATAGGAAGCCGGTTTCAGGCTGAGATCCCGGAGCTCCAGGAGAGGTCTCTGGCCAACACCGATGACCACGTAGCCGCTCTGGTCTGGAAGCCGTGGGGAGACGTGATGACCAACCCGGAAACGCAGGACCGAGGTGGCTCAGGCTCGGGGCTCAGACATCCCCGCCCCCCCGTCCAAGAGTTACTCCTCCCGTTCTTGGCTTAACCAAGAAGAGCAGTGTCCCCCAGTGGCCAGTGCCCCTGGCCCAGTGCTGCTGTTCCACTCGGTGCTCTCCTGCCCCGGGCACTCCCCTCAGTGTCCAGGGCCGGCGGCAGGAACACCCCCCTCTAGCTTCTCCCTCTCTCCACTAGGCCTGCCTCACCTGCATCAGGAGAGTAGGCAGGTGGGACAGAGGTCCCAGGCCCTGGGGTGTCATGGTGAAGCAGTCCTCTGCTAACTGAAAGGTTGGCAGCTCCAGTCCACCCAGAGGCACCTGGAAGAGAGGCCTGGTCGCCTGCTTCTCAAACCCCCACCCTTGGAGGGAGCCCCGGGAGCAGAGTACCACTGTGATACGTCGGGGGTGGGGGTGGGGGGGTTCCGACTAGATGGCTACTGGTTTATTGGTGGTGGTGGTGGTCATGAGTGAGTGAGAGGCAGAGATGTGGCAAAGACACTCAGATACAGGGGATTTTCAAAACACCCGTTGGCATGGCAAAAGGAAATCAAGAGATGGTGGAATTTGCCCATGAACTTTTGGAAGTGTAGACCCTTCCCCCTGGCCCATCTGCATCATCAAACCGGCACCACCAGAGAGAGGAATGGGAGGGGCGATGCCCACGTGTGCAGAGGGGGACTGTGCTGCCAGCGTGCAGCAGCATCTGGACAACACCTGCACACAGGTTTTATTCACCTGATCGAAGACGCAGACTGTCAGGTTGTATCTGAAGCATTTTTAAAATTATTATGAAATCATGAACTGTACTGTGGGGCAGTAAGGCCCGGAATCCCCAACCCGTGACCGTGACATTGGGTGGATTCCAGCGGATGAGCAGAGACCCCAGGGCGTCCCAGGTTGCAGCCTTTGTAGAATCAGAAGCTTTGCTCCTGCTTAGAGGCCCGTGGGTTCAAACTGCCAACCTTCTCACTAGCAGCCAAGCGTGTAACATGACACAAACAGGGCCCCCAACACCCAGGAACCAAGCCCTCTGCCCTGTAGTCAGTGCTGACTCACAGCCACCACGTATGGGGTTTTTGAGACTGTCAGCCTTCACAGGCGCTGCCGGCCGCAGCTTCCTCCCGAACAACGACTCCGTGCCGTGCCTGGTGGGTTCAGACTGCCGGACATAGCAGTCCAGGGCCTAATCCACAGCCCCTGAAGCCCGGTTGGTGGTGCACAGATGTTCTCCGCCGGCAGAGTAGACCCTTGGGGGCGCTGTTGGGCGGGTCCCCGGCTTTTCCTTGCTGATTGCTGTGTGTGTCCTCTTCTCCTCACCTCTCCCGGGCCACTTGCTCCTCATCCGGGATGCAGTGACGGAGCTCTGCAACGTGGCTTGTTCCAGCGTGATGCCAGGAGGCGGCACCAACCTGGAACTGGCGCTGCACTGCCTGCATGAGGCCCAAGGCAACGTCCAGGTAGGGGGCGGCCAGGGAGCCTGGGGCTGGGGGAGAGCATCTCGCTGCCCCTCCCAGAGGAGAGTGACCTGCTGCCACTCTTCATCCCAGATGGCCCTGGAGACGCTTCTGCTCAGGGGACCCCAGAAGCCGCTGACGCATCCGATGGCCGATTACCGCTACACAGGTCAGTGGAAAGGCTTTGTGTCCTGCAGAGACCCTCCTGGAAGCAGTCAGCAGCACTGGTAACCTCGGCGCGTCACTCCCAGGAGGGTCTCCTGCCCTGGCCGCCTCAGTGGGCACTGTTGCTCCCTGGCAGATCCCACCATCCTCCTTTTCCAGTGGGTTCCCTGAACACCGCACAGGCAGGCCAGGGAAGCCCCCCTGAAGGGAGTGGGGGTGGGGTGGGAGAGCCAGGCTGAGTGGTGAGAACAGTGTCCCCAGGTGTTCTTAACCTACTGCAAGTTCTTCACTGATGGAGCCTCAGTGCCGCATCCCCCACCCACCACCCACCTCCACAGTGTCTCCCTCCTGGGTGTGGGTGAGGGCTGCGTACAAGAAAGTTCCTGGGGAGCAGGAGCATCCACGTGCTTCTTCACCTGGCCCCTGGGTTGCCGGGGTACCTGGCGGCTGGCAGGACAGGACTGAGGGCCTAGCAGAGCACTGGGCACAAGATAGAATGTGCCGGGAGAGCGGCCTCTGTAGCAGGGAGGATGGGCTGCACTCGACTGGGGTGGTGGTCCCAGGAGGAGCCTTGACCCTGTCCCTTGGCCATGTTCTCCAACAGGCTCAGACATCTGGACCCCCATGGAGAAGAGACTTTTCAAGAAGGCGTTCTGTGCCCACAAGAAGGACTTTTACTTGATACACAAGACGGTAAGTTCGTGCATGGGGGCTGATAAAGACGCGGCCTTGCCTTTCACAGCTGAGCCGAAGAAGAGCTGGGACCAAAGGGTGGGCCTGGAGCACAGCCCACAGCCCGCCTCCCCCACGCCTGCTGGGCGTCATAAACAAGTTGGACTTGTCGCTGCTTCTACACAGGCGCGAAAGGCACGGCATGCTCAGGGTAGGACCCTTCAGGCCCTCCCCACCGCCCTCCTTCTGTCTGTTCGTGCTGAGGGGAAAGTGCACTGCTCGGCCGGGCAGAACACACATGCGCAGCTCCTCAGGGTGAAGGTGCTCGGCTCGTTCGTTGAGCCTGTGCTTTAGCAAGCAGTTACTGGCCTGCACCAGCACGTGGTGGACGGTCAGGCTGGCTGCACCTGGATCCATGAAACCCTCACCAGGGGCAAGATAATGAGCTGCAGCTGTCACCCCCCTGCACCTGTCTCTCCCTCTGCTGCCCCTAGCCCCTGAGGTGCTTGGTCACCGTCACCACCTGGGGTCTCTGGGATAACCCCCACAGTATGAACAGGATGCTGACACGTCAGGAGAGACCATTCCCTGGAGAAAGGTGTTATGCTTGGCCAAGCGGAGGAAGAGGAAGACTCTCAATGAGATGGGCGGACACCTGGCTGCAAGCATGGGCTCAAGCACGATTGTGAGGGGCCAGGTGGTGGTTCATGCCGTGGTACATGGGCCACTGTGAGCCGGAACACCAGCGTGTGCGCTACTCCTCAGCTGAAGGATGCTGAGCTTGGCGTGTACAGTGGCTCATGCCACCAGCATGCTCCTCTTTAGAGCCAAGTAGCCTCTTACTGTATAAGCTCTGGTGGCACAACGGTTAAGTGCTCAGCTGCCAACTCGGCTGTTCCAACGATTATGTGGACCCACCAGCCGCTGTACTGCTCTGGGGGAGAAGGATGGGGAAGATCCACAGCCTGGAAGCCCTGCATGGCAGCTCTCTGTCCTTGAGGCTCGCTGTAGTCAGAGGAGTCTCCACTGTGTGAGTGCTGTGTTCCCGTTGCCCTGTTGCTGGATGTTACGAGAGGAGCTGTACGTTGCCCCCTTACCCTGCCCCCTCCGACAAATTTTGTTTAAAAATTCCTACCTTTATGCAGTTGGTTAGAATCCCACGTGGGATTGGGCTCTCTGTTCATGAGAAAGGCTCAGAATAGGGGGTGTCTTAAGCCAACCTCTTTTGAGATGTAAAGGAGTTTCAATAAGCCAGCAAGGAGAAGAGATGAGGGAGAGAGGTGCCAAGCCCCATGAGATTCTGCCAGGAGCAGGAGCTCAAGAGACAGAGAGAGAGCAAGCCTTCCCCAAGAGCCAGCCCTCTGAATGCAGACTCCCAGCCTCCTACACAACAGAGAAGACGTCTCTGTGCTGACCTACCCATGCGTGGTGTTTCTGCTGGGGCAGCACTGGAGAACTAAACAGAATTCTGGAATTCGGCACTGAGAGGCGTAGGGATGTTAGCTAACAAATACTTGAAATGTGGAAGTGGTTTTGGAATTGGGTAACAGTGGAGGCTAAAAGATTTGGAAAGCGCCCTATCATAAAAGCCTGTTGCCTTGAAGAAGTGGAGTTGTGGGCCTCAAAGGCAGTTCTGGCGATGGCTCAGAAGGAGGTGAGGAATCCTCGAGAAAGCCTCTGTTGGCTTCGGGAGTACCCACGGCTGCACCGTCAAAGGAAGGCGGCCAGACGTGTGCATGCTGAGCATGCTTCTCGATGAACCTTTACAAGGAAAGGATGATCCTGCAATTGGACAGTGGAGGAAGGGTGCTGCTGTTTATGCAGCGGCAAAGAACTGGTCTGCCTTACGTTCAGGTCTCTGCTGGAAGAGGAGACCTGCGATGAAGGTGGCAGTCTGGCTGAGGAGGCTCCAAAGCAAGCTCCTCGAGGGACCGACTGGTTTCTCCTTGGCACTGTAGTAAACGGCAAGAGGAAGGAGGTGGACTTGACAGCCAGCCGCGCAGAATGGCAATAAAACCCAAAGAGCTAGGAGAGAGATCCTGAGTTGTTCATCAGGACATGTTACGGAGTAGTTCTTTCAGAGCTGCTAATAAACGCCCAAGGGGCATACCACTGCGATGTAAGCCTCACCCCCAACGAAGGCAGTCGGCTCAAAGCTCCGTGGATCAGCAAACCCAGCTCCCCAATGAGGTGTTCAGCGGCACCCCACTCCACCCAGTAAGCTTAAACTCAAAGGCGCTCAGCTCCACAGCCATGGGTCACCCAGCCCAACTTCCTCCATTGAGAGCCCAGAAGCACAACCCTCTGCAAGCCAGCCTCCTGCACAAAAGCACTCTGCTCCACTCACTCTGTAGGCTGGGAAGCCCATTACTTTGTTCCGTGCTCTGGCACCTGGTTATGCTGCTGCTTCTCAGGATCCAGGAGGGTCTTGGGCCCAAGCGACACTCGACTTCTGGCTTTTGCTATTAATGAAACCCCTCCTTCTGCTTCTCAGAGGACTCTTTTTATACACAACATAGGAATCCTGTTTGAAATCACTCACAGGTGAATCCTATTAGTATCCCCCCCCCTCACCTTCTTACCAGACCCATAAGGAAAAGGTACCCGTACTCTGATGTCAAGAGTTAGAGACTTCAGCCAAAAGAGCCACATTAAATAATTCACTCCCCCAGCATATGCTATTTCCAGTCACTTCACAACCTTGTCAACATGTGATGAGATCTGTCGTGTCCATGTTAGTCATTCCATTCGGTGTGTGAAAACATCTCACTGCATTTCCCTGGTGACTCGTGATCTTGATCGCATTATCATGTGTTTGTCTGCCGTCTGTGACATCTGTTCAGATAGTTTTCCCCTGTCTTTACTGGGGGCACTTGGGTTTTGATTATTGAGATGTAGTTCTTCATTTATCCCAGGTGCAAGTCTTTTATCCAGAACGATCCTCTGCACATATTTTCCCCCTGCCTGTGGCTTATCGTTTCTGTCGCTCATCAGTGTTTGAAAGAGCAGCGTGGGATTTTGATAGCGTCCAATTTACCTGTGTTCTTTTACGGATCATGCTTTTGGTCTTCCATCTACCACAAGCTAGTGCTCTGCCGATCAGAAGGAAGCTGATCCATCGGCAGTAGCTGTGTGTGCTTTTGCCTGACACAGTCACACACGTCTCCTCCCACGTTGTCTTCTAGAAGCTTACAATCTACTCTGAGTTATTTTGTGTATTGACTGGTAAGCTGTGCACCCAGTTCAGCTTTGTTGGTTTTGTTTTGCCCCATGCGCAGAAGGTGCCCTGCTCAGCTTCCGCCATGCCCTCCTCGCTGCCCTCCCGGTTCAGTGTCATATTTATTCTTCTTTTCCTTTTGCACATGCAATTCCATGGCTCGTGACCTTGTGTTGAAAAGACCGTCTTTCTTCCCCCTGAGCTGCCTTCACCTTGTCCTCAAGTCTGTTTGTGGACCATAACACGGTCCACTGGCACCCTTGGCTGGTCTCAACTCCCTGCCATCGAGCCGGTGCTGACTCCTAGAGTGAGACACCCCCTCCCCCATCCCCACCCCGTGGGTTCCCGAGACCGTAACTGTTTACCGGAGTAGGAAGCCCAGCCTTTCTCCCCGAGTGGCATCTGACAGTAGTCCTTTAATTT
Organism: Tenrec ecaudatus; assembly: GCF_050624435.1. NCBI lineage: Eukaryota > Metazoa > Chordata > Mammalia > Afrosoricida > Tenrecidae > Tenrec > Tenrec ecaudatus. The sequence goes on from NC_134547.1 coordinate 10,838,840, forward strand.
TTGTCTGTCTTTCCCAGTAGTTTGACTGAGATCTTTTGCATTGACTTGGGAAATTTAGAATTCACGTTGTTTCCCATCTCTTAGTGTTTCTGTGGCCTGATGCCCCAGTTCTTGTCCTGCCAGCCACAGGTTCACAAATTGTGACCTGTTGGTGTGTTCTTCTTGCCTTTGAGGGCAACTCTGGTTTCCCATTGCTTTGTTGTGGTCAGAGCAGAAGGCCAACATTTTTACTTGTTCTTAAATTCAGTACTTTTTTTTTCTTTTTTGCTCTTTGACTCCTTGTTTGTGTAGCCCCAAACTGGGAGCTTAGTTCTATTTTTAAGATGATTAAAAAAATTTTTTTATTACGAGTTTGTCGACAGTTTTACAGAACAGATGAATAGTTTTGCATTCGGCCGCTCAGACGCATTCTGATTCAACTCATCCCACTCAGCCCGCCCCCCCCCCCTCGCACACTTATCCCCCTGTGTTTCCTGCTTGTTGTTAGAGGCCATTGAGTTGGTTCCAACGCAGAGGGAGCCCGTCCATACACCACAGACCGAGACACTGCTGTGTTGTCCTCTCAATGGTCTCTACGCCCGAGCCTGTGTCGCAGCCACTGTGTCTGTCCATAGCCATCGTACTTGGCGGGGGGTCCTCTTTTTCCTCTACTGCAGCAAGCATGATGCTTCTTCCCAGGGACTGGTCTCTCCTGACAACAGGTCCAGAGGAGCTCCTGCCATCCCTGCCGCCAGGGCGCACTCCTTCTCCCGAGGCAGAGCTGTTTGATTTTCAGCATTCCTCACCAACTCCCCTGTTTGAATGGGTGTCGTTTTCTTTGGCCTTCCTTAGTCAATGTCCAACTTTCCTGCTTAGAAGTTATTTATGGAAGGGGTCAGAGCCCCCACCAGCTGTGAGCCCGTTCCCACTTACACTTAGGCAATTCAGTCTAACTGTGGGGGCGGGTAGCTGTGTAGTGTCTCCCTGTGCACACAAGTGTCCTAGTTCCATTCACCTCAGGTGGCGGGCCCATGACTGCTGAGCTTGCCAATCTCGTGGGCACCCATACAGCACCTTCAGCGGGAGGATTCCCAGGGGTGGGGTTGCTTCTTAGAGACCAAGCAGAATGCTTGGGGCTACTGTGTGGCTTCTCTTGGGACCTCCTCACAGCTGGGGAGGACTTTGTGAGCCTCAGGGCCCCTGGTAGCAAACATAAGGGGGCAGGGCTCAATACCAAGCCCGAGTGGAGAGGCTTTCTGGAAGTTCTCAAAAGAGGCCACTGGCGGGGCTGGCTGGGCATTGGGGCTTTGCCCTGCTAGTGGGCTTTGGGTTTCTTTGCTCAGATCCAGTCTAAGACAGTCACCCAGTGCGTGGAGTACTACTATGTCTGGAAGAAGATGATCAAGTTTGACTGTGGCCGGACCCCGGGGCTGGAGAAGAGGATCAAGAGGGAGCTGGAAGAGGCTGAGAGGACAGAGGAGAAGGTGGGGCAGAGGGGGAGGGGCAGACATGTGCCTGTTTGACCCCAGGTCCCTGAGGAGAGTGGGCAGGCAGCACCTTCTGTTCCCTTTGTCCTCTCTGCAGGTCACGTGCAGCCCCAGGGAGCGACTCACACACCGTCCAACTCCCGAGTTAAAGATAAAGACCAAGAGTTACCGGAGGGAGTCCATCCTCAACTCTAGCCCCAACACAGGCCCCAAGAGGACCCCCGAGGCACCGGGGGCCGTGGAGGGCCAAGGTGTCTTCCCCTGCAGAGAGTGTGAGAGGTACGGGCCCCTGTTCCGGAGGCTCACACTGACCCCACCCCCTGTCAGTCAGCACTGGGCTCTGGGGCTGACCAGCTGCCCTCCACTCCCCTGCCTGCAGGGTGTTTGACAAGATCAAGAGTCGGAACGCCCACATGAAGCGCCACCGGCTGCAGGACCACGTGGAGCCTCTGGTCAGGGTCAAGTGGCCAGTGAAGCCCTTCCAGCTGAAGGAGGAGGAGGAAGAGGAGGAGGAGATGGGGACTGACATCGGCCCCCTGCAGTGGTGAGGCCTATCCAAGGGAGACCCTGACCAGGGGGGCCCTCACTTCCCCCCTGCCAGCCCAGCCAGCAAGCTCGCCTTCGTGAGAAGTCCTCGTGGCCATCAGACAGCTGGGGCCCTTGGAGCCGGGGGCCAGAGGACCATCAGTCCTCGAGCACAGGGCGGGGAGGGAGGGACAATGTTACATCTTCGGCCTCCCTCGGGGGTGGACTACACTGTTATTACGCACCTCCCCACCCCACCCCCCAGTGTAGAGCCTCAGTGGGAAGTGCCTTTAGCCCCGCCCATCCTCCCTGCCCGCTTGGGCAAGTGACCACTCCTGAATTTTCTTCCTCGCCCAGTGACTTGTACATTGTTAGGTCATTGTTGTTTGTTTTTGTTTCTTTTGTACGCGTCTCCTTGTACATTTTATTAAATTGGGTTCTTGAGCAGCTGGCTTCTGGCATCTCTAGCCTGTTGCTCCTACAAGGGCTTGGAGCGCCACCGATGCCAGGGTCACAGATGCGAGCCAGAGGGGTCTCTGTGCTGGAGGGGCTGAGGCCTTGGGCGGGGGGCCGGGGGGAGGCGGGGTTGCGCAGATGAACTGAGGCCCGCCTTCAGTAGAGCACTGCTGGCACAGTGCATGGGCATCGGGCAGCTAACTTGCAAGGTCAGTGGTTGAAAGCCGCCGGCTGCTCCGCTGGAAACACGGAAACTGCTCTTGTAAAGGTGGACAATCTCAGAACGCCCCCAGATCCGTTCAACTCTGCCCTACAGGTTGGGATGGACTCAGCAGTGGCGGGTCAGCTAGGTGGGGTGGCAGCAGGCCGGGGGCAGTGGCGGTTCACGTGGTGTTGTTCGGTGCCGTCTAGTCTGTTCTGATTCCGAGCGACTCTGCTCAGACCACACAGTGAAACATGGCCCTGTGCCTCCCTCCCTGCTGCTAGTAGGTGGGAGCCCATTGTTGGCAGCCACTGTGTCCGTCCATCTTGTCAAGGACCTTCCCCTTGTTTGCTGTCCCTTTGCTCCACCAAGCATGCTGGTGGCATGCTGGTCCAGTGACAGCCTTTGTTCCCCTTCTCCTCGGGAGACTGGCCTTCAATTCCCAGCCACCACCTGTCCATCACAGGAGACGTGTGTCTTGCTAGGAGGCCAACCCGATTTCCCTGGCACTTGCCACCTAAGCTGGCCGAGGAGGAAAAGCCTGGCCATCCGCAGAAAGTCAGCCGATGAACCCGCGCCCTGCTAGGCCCCAACAGAGGGACCCAACACCTACCACTCACAGGCTGCCACAGCACCAGGAAGTTTTGTTCCCTTGGGTGTTGAGTCTCCACGAATTGGGGGGCCAACTCACAAGCATGCAAACAGCAGGACCTTAGAAGCAACACAACACATAAGCTCCCTGGCCTCAGTAGTGGACGGACTGTAGGGAACCAGAGTGGAGAAGGCTCCATGGTGAGAGCAAAAGGGTGTGGGCCAGCGAGTGTGCCTCTCAGGGCTGAATCCTGCAGACTTGGAGGTGGGCTGCAGGTCAACGGAAACGGGTGGGATCGAAGCTGTGGGGTGGGCTTTTGGAGCTCAGCAGTGGCCCCTAAAGGCAGCAGGGCAGGGTGCTCTATCTCTTTGGCCTAGGTTCTGAGCAGGGCAGGGTGTGGGGTCAGAAGGTTCACAGGGGGCCAGTGGAACATGAAGGAGGTGGATTCAAGCAGCAGGGGCTCTCGGGTTAAAGCAAAAAGCTTCAGGCATCTGAGGACCCCAAATGTGCATCCCTACCTTCGTTGATGTGTGAGTTTGGGGGTTGCCAGCCCCCCACCACTAATCATGGGTTCAATAAGCACAAATATAAATATTAAAGTCATGGAGAACATGAGCGGTAGAGGAGCCATTACAATAATGTAGTCAGACACATTTCATAGTAGCATTGCTCACCTCAGCCCTGCTAGGGGTCCACGTGGAGGGGGGGGGGTGAAGGGAAGGAGGACAAGGGGAAAGGGAAACGGGAGGAGAGGGAGTTGAGAGAGACCTCTCGCTAACCCAGGCCTATATGCCTTTGGGAGTGTGCAAGCCCACTGATTACAGGTAAAGACCTACGTCACAGGAAGGGGTTGCACTATAGGTTATACAGCAAGGAGAGGGGGTGGTCTAGGGACATACATGCAACAGGAAGGGGAGGGATTGGGGGTACACATGTGACAAGATGGGCGGATCCTAGATTTAGGATGGCAGCCTAACCTTGGTCATCCTTGGACGGGTTTGACCTCTGTGGTGTCTCCTACAAAGAAACAGACAACTATCCTTATCAGAAGGGAGTGGGCCCTACTTGTGGGATAAACAGTGGTGTCTGCTTGCTCTAGATGGCTGATAGCTCTTAGGGAGAATGACCCCTGACCTAGTTCTGATGACCTCCAAGTGCACAGTCATTCGCAAGCAGCTGAGTTTGGAACATATTTGGGGGAGACAGCTTGGGAGAAATCCCTCTGTTTCCCACATGTTGAGACCCTGGACAAGCCACTGCCCCACTGGGCCTCATTTTCCTCATCTGTAAAATGGAATGAAAAATGCCCGCTCCCCTCACGTATGCCTTATTGGAGAAAGTGTAAGTTATTGTGTGGCAGCGGGCGACCTCACACGAACTTAGCTTTGGTTTCTTGGGCACCCGGCTGTCGGTGCTCTTTCCCAGGGACCACCTGAAAGAGTTCATGAACTCCAGGGGTCTGGAAATGACGTTTGCTTAATATGGTACATGAATTACATGCCAAGAAAACTGCAAATCAACATAAGATACTGGCCTAAAGGGCTGCGGGTGGAGGGTTTTATTAGTTATCAGGAGTGCTGCCGGTGCAGTGGGCAAACCCAGCTGTTAGCTGAAAGGCTGGCACTTTGAACCCACCAGCTGCTCTGAGTTATTGGCATGACTTACTGTTGGTTACCTTGATTGACTTGTAGCATTGGTCAGGTTGTTAGATCTCTCTGGAGCTAGACTTATACCTCGGTCCTTGGCTCCGCGCGATCAAGAATTCACACTGAAGCCTGGTTTGTGATCCCAGTGAGTTTTATGAGAGAAGTTTCAGGTTTACATGGCACCCATAGGACTCCTCCCGACCAATCAGCCTGGCGGAAGCTGCTCAGCGTCACACAGAAGTCTGTCTTGACTCTGGCCTCCTGCCTTTTCAAGGATTCCACGGGGAGGCGTGAACGACCCCTGATCAACCCATTGGCTGAATTGAATTCACCTGGCCTAGGTGGGCCAATCCAGGTTTAGCACCCACCCATGCCTACCGGCAGAAAACCTGAACCTCTGGGCATGTGCAGTGCACCACTCCTTGTTCCGTGCTTGGCTCTCTGGGCATGCGTTAACGGACATTCCCCATCCCTATGCTAGAACTACCTAACAAGGTGCCTGCACTATAGGGGTAACTCCCTATTTTCGGCCTATTCCATTCTGTCAAGAGCCTGGTGGTGGCACTGTGGGTAAAACATTGGACCACACGTCAGCCATCCAAACCCACCAGGTGCTCCAGGGAAAGATGAGGCTGTCTACTCTTGAAAGGACTGAGACACTGCTATGTTGGGCCGGGTTGACTAGAGAATCAAATCCAGTGACACGCATGTGTAAGAAAGAGCTTTATATCAAGAAGTATTTGTCTATCAGGAAAACATCCCAGCCCAGTCCAGCTAGTCCGATGCTAGTCTATTAAGTCCCTCTTCAGACTCACGCAGCCACATGCAATGTGGAAGATTGCAGAGTGCAGGGAGATAGATTGCAGGCCGGTGGGTGCAGAGTCACGTGGATCCAATGGCGCCGCAACCAGGGTCAGCCAGCAGGAAGGCGGAGCTAGAGAGATGGGGAGGTTCCCAGGCCCTCAGGAGAAGGCCACACCCACGGAAGGCACCATCATCAGGCAGTGACCTGATTGGCAGCTTGAATACCACCCTACACTTAGTATCTTTAAGTTGACATGAATTATGTAACTACCACATCTACATGGGGTTGCTCAGAATTGACTCAATGGCAGTGGGCTTTATCATTCTGCACACTTTGGAAGGAAGTCCTTATAAGCAGGGGGGCATTAAGCTCGGCCTCCTTGAGCATGAAGTATCACACGCTATTTGGAGTTCTGTACAGGAAATTTGCTTATTCTCCCCACTGCCGTTTATTTATTTATTCAGTCATTTACTTATCTTTGTCCCCGAGTGACAAAAAAAGTTACGGCTCAAAAAAAAAAAAAAAAAAAAAAAGAGAAAGTTATGGCTCTCAGTTACTAAGCAAAAGGTTGAAGGTTCAAGTCTACCCAGACGCATCTGAAGAAAAGCCTCCCAATCAACATCCAGGAACTCAGCCAACAGAAGACCACACTGTTCTGTTGGGACTTGCACAAGGTCACGAGGAGTCCCACTAACGGGTGGCAGCTGGTGGTAGTGTGCTGGTGGGTTTGGGATTGATTGTGCACCTGGGGTATAAAATCCAGTGCTACTTAATTTTGTTGCTCAAGTCATTCCATCTTTGGCCCCTGGGAGCCCTTGCAGTTGGCTCTGTTGCCCCTTTGATGCCCCCCCCCAACATGGGTGTGTACTCTTGCAGGTGTATGGTTTTCTTTTTAATGGTTTTCGTATTAGCACTTCTTGCTTTCTGGCACTATCATCAGATGCTCCAAGCTAACCGTGCACAGCCCCCCCCCTCACCCATGTTATTGTGAATATGGTATCAGAAACCAAAACCCAGGCTCCAAGTGTGCTTGCACCTAAGATTTTTCACATTGCATTTTACTGTGGGAAACTAGAGAAGGCCACTATTCTTTTTTTAAATCATTTTATTGGAGCTCGTACAACTCTTACGACAATCCATACATTCATCAATTGTGTCAAGCACATTTGTACACTTGTTGCCACCATCATTCTCAAGACATTTGCTTTCTGCTTGAGCCCTTGGTATCAGCTCATTTTCACCCCTCCCTCCCCACTCCCTCATTATTGCTTGATAATTTATAAATTATTGTCATATTCTACACCATCTGATGTCTCCCTTCACCCACCATTCTGCTGTCCATCCCCTAAGGAAGAATCCACATGCAGATCCCTGTAATCGGTTCCCCTTTCCACCCCACCCTCCCTTCACCCTCTCACCATTGGCCCCAAAGGTATCATCTGTCCTGGATTCCCTGTGCTTCCAGTTCCTATATGTACCAGTGTACATCACCAGATTTGTACAGTAGAATTGGAATCATGATAGTTGGGGGGGGGAGGAAGCATTTAGGAACTAGAGGAAAATAGTATGTTTCATCGTTGCTACATCGCACCCTGACTGGCTCATCTCCTCCCCACAACCCTTCTGTAAGGGATGTCCCGTTGTCTACAGATGAGCCTTGGGTCCCCAATCTGCACTCCCTCTTATTCACAATGATTTGATTTTTTTTGTTCTTTGATGCTTGACACCTGATCCCTTTGACACCTCATGATTACAAGGCTGGTGTGCTTCTTCCATGTGGGCTTTGTTGCTTCTGAGCTAGATGGCCGCTTGTTTACCTTCAAGCCTTTAAGACATCTTTTGATAGCTGAGCATCATCAACTTTCTTTACCACATTGCTTATGCACCCATTTGTCTTCAGAGATTGTATCAGGAAGGTGAGCACACAATGATATGATTTTTCTGTTCTTTGATGCTTGAGACCTGATCCCTTTGACACCTCATGATCACCCAGGCTGGTGTGCTTCTTCCATGTGGGCTTTGTTGCTTCTGAGCTAGATGGCTGCTTGTTTACCTTCAAATCTTTAAGACCCTAGACGCTATATCTTTTGATAGCCGGACTCCATCAGCTTTCTTCACATTTACTCATGCCCCCATTTATCTTCAGCGATCGTGTCAGAAAGGTGAGCATTATGGAATGCCAGTTTAATAGAACAAAGTATTCTTGCATTGAGGGAGTACTTGAGTGGAGCTCCAATGTCCATCTGCTACCTTAATACTAAACCTATAAGTATGTGCACATAAATCTATTTCCCCATCCTCATATAGAAATATATTTACATATGTACATGCCTTTATTTAGACCTCTACAAATGCCCTTTGCCCCCTAGTTCTTTCCTGTACCTCCTTTTATTTTCTCTCTTGTCCCACTACCATGCTCAGCCTTCATCTGCATTTCAGTAATTCCTCTTGGTTACCTAAAATTTCACGATTTCCAGCATTCCATTCAGGTACATGAGTCACCTCCACAGGGTGTGCAGATACCAGCGCTACAGCCCAAAGTGTTCGCTCCTCGCAAACAGAAACTCCACACCCCCCAGCCCTCATTTCCCCAGCCACTGGCAACCACCTGGGTCTCTGTACATCTGACTACCCCAGATAGTTGAAAGTGGACTGTTAACGCTCTTCCCCAGCTATTTTTTTAAGTTTTATTGGCACATAGTCCACATATTATACAATTCAATAGTTCAGTCATATCAAGAAGAGTTGTACAGTCATTACTAAATCAATTTTAAAATATTTTGTTTTACTGTCCTTAGGTCTACACACACACACACACTCTCTCTCTCTCTCTCTCTCTCTCTCTCTCTCTCACCCCTCCCCTTGCCATACTCTCAAGAATTCAGTAATCTAGTTACTGTCTCTAGATTTACCTGTCCTGGAGCCCTGGCGACATGGTGGTTAAGTGTTGGACTGCTCACTCTTGAGGTCAGCAGTTTGAAGTCACTAGCCACTGCGAGGGAGAAAGATGAGGCTTTCTACTCCCATATAGAGTTAAGTCTCTCAAACCCATGGGGGAGTTCTATCCTGTCCTATAGGATCTCCATGAGTCAGAACAGACTTGATGGCAGTGAGTTTGGTTATTTTTGGATGTCATATACAGAAAACCATACAAAGACCAAAACAAAGTAAAACAAAAATCTCAATAGAAAAGAAATATTAAAAACTAGAACAACTTTGAACTGGCCCAAAGGGGAAATAAAATAATAAGTTGTCTAAATTTTAACCTAGTTACATCTTCCACAATCTATTTTTCAATGCACTCTGCATGATCGCAAGGGTATTTCCATCCTTGGTCTGTGGCCAGAAGGATTCACCTGAGTTTAATCCATGTGTATTCTCCTTCACTTTGAAAATATTATTTTTTTTCATTTTATTGGGGGATCATAGAACTCATCGCAATCCATAGATACATCCATTGTGTGTCAAGCCCGTTTGTACATTTGTTGCCATCATCATTCTCAAAACATTTGCTTTCCACTTGAGCCCTTGGAATCAGCTCATTTCTCCCCTCCCTCCCGGCTCCCCGCTCCCTCATGAACCCTTAATAACTTATAAATTACAATTATTGAAAATAATTTTAAATGAAACAACTTTTAAGTGGGTCAAAGGAAGATCAAATAAGAGATTACCTTTAACCTAATTATACCTACCATGATTGACCACAATGTTGATAACTCGACTATTCACATCCCTCCACGATGGTCAGCGGATTCGCCGAAGGCTTAAACTCTGTGTGGACCCTACAAACGGACCTTAGGCTTCCATTGTTCATAGCCATCTGCAAACAATATAAGCTCTGATACCTTCGCATCTGGATTCTATGATTTCCAATCCAATTCTCCCAAGTTCCATTTCCGGTCTCCCCCCCAACCTTTTTCAGCCGTCCTCGGTAGAGGGCGCAAGAAAAGGCAGGATGTTTTCTTCCTTTAACCCCACACGCCCTCCCAATTAAAGAGCAGCGCCGCGCTAATCTCTGCGCAAGACCACTGTGGACTGTCACGTGAGGGCCGGCGGTCAGCTGACTACAGCCCAAGGTCCCCTTTGGAGGGGCGGGGCCCGGCGAGGGCCGCTGATAATTGGTGGGGTAGGACCAGGAAAAGCACGCAAGGGGGCGGGGCCTTCGAGGCGCGCACTCCGATTGGGTTGCGTAGGTCACGTGACGTGGCAGGCGCGTCGGAAGGGGCGTGCCGCGGGCGCTGTACGCGGAAGTGTACGAAGGCGTCCCAGTCTGGGGCGGGCTGGGAGAGGCCGCGGATCACGGGGCCGAGTGCGGCGCCCGGCGGGGGCGTGGCCAGCGGGGCGCGCGTCGCGTTACGAGGCTGCGGGTTGGTCGGCGGGCGTCACGTGGTGCCCGGCCGTCGGCGGCGCGCGCCTGAGCGACGTCAACACATCCCGCTGAGCTGCCCCGACCTGTGTCCTGCGGCTGGGCGGGCACTGAGTCCTCCCAGGGCCCGGGTCGGACGGTTTGCCGAGTCCCTGTGCGGCCGCCATGGACAACTCCGGGAAGGAAGCGGAGGCGATGGCGCTGCTGGCCGAGGCGGAGCGCAAGGTGAAGAATTCGCAGTCCTTCTTCTCCGGCCTCTTCGGGTAAGAACCGGGCCGAGGGCCGGCCGGGACGTCGGCTGAGAGGGAGGACGAAGGTGTCAGGACCAGAGGCGGCGGGGCCGGCACGAAGGACTCGGGCCGACGGGACACGATCTGAGGCAGCAGGGGGACTAAGGGGCCGGCACCTGGCCGAGGCGACACCATCTTGAAGCGGCTTAGGGAACTTGGGCCAAACTCGGGCCGAGGCTTCGAGAGCCAGAGAAAGAGCTTCGGGAGCGCTGGGTGCACCTACCTGAAGGATCCCGGCCGAGGCCACCTGTCCGGGGTGTTGACCCTTGGGGGCCCGCGGTGACGGACTTGCTAGGCGTGGGGGACGGGTCAGGAGTCTGACACCAGGCCGAAGGGACGGGGCTAGTGGTCAGCCCACGACCGAGGTGTGGTGTGCAAGGTGCCTGGGAAGACGGGGTGGCGATCAGGCCAAGGAGATTGCCTGCTTGGGTGGGAGCTGGGCGGCGGGCGATAAATGATACTGGCCTGGCTGAGATAAGGGGACCAGAGAAACAGGAAGGAGCCGGAAGCTGTGTGTGTGTGTGTGTGTGTGTGTGTGTGTGTCTAAGGACAGTGGCTGGGGCAGGCTGAGAACAAGGCTCACAAGTCATTTCTAACACCTGGGCCATCACAGACGCCACCCATAAAGTTTACGGACTCTTAAAAGTAGTCCCCACCCCATCCTTCAAAGGATCTTAGTATTTTGGGAGTGTCAGAAAGCCCAGGTTTGAAGTGTGGTTCTGTCGCCTTATTTTCTGCCTGTGACTGCACCCATGTAAATAATGTGTGGGCACTCATACACACACACACACACATACGACACATAGAAAGCAGGAGGCGGTACATGGTTTGGGGAGATCCTGTGGGACGTTGTGTTGCACCCTATGGAGTCTCGAAGTGAGAACTGACTAGAGCAGTGGGGTTTGTAATGTGCGGCCATAGGGCTAGAGGAGCATGGCCTGGAGGACATCCCGGCCGACATATCATTAGGTGAGGAAGGCAGTTACAGAAACCGGGGTGGGGATGGAGAGGGGGATGAGGATCAAGGGCAGAGCTTCAGAGGTGGGGCCAAGAGCTCTATTTCAGGTAGCTTTTTCCTTCGTGGGTCCCGGTGTCTGGCCCCTTCCGACTAGCAACTGGGGCATTGCTGCTGGGTTGTCTTGGAGGGAACCGTTGAGATCAAAGTCCATGTAGTCGCTGTTGCTTCACTGGGAAGCAGGTGGTGGCGACACTGTCGAGTGGATTCTGGCTCACAGTGACCCCGCGAGGCAGAGCAGAAGCTGTTCCAGAAGCCGTAGTCCTGGGAGCAAGTGGTCAGGTTCTCTGCAGCTGCTGGGGCCTCACTGTGGTTTGCTTAACTTCCCCAGTTAGAGCAAAGCAAACTTGGGTGGGGTGACAGGGGCTGTATTACCCAGAAGCTGTGGGAACTGGCAGAAGGCTCTCTGGGAGGGGTTCCTGGGCAGAGGGACGGTCCTGTCCAGAATGGCGGAGCCCCCAGGTTGGAAGGGCAGGAACAGCTTTCTGGAGAAGGGCCTGACCCAGCTCCAGCGAGAGGCTAAGCAGGAAGCCCCAGGAGCTTAGAGCACGGATTGGGGTCGGGATGGGCACTCCAGGTGCAGGAAGCAAAGGCGTCCCCCGTGTCGTCACCATGTGTTGAGTTGATTCTGATTCATGGCTCAATGGGCCGGGACATGGGGACAGAAAGAGACGCACCTCAGTCTCAGAGGACCTGGGAAGAAAGGGCTGGGACGCAGGCAATACCGGAGCTCCTGGAAGCAGCTGTCATGGGGCTGGCCACTCCGAGCTGTCTTTGCAGCAAGCTGTGTGTGTGTGTGTGTGTGTGTGTGTGTGTGTGTGTGTGTGTGTGTGTGATTGTGTTTGTGTGAGAGAGAGAGAGCAGGTGCGGAGTGAAGGCTGGGGCTGTTGTGCGAATTACAATAATGATAGCTTTTGCTGAAAAGTTAGTTGTGACTCATCCCTCCTGCAGCTGCTGCGCCCCCCTCCACCCCCCATCCTCTAACACACACACACACACTCACTCACTCACTCTCTCTATCTCTCTGCAGTAGGGCTGCCCGGTAGAATATTTGGCTTACTCAGCTGCAGTCTTTCCAGAAGCAAATCCCCAGCCAGGTCTTTCTGCCACCGCTCTGCTGGATGGCTTCAAGCCACCACCCTCCAGGCCAGTCTCAACCCAAACCCACCCCACTGCCCTGCAGTCACCCTGACTCACAGCCACCCCTCCTAGGGTTTTGGAGACTGTGAGTGTTTACAGAGGGCAGTGTGATCGTCCTCTCCAGGAACAGTTGGTGGGGTTGATGTTCGGCCTTGGGGCTCACGAGATCAGCACCTCACCCTCAACACCACCGTGTGCACCGCCCAGGGACCTTCACAGTAAGACTGATGCCAACAAGCCAGGCCTGATGCACAGCTGCCTTGCGGGGCAGGACAGGGCAGGACATCGGGTTTCCAGGGCTGTCCGTCTTCACGGGAACCGTCTTGTTCTTTGGCAGAGCAGCTGGTGGGTTCAAACTGCTGACCTCTGGCTGGCATAACCAGTGTGCCACCAGGGCAGCCGTGTGAAGTGCTCGCTGGGACTCTGGGTCAGGCCAGGCCCAGGCATGGCACCTGACTTCTCTCCTTTCTTGTACCCTGCCATGGAGTAGTGGTTACGTGTTGGGCTGTGGTCCCCGAGGTCAGCAGTTCACAGCCACCAGCGCTCCTTGGGAGAAAGACGGGGCTTTCTACTTCTATAAAGAGTTACAGTCCCGAAATCTCGCAGGGGCGGGTCCACCCTGCCCTTGCAGGGCCGAGCTACCCCTAAGGGCTTCTCAGGCTGCAGTGCTTGTGGGTGGAGATGGCCAGGTCTTTCTCCCAAGGCGCTGCTTCCAGGGTTCTCCCTCCTCCCGTCCTCACAGAATCCCCCTGGAGGTTCCCTCTCCCGTCCCCGGTCCCACAGCGGAGGGCGGGTAGGAGATACAACCAGCTCTCCGCTCCTCCCCAGCCCTGTGCTGGACCTCTCAGCCCTTCCTTGTCAAGGCCCGCACCTGGGGGGAGGGGCACTGCATGGAAGGAGGCTGACAGCAACTCTATTGGGGAGCCCCTGTGTCTGCACTCTCCCCTGCTCCCCAGGCACCACTGGTGTCCCAGGTGTCTGAAAGGAGGGACTCAAGCCATCATATCACTTCCAGCTCCCCACAGGGTAGAGAGGGGCAGGGGTCAGCTTGGAGCCTCCAGCTCAGGTGCACCTGTGTCACAGTCTCTGAAACCCAAAGGGGCAGTGAGTTTGGTTTGTTTTTTGGAGGGGGCGTTATTGGAACTGGTTCCATCCCTGTGGTGGGGGGCCTTGGCCTGCCATTGGCCAGCCCCTCTCTGGATGGCAGCGTGCTGCGGCATCTCTGCCTTCCCCTCTGCTCCCCAGCCCGCAGCCCAAACGCTCCTCCCCAGTTTCCCACATAAAGACCCAAGAGACCTGCTGGGCAGGGGTTTGGTGGAGGGGGAGGGAGTCACCTGCACATTTCTCTTCTCCCTGCCCCGGGGGTCCTCCCACTCTGTCTCTCAGGGTCCTGCAGATTCCAGCACTGCCTCTGATCCCCATGGCCTTTTCTCATCTCCAAAATCCAGTTAGCTAGGACGCAGAAAGTGCCTTCGCCTGTGGAATGAGATTCCAAATGAGGAGTGTAACCGTGCTGAGGCGAGGCAAAGGGCCGGTGTTGGGACTTGGTAGGGTCCACGCCACTGTCGATGCTGTTACTCTGGGGTGTTGTCATTGGAAGTTGAACCCCCAGGAGTGGGGGGTGGGGAACAGAGATGACAGGGTGTTTGTTCTGTGTACAAACCAGATAACCAGGACAGGGCGGCACTCACCAGCCCCTCCGTTTCCCAAGCCTGCCTTCTCTATGAAAGCCGGCGGCTACAGCTTTCTCCCTCTGAGGGGCTGGTGGGTTTGAACCTCGGACCTTTCCGTGAGCAGCTGGGGTGCTCAGCCCCTGTGCCACCAGGCCTCTGTCGTGTGCACACTTACCCAAACAAAGACAAACTCCCTGCCCTGGACTTGATTCTGACTCACGGCAACCCCACTGGGCAAGGTGGGAATGCCCCTGTGGGTTTCCCAGGCCGTCACTCTCTACGGGAGAGGAGAGTAAGGGAGGCCAACAAAATGTGGCAGGGGGGCGCCCAGGAGAACCAGCTGATGCAGCGTGGAGACTGAAGTGGGTGTGAGGTTCTAGAACCTGCTTGCACACACGGGTGGGGTGTGTGTGTGTGTGTGTGTGTGTGTGTGTGTGTGTGGTGTGACCAGTCCCTGCTTGGTGGCAGCGCACTGTGATCCTTTACTGGAGTAGGCTGGTGGATTCAAACTGTTGATCTTGTAATTCGCAGTCCAGTGCACAACCACCGATGCCACCAGGGCTCATGGTAAAAGCCAGGCCTTTCAGTTAGCTGGTCTCTAACCCTCTCCAAAGTCAGGTCTACGGTCTCGCTCTGAGAGACGAGAGACTGAGGCCTGGAGCACCGGCAGCGCTGTTCTTTTCAGGTGACGGCTTTGCGCAGGCCCCGGGGAGCGCTGAGAGAACAGTACCTGGCCGTCACGGCTCAGAGCCACAGCTACATCGGGGTGAAGGGGTGGGCTCCCCTAGTAGGGACAGGTGACTGGTGTCATGGGGACCCTACAGCCTCACAGCTCGGGGTGTGTTGGCCCCCTGTGCCGGATGGACTTCGGGCAACCGGCAGCTTTGTGGTTTAGAGTTCGCTCTGCTTAATCAAGTCGGGGGTCGGTGAAAAAAGAGGAAGCCCCACAAGGAGATAGGGTGACAGAGTGGCTATGGCCGTGGGCTCAGGCATAGCCCCAATGTGAGGCTGGCACACGACGGGTGTCTGTTTCTGAGCCACCTCCCCGACCCCTGACGACAACCCAGTGGGGGCGCCATCGAGCCCATTTCCACTCGTAGGGACCCTGTAGGACAGGAGGACGAACCCATGAGGTTTCCCCGGCGGTCCCACTTCTCTGGCTCTTTCTCTCTGTGTTAGTGGTTTTGTTGTTGAAAACGTGCACAGCGAGAATACACCAGGTCAGCCGCTTTTGCACACACGGGTCAGTAACCCTGCTTCCATCTTTCAAAAGGGGCAGCTATTGTCGCCCTCCTCTGAGTTGAAAAGGAGCCCTGGGTGGCACCATGAATTAGGCTTGAGGGGCTAACCCCAAGGTTACTGGTTCAAACCTCCCCGCCAGTCCATGGGAGAAAGAAGAGACTGCTCGCCCCTATATAGGCGTTGAGTCTCTGAAGCCCTGTGTCGAGTCACTGTGAGCCAGAGTCCACTCCACAGCTGGGAGCTTCCGTGAGTGGAAGGGCCCTGGTGGCAGTGGAGGAAGTGCCAACTGCTGGCCTCGGCAGTTTAAGCCCCCTGGTCGCTCTGCGGAAAGACAGGGCATTTGGCTTCTGTGAAAGGTTGGCAGTCTTGGAAACCTGTGAGCGGCTCCTCTGCCCTGTCGGGTTGCTGTGCATTAGAATATTAGAATGGCATGATGGTCGTGAGGGAGGCAGGTTGCCAGCCATTTCTCCCTGGGCGCCGCTGGTGGGTTCAGATCACCGACCTCTCGTGAGCGACTGAGAGAGCACTCTGCCACTGGATCATCCGGGCTCTTTGTAGCAGGTCTGGGGGGGCCATGCTCCCTGAGTCTGAGCCAGGGGATCTGGGGAGACTGTGGTCGCTTCTGAGAGCTGGGGGCGTGGCTAGGTGGACCCGTGGGATGAGACCTAAAATGGGGAGGTACTATCTGCCTTGCTCTTTGAGGACTTTACCTCTGGGGACAGGGGTGGAGTGCATGTTCCTAGAAGTGAGAAGGGGCCCGGCGGGTGGAGGATGGAGGCTGCACCCAGGCCCCTCCACAGGGTCACCACCACAGGCAGCCCTCGGGCATGGGCAACGGAGCAGAGCTGTGCTGTAATAATAGCCTGCCCGACGCAGCTGGCCCAAATCTGCTCCCCCACAAAGCTGGGCGGGAGCGTAAGCTGAAGCAGCTGTGGGGACCCGCAGGGGAGGACCATCAGCCATCACAGCCACCTGGTGCCCTGCGCATGAGGATTGGGGCAGGAGGCAGAGGGAACAGTCTTGGTTTTGCTTGGGAGGGTGCCCCATCTGGCAGGAAACCCAGGAGTGGCCTTGGCCAGCTGTCCTGTGGCCAGGCGGCCTGCTGGAGTCCTGGAGGACTGTCTGCCTGGCTGGTCTCGTCCCCTGCTCGGAACCCTTCCCCTGGTCTCCACCCGCCTCTGATTCTGCCCATGCCGTGCCCTCTGGCTGGTCTGCCCATCATCCCTTTTCAGTGCCAGCTTTGTCAGGCGTGGCTGAGGTCTAAGCCCAGATCTCCAAGGAGAGCAGGGTCCTTGCTGGTCCCATTCAGAGTAGCGTCGCCCCCAGCATGACTCACTCCGAACTGCCCTGCCCCCAGCTCTGGCGCCCTGCCCTCCTCTCCTCTACCTGGTGCCCCCCCCCCTCTTCAGTTGTTTCTCCCATCTGTGGCTCCTCGCCGTCCTGGGGAACCCTGCTCCTTTCTTCTGAAGAAGTGGGGAATTCTTTGAGTGTGCCCCCTCTCTGCCCTGCCAGGGACCAGGAGGAGGCTGGCCTGGAAGCCCCCTCAATCTGCCCCCCAACCCAAGACGAGGCTGCTGCTGTCTTAGACCCTCAGCCCAGTGTCCGCTCCTCCACTGAGCCAAAACGAGCCCCGGCAGGGGCCACTGACCACTCGTCAGAGTGCCTGGTGAGGCGGGCGGACAGCATTTTGTTGTCCCCGCAGTGAGTGCAGGAAGGGCTGGTGGGTGTTTCTTGGTTGCTGCTTGGGCTTCCTGCCAGATAACGTCCCAGAGAGGGGCCTCTGGAGCAGCTGGGCAGCCAGACCCCAGCAGGGCACCCCTCCCATCCCGCTCCTCACACCCAGGTCCCAGGTGTGTGGGGGAGGCAGTCACAACTCATGGCCACTTCCTGGGGCATCCTGAGAGATGGGGTGGGGGGTGTCGATGTAGTCCCAGCAGGCAGCAGCTGCAGGCTTTCCATCAAGATAAGAAC
This sequence comes from Tenrec ecaudatus, assembly GCF_050624435.1. NCBI lineage: Eukaryota > Metazoa > Chordata > Mammalia > Afrosoricida > Tenrecidae > Tenrec > Tenrec ecaudatus. Next base: position 10,856,229 of record NC_134547.1, read on the forward strand.
CTCCTTGGTCGCCAGCTCCAGGCCTCCTGATCTGCCTGCCTCTGGACGCTCTGCTGAAACCTGCGCATCAGCACACATCTCCATGGCAGATGGTGATGGCAGAGCTTGAGGGGCTCTGGCTGCACTTCACGCCGGACTCTGCCAGGTGGAAGGCAAGAATTCTACCACCCATTCCACCCAGCCCACAGGGCAAGCTCTGCCTTTCCAGGCGTTCAGTCACTTCCTCTCCTCAGCTTGTCCAGTTACTGGAACCGCCTCTGTTAAAAATTAGGCTCCCGGGCTCTACCCAGACCCCAGAGCAAGCTCTCCCAGGGGCGTGTGGCAGTCCCCTCCTGGGCCCCGCCAGACCCTGCTGCTTCCTGTGGGCAGGTGGCACGGGAGTGAGGGCTGGGACTGGGGACCCGTGTGCTTCCTGATTGGGCAAATAGCCTCTTTGTCAAGACACCGGGGATGCCGGTGAGCTCACTGGAACCCTGCTCCATGCGGTTCTCCTGGCTGCCATCTCTACAGGAGCAGATGGCCAGGCCCGGACCCCCACTGGCTGCTGGGAAGCTGCCAACCGCCAGCCTGTCCGTTGGCAGCCCAAGTGTTCCACCATCGCACCCCCAGGCTCCCTGGTCAGTGAAGAGAGACCCCCAAAGCTTGCCTGGTGGGACTCTGGGTTAGTGGGTTTCTGGGTGCTGGACACAAAAGGGATGGGTGACCGAGACTGGAGGCCCGGTGGCTTACAGGGGGTAGAAGGACCGAACAAACTTGTTAAACCCTTGTGGGATGGTGTGTGTGGTGGGGGGCAGGCGGGTTCCCTGGAAAATGGAGCTAAATGGTAATGGGATTTTCCCCATATCTTCGGATGCCCCTTGGTGTGCGTTTAAGGAGCCCTATGGGTGCTGTGGGTTAAGACTGGACTGCTAACCACAGCGTTCAAGGTTCAGGGGCCCCCACCCTCCAGAAAGCCGAGGTCATCCACTCCTGGAAAGACCCACAGCCTTGGACACCCTCCACAGGGTGCTCTCCGTCAGAATCCGCTTGAATCCGCTCACCGACAGCGAGGGTTTACTGTTGCGCGTGTGTAACTGAACAGACACATCAATGGATGGTTAAAGAACAGGTTCACACCGTGCACGCCATGGGTCGACAGTGCACCTCCAGGCTGGGCACCCTGTCCTGCAGTCCTGCAGACCCCCGATTGGGGGTCTCACCAGGGTGCCATGTAACACAAGGAAACCCGCCTGGTCCTGTGCCCTCCTCACACGCTAATGTTTGAGCCCATCACTGGGCTGCTGGGAGGGACCAGTCCCCCACCTTTCAGCTAGGCACCCACGGTTGACCATTGGCACCACCCAGAAACCCCTGTGGTGGCTCAGAAGTCTGCCATCGAGTCAGCATCGACGCAGGGCAACCCCGTCAGGTTTGGGTTTCGAGTTGGTGACTTTGTGGTCAGCAGCCCAAGGCGTAACCGCTAGGCCACCCGGGCCCCTCCTCTGGATGCTGGGACAGGGAAAGGGGGTGTCACAAGACTGGCAGTCGCTGGCTCCCTCCCTGGTCCTTTCCAGCCTGCGGGGCTCCAGGCCTTCCTCGGCCTCTTCAGGGCCTCCGCTGCCACTGCCTCTGTGTCTGTGTCTTATTTCCACAAGGACCCCGCTCCGGTGGGATCAGGCCCCAACTGGCCCACTAGGATCCCTGGGTTCACTGATAACTCTTCAGAAATCCTATTTCCAATCAAGGTTATCTGCACAGGCCTCAGGGCTGAGAGCTTGAACATAACTGTTTGGTGAGTTGGGCACCTCAGTCCAGAAGAGTCCCCCAGAAGCCCTGACCGGCCGTTGCAGAAGCTGTCCGAGCAGGACATGACCAGGGGGGAGTCATCAGGAGGGCAGTATTTTCCCCGAGCCCCCCAGCCTCCCCGCTGAGGGCCCAGCAGTCAGCCCACCTGACTAAGTAGAGAGCAGGGCCGGGGGCCCAGGTGTTAAGGTGCTTACCTGCTAGCCTGTAGTACGCAGTTTCACATGATGTGGACAAGTGTTCACTGCACATTGGTAAGTAAGCACCTAGAAGCCCTTGCTTACCAGGTCCTCGGTCCTTGTGTGGGTTGTGAGTCTGAAAAGAGGCTGTGATTCTGTAGGCGGGGGACAGACACCAACCAGACCTCACAGGTGGTAGGGACTTTGAAACAGTTTCCTCCTCTGCTCCCCCTTCATATCGGGTGGTTCTAGCCCCTGCCTTGGTGGCACTGTGGCTAAATAAGCACTGGGCTGCTAAGGGGAAGGGGGGCACTTGGAAGCCCCCAGCCACTGGGCAGTAGGAGGTGGCCACTGGCTCCTGGGAACCCTGTGGGAAGTTCCGCTGCCGTGCAGGGTCGCCATTGGTGGGCATCGACTCCGCAGCAGTGGACTTTGTCTAGGGGGTGGGACTGCACAGATGGATGCTCACCAGGCTTGGCCCCAGCTGGCCTCTGGGGGGGGGGGGCAATCAGAGCAGGGTTGGGGGTCCTCACGCAGCAGGGTACCTGTTCCCTCTCTGATCCCAAACTCCCCAGGCGTCATATCTTTTCTTGTTTTTCTCTATCCCCACAGAGGCTCATCCAAAATAGAGGAAGCCTGCGAGATCTACGCCCGAGCTGCAAACATGTTCAAAATGGCCAAAAACTGGAGCGGTACGTGACGCAGCTGCCACCCGCCCTCTCTCTCCCCCCCGACCCCACTCCCAAAGTCCTGGCAGTCCTCCACTGTGCATCCACTGGGGCTCTTACCGCCTGGGCCTAGAGTGGGGCCTTGGAGCTGGGCTGGAGAAAGCTTGTCAGCCCAGACAGGCCCTGGAGGCTTGGAGTCCTGGGTTAGCTCCCCGACTAGGTGCAGAATCGAAGGCTGTTCCCCACCCCCACCTGCTGCTCCTTCAGAGCCAGCTTTCTGGGCCGGTGGAGGGCATGAGAGGGCATCAGGTGGCGGTGTCTCTGGTTTCTGTCAGAGGGACCCCAGCCAAGAAGGGATTGGGGGTTGGCCTGTGGGGTTCATGGTGGTTCCACTCTGACACACGGTGACCCCAGACCTGTCTCTGAGTTCGAACGACTGGCGTTTCGGTGCACGTGGAGGGCTCCCGGGAACCTCCTGGTTGGCCCACAGCGAGCGAGGAGGGAGGGGCTCTGCCCAGCCCCGAGCCCGCCTCCCATCACTGCCCTCCCCACTGTTTAAGATGAGGGACTGAGGCTGGGCCGAGTTTGTCTTGAGTAGTAGGTGGTAGAACCAGGGGAGTGGATGGGGGGGCTTGTAGGGACTGAGGGCCTCAGCTCTGTCACAGCTTGGACTGGCTATGTGGCCCTGGGGACACGGCCTGGTTGACTGCCTCAGGCTGGCAGGGCCACGAGGTGGACTCCTGGCCCTTGGGGCTGAAGAGTGGCAGTGGCTGTGTGTGCCCCCTCCTCGTGGAAGAGGCAGGGGTGGTCCTGGTGACTGTCAGCTGTCACGAGTTGATATTGGTTCCTTCCCAACCCCGTGTGACAGTGCCCGGCTGGCACCTTATAGAAGCAGACGCCAGCCTGTCCTCCCACTGAGTGGGTTTGCACCGCCAGCCTTGGACTGAGTGCCCACCCCTAGGGGTTCCATGTGCCTCTTGGGGCCCAGCCCCTGCCTTCTGCACGCCTTGTGTCAGAGCCACGCCTGGGGCATCTCGCACCACGGGAGTCTGGCTACGGGGATGCACCCGGGGTCCTGCTGTCGGTGGGTGGTGTGTCGGGTGGAGACCTGGCTCACTCAGGTGCCTCTAATGCCCGTGGCTGACGCTGCGTGGAAACCCTCACACTAAGCCCACACGCAGGCAGCCTGTGGGTCAGTGCTCAGCACTACAGGAGCTCGGAACCAGCCAGCTGCGCCTGTTGAGATTTCCGGCTTGGGGCACCTGTAGGCCGAGCTCTTTCGGCCTCCAGGGTGGCCGTGCGTCCCCTGTGGGAACTGTTTCTGTGGGAAACCTGGGGCAGTGTCAGGAGGCTTGCTCAAGGACTTACAGCATGAGTGTGTTTGGGGGAGAAGCTGGAGTGTGGGGTGGGGGCTCAGGACAGCAGGTGTAAGGGCTTTGGGCCTGTCGATGAGCTGTGTGGCAGGAATGGCCTCGTGGTGGGGGTCCTGTTGAACTCTCACCTGTCTGTTTTCTCCCCGGGATTTGGGGCCTGGGCTGTGGCTCTAGATCTCAGCGGCATGCCTGACACCCACCCCATACACCTGGGGCTCACCCATCTCTTCCTTCCAGCCGCCGGGAACGCATTCTGCCAGGCGGCCCAGCTGCACTTGCAGCTTCAGAGCAAGCACGATGCCGCCACCTGCTTCGTGGACGCCGGCAACGCCTTCAAGAAGGCCGACCCACAAGGTGAGGCCGGCCAGCTGGAGGTTGCCACGCAGCTCCCTCCTGGGAGTGCTGTCCCAGGTACTCAGTGCACCAGGACGGGGCCACCATCTGTTCCCGTGGCAGAATCAACCTCATGCCTGCCAGGTAGCAAGTGCTGCCGGAAAGGGAGTGGAAATTCTCCCACCTGGCGTCTCTGTGCCCGGATGGAGGGGGATATCCGGGGGAACAGAGGCCCAGTCAGAGCTGTGAGATCAAGCAGCTGCCACCCAGCAGGAGCAGGGTGTGTGAGGGACGTAGTCTTTGCCCTGCTGGGCTGCATCTGAAACAAGAGCACGGCCCCGGGGGCTCCGACTTTGAGGTTTCTGAATCTCCTTGTCGCAATAGCGACGTGAACCACAGAGGGTGCTCAGTGATACACTCACTGCTCCCCTCCTGCGGTGCAGCTCCACTCGGCCGCGAGCTGCAGTGATGCAGGACATGATTCTTCAGCACTCCGGGGCCACGCTGAACCGAGGAAGAGAGGCCTGGTGATCGACTCCCCAAACCCAGCCTGGGGAAACCCTGTGGCCCTAATGGCCAGGGTGCACCGGGTTGGGCATGTGTCTCCCCGGGGTCAGGCGGAGGCAGCGAGTTGGGAGACCAGCTCCTTGGCAGCCAATGACACATGTCATTATCCTTTGAAGGGAGTGGTGGGAGGTGTGTGGATGTGAGAGAGAGAGAAAGAGAGACAGAGAGATTACAAGTTGCCTTCAGGTTAGTTCTGACTCAGCGACTGTGTGAGCCCAAGTGGGCCAAAGAAACAAATCCAGGGAGACTCACAGGTGTATAAGAAAGAGCTTGATATAAAGAGTAATTGTATGTCAAGAAAACATCCCAGCCCAATGCAGATCAAGTCCATAAGTCTGATATTAGCCCATATGTCGGTATTAGTCCATAAGTTCCTCTTTAGACTCATGCAGTGATGCCAAATGCAGGGAGATCACAGGCTAGGGGGTGGAAAGTCTTGTGGATCCATTGGCAGAAGCATCTCAACACTGGCAGGGGTCTCCACTTGGCTCCTCTAGCTCCTGGGCTCTGGCTCCATAAGCTAGCTCCATATGTCTTGTTAACCACGAAGTAGGGAGAGAGTATACCAGGCCCCCAGTGAGCTGTTTATCTCTGTGTTGCCTGCAGATGAGGTCATCAAGCAGCGACCTGATTGGCAGGCTTAACCCGCCCCTCAGAAAGTTGGCACCAGATGATGTAACTACCACAAGGGTGACCCCAGAGGGAAGTGCACTCCATAGGATTTCAAGGCTGCGCCTTTAGGGAGCGGCGGATCACCAGGCCTTTCTTACCAGGTGCCTCTGACTGGATTTGAACCAATAACCTAGTGGTTAACGGTCAGCACTAAACCTCTGTGCTGCACGGCGAGGCCTCACGAGGCATGATTTTGGGCTGAAGATCAGGAGCAGCCACGCGCAGCTGGGCACTGGGAACCATTACAACCTGGTTCTCAGGCCAGGACTCCAGAATGGCAGGGACCCGTGGTTCCCCCATGGGGACACAGTGGGGTCTGCCCTCCCAGGCCAGGCGGATAGCTCATACTGTGGCTGGGAGGGCCTTGGGTGGAGCTTCCCTGAGGGGGGATCTCCTGGCAGGCTGGGCCTCTCCGCCAACCAGGTACCATGGTGAGGACCCAGGGTGTCCCGGCTTGTTTTCTGCCCAGAGCCCCCTGGGAAACCTGGTTGACCTGGAGACGCCTCTGTGCATCCTGAGTGACCAGAAGGACTGGTTTCTGGTCTGGCCAGCAGAGCCCCTCCCTGTGACGTGTGCTCTTTTGTGATTTGGGCTGCCCTGCTCCGAGGTGACCCTGCGGGGACCTGGTGGCTGTGATGGTTGTCAAGGAGCAGGGCTGCTGCAGCGGGCACGGGAATGACGGCATGCCCAGGTGGCCTGGGCACTGTGGGCTGGTGGGACTGCCCTCTGAAGCTGCAGGAGGGGCAGGCATGCCAAGTGAAGAGCCTAATTTGGGCAGGTTGTGGCTCAAGTGGGGTGCCAGCCCCAGCCACCGGGAGCTCAGCCAGCCTGGGGTGGGGGATGGGCACCTTTGCACCAAGCGGTGGCAGCTGCTTTGTGTCCGAGATCACCCGGGCGTCACAGTGGAGTCTCATGGCAGCCCTGTGCTGGCACCTTCCGGGGCCTCTGCTCGGGGAGCAGCCGCCGCCTCTGAGGCCCAGGACTGGTGCAGGCCTTTCCTGGAGCCTGTTTGCCTACAGGATGAATGTTCCCAGAGGCAGACCTGGGCCTTGCCTCCTACCCCGTCCTGACTCCCAGTCCTCTGCCCCACCCCCTGGCCAGGAACTTTGGGGGATAGAACCTGGAGCCTGGGGGTGCATTTGAACTCCTCCCATGGCTCCACACATGTGGCTGGCTCCCCCAGGCCTGTCTCACCCATGCTGGGCCAGGGGGTGGTGGTGTCCTCCCTCTGTACCCACTCCTGTGCCCCTGCTGCCAGTTCTTGGGCACCTGCTTGCTGCCCCAGATGCTTAAAACCCAGAAAACCAAGCCCGCTACCATGGAGTTGATTCGGACTGAGAGTGACCCCAGGTGTACGACAGAGCAAAGCTGCCCCTGTGGGCTTCCAGGGCTGTGGGTCTTCATAGCGGCGGGCTGCCTCATCTCTCCTGCCGCTGGTAGGCTCCAACTGCTGACCTTGAACCCTTAACTGCTCAGCCACTAGGGCGCCTCGCCTCCCAGATGAGTAGCCTATGCTTTGAACCCATTCAGGTTTCTTGTGAGCCTCGGGGGTGTGGGGGTCACAGAAGGCTCAGAGAGGCAGGACCCCATTGCAGGGCAGGCCAGTGCCCTCCCTCCTTTGCCCAACCCTCTTGCAGGGTAGCTGGAGGAGGGGTGGAGCTGGGGTGGGGAGTCTGCCCCTCAGGGCCCTTTCTTGTGTGTCCTGAGACCCGAGCTGTTCCTGGGGTTTAGCTGCCTGGGCCCTGCCACCCTCCCACACACATTCAGGGTGTCCCCTCTGAGCAGCAGGGGGAGACAGGGAGCAGTGAGGGAGGGGGAGGCAGCACCTTCTCACCCCTCACACCCCACCACCCTCCCCACCTGCTGGCCCTCCACGCCTCAGAATGTGCTCTGCTGGGGCTGGGGTGAGGTGGTGTGTGTGTGTGTGTGTGTGTGTCACATCTTTGGGGCTTGACTTTGTGCTCACCCCCCCCACCCACCTGTGTTCCTTACCTCCGACCCCACTTCCTGCTGCACGCAGCCCCTCCCCCACCATACGTCAACATCACAGTCAGGACTGTGCACGTGCTCAGAGCTCCTCTCAGGCCCCACATTGGTCCCCTCTCCGCAGGATGACGCACACACCCAATTTGGGGGCTTGAGAATTAGGGAGGAGCTGTAAACCCAGCCCAGGCCAGCAGCCCCATCAGGTGTCCCAGTCATCTGAGCAGGCTCCAGACCTGGTGGCACCCCATCTCTGGGAGCCCAGTTGGGGGGGGGTGCAGTGCAGCCTCCCCCATGGCCTGCCCCCGGCGGTAAAACAAGCCTGCCTGAGCTCAACTCTGCAGGAAGATGCCGCCCACTCTGCCGTCTCTCCTCCAAATAATGTGTCAAAACCAGCCGCCGCCACCGCCTTCCAGATCAGTTTCTGCTGGAGGCTGCTCTGCCACAGGGCCTCCCCTTTCCCCTGCTCGCCCCCACCCCCGCTGCCCCGTCTGAGTAGTGACTTCCCACGGAAAGGGGCGAGGGGGGTGTGGGCTGGAGAGGTGGTAGCCCTGACCCTAGCCAGCTGCTCCGGGCCCTCCAGGGCAAAGAGGGGGTGGCCGGATGGCCCTGCCTTGCCCCTGCAGTGTGGGAGTGGGCAGCCTCCTGAGGCACCGACTGGCACCAGTGTTAGGTCAGCGGAGTCGTGATCCCCTCCCACTGCAGGGGCTGATCTCCTCCCTTTCTTCCCCCCAGAGGCCATTAACTGTCTCATGAGAGCCATCGAGATTTACACGGACATGGTAAGTCAGGGCACCAAGTGGAAGGGGCGGAGCTCCGGGACCCTCACTGGAAGCGCCACATGGCCTCCTGGGTGGTTTGTGTGCCCAGCACTTATCCCCACGCGGTGCCCCATCTGACGGCTCTGCGCCTCAACACCGGAGGGGGACAGGACCTCGTCTCAGACAGGAGGGCCCCTCCCTCCCACCCCACCCCCACCCTCCACTTCCAGCTCCTGGATTCCTGCCTCTCGTCACGCACACACAGTCACTCACACACACACCTGTCCGCACCCCTCTGCAGGGGCCCTGCCCCAGACTGTGCCCTGGTGGTGTGTGTCTGGGCTGAGGGATAGCAGTCGGGGCAGGTGCAGGAAGGGGTTGTGCTCAGGGCCAGTGGGGCTGTCAGTCAGCGGGCGCCCTCAGTGGACCAGCCCTGTGTGCAGCCCCTGAGGGCCAGAGGGATACAAACCTTCCTGCCCGTGAGCTGGTGACCTCCTTGGAGAAGCACTGGACACCCCTGGGGAAGGCCCAGCCATGTGGCCACCCGGGGACATGTGGGGACTCCAGCTCACAGTCCTATGCTGCCCGGTGCCTGGGCTGCATTCCACCTCTCGACGGCAATTGACCACTTCCTGTGGGCAGGCCTGAGCCCAGCCTGCCGGGGACACATGCACAGGCCGCCCTCCTCTCAGCCCTCGGCCGCTCGCCTCACCTCATGGGGGCTGTGGACCCCAGTCTGCCAGCATCGGGGGCCTGAGGGTAGAGGCCTCACTGGGTCAGGGCGGGCCTGCAGGTGTCACTAGTCACAATGCTGTGTCCGGTGTCCCTGCAGGGCCGCTTCACGATCGCAGCCAAGCATCACATCTCCATCGCGGAAGTCTACGAGACAGAGCTGGTGGACATCGAGAAGGTGGGGCCAGGCAGGCAGAGCCGGGCTAGGTCCCGGGCCCGAGGTGGGTGCCCCTCCCTCCCCGCTCCTCCACACAGCCCGCTCTCCCATGTCTCCCCAGGCCATTGCGCACTACGAGCAGTCCGCGGACTACTACAAGGGCGAGGAGTCCAACAGGTACGTCTGTGGCAGCCCCCGAGCCCTGCTGCCCCAAGCCCCTCGGGGGGTCGCAGGCCCAGCCAACACGCACCTCTTCCCCGCCCTACAGCTCAGCCAACAAGTGTCTGCTGAAGGTGGCCGGCTACGCCGCACAGCTGGAGCAGTACCAGAAGGCCGTGGACATCTACGAGCAGGTCCCGTCCCCCCGCCCCCTCGCCTCCCACTGCCCCCTCACCCAGCCTTCACGCTCAACCTGGCGTGACACCTTCTCCCCTGCCCACTGCCCTGGGAGGCACTGCTGTCACATACAGACACATGCACACCCGCCACCCCCACTTCCTGAGCCGCCTCAGTGAGACAGCGTTCCAGACCAGAGTTGGAAACGGCAAGGGTTGCCGAGGCCCGCGGTGGGTGGGTGCTGGGAGCAGGGCCCCCTGTCAGTCTGTGGGAAGTGGAGAGTATGACATGGGTGTCTGACTTCTCTTACTGCGTGGGGGGCGCTGGGTGGGACCAGGCAACCCCAGCAGCTGGCCTTGGAGGAGAGGGGGGCGGGCACCCCCTCACATGTTCCCAACACTGCCGCTCCCTGCCCACCAATATGCCAGCTTCCTGAGACCACCTGTGCCCACCCCGGGTGCTGGCTGTGTGGTGGAGCCGCCGTGCCCTGGGGCACGTGCTCCGGACATTGCTGACTTCCCAGAGAGGCCCCAGCCCAGGCTAACAGTTATCACCCCACCCCCCGCCCCACTGAGCTCATGGTGCCACCTCCACACGGCCACAGGTGGGGACCAACGCCATGGACAGCCCCCTCCTCAAGTACAGCGCCAAGGACTACTTCTTCAAGGCGGCCCTCTGCCACTTCTGCATCGACATGCTCAACGCCAAGGTGAGCCCCGCTGGGCCCCGGTGTGCCCTGCCTGCCACCCTGTGCCCTACCCTTAGCAGGGAGGTCAGCTCCCCCCAGCACCTCCCATCATCAGCCTGGGGTCAGGATGTGTGCTTAGGTGGTGTGCACGTGCCGCACCCCTCCCCTACCTGCCAGGCCTCGGGGCATTTGAGTTTGGGACCCTAGCTGGCTTGTGGCAGGCTCCGGGGCAGCATTTTCTCTGGGTGCACCCCATGCAGGCAGAGACAGGAGTCCCTGTGCAGGGCCCCTGGCTGGGAAGCTG